>NC_049245.1:43135509-43446343 GCF_011100685.1 Canis lupus familiaris | reverse complement strand
CGGGGCGACATGCAGTCCCAGATGTGGAAGGAAAGCTGGCTTTAGAGCAGGAGAGCCTTGGGATCTGGGGATGGACATAATTCCTGGGCAAGGGAACCCAGTGAGGGTCCGTCCAAGGTGCCTGCAGCCCTTTGTAGTCGAGTTGACACCCACTCCCACTTCTCTGAACACTGGCTCTCTGGGTTTTCCCGCTGAGCCCTCTAGCTTGAGTGCTCTCAACAACATGAATTCCCTTCTTTATCTGGAGGTGATCCTGCAGGTATAGACAGCTCCCTCAAGGATGCTCCCAGGCCCAGGGTGGGGACACAGTGCATAAGGGGCTCCTCACAGCAGCTGGCACAGAACTAATAACAGGAATCAGAAAAGCCAGCAAAAGTCAAAAGGGTGCCTCTACACCACCAGTTAACAACTGGAAACCAGAGAGGTATCTTTCACAAGAGCAAACAAACCAGAAAGTGGGGCGCCTGGGGGCTCAGTCGGCTGAGTGTCTGCCTTCAGCTCAGGTCATGATCTCAGGGTCCTGGGATTGGGCCCCGCATCGGGCTCCCTGCTCGCAGGGAGTCTGCTTCTCCCTCTCCCTCTGCCTGCCGCTCCCCCTGCTCCTGCTCTCTTTCTGTCTCTCAGATAAATAAATAAAATCTAAACAAACAAACAAGGAACTCCAGAATGTATCTAGGAATTAATTATACCAAGAACACACAGGAGCCGTATGCGGAGAACTTTAACAAAGAATGATCTGAACAGAGGTCGTGCTCTGAGACAGCACATCTCTGTATTGCAGATTGCTTTGTTCGCCAGCCCCAGAGGTCGGGAGAATGGGGGTCCCTGTCACCACTGGCCCAGCAGGTTAGGGGCCCTGGCCAGTGTCACCTGATACGAGCAGCATGTCCCAGACTCCTGGATCCCAAGCCTCTCTCCATTAATCCTCCAACAGCTTCCTGAAGGAGACACTGTCATCATCCCTGTTTTATAAATGAGGAAATTAAGTCTCAAAAAGATGAGATAATTAGCAGCCAAGAGGTAGGATTCACACCCAGGACTGTGCGGCTCAAAGGCCCCCAGGTCTCTTACACTTGAATGAACTGAGGGGCACACAGAAGGCGGACTCTGAACCTGGCAGCCTCAGGGAAAGGTACCCCCGCCTCCTCCTCCAGCCACCCCTACCTCCCCCGTCCCAACTTCTACCTTCAGCCACCACCATTTCCCCCCCAGTCACCCACCTCCCCCATCCCAGCCACCCCACCTCCTCCCTCCAGCCACTCCCACCTCCTCCCTCCAACCATCCTGCCTACCCCCTCTCAGCCACCCCTGCCTCCCCCCTTCAGCCACCACCACCTCACCCCACCCCAGCCACCACCATTTCCCCCCCAGTCACCCACCTCCCCCCTCCAGTCACCCACCTCCCCCCTCCCAGCTTCCCCCCTTCAGCCACCCCTGCATCCCTCCTCCCAGCCTCCTCCCCTCCCCCCAACCCAGCCTGGGCAAAAGCCCTGAGCACACTCTTGCCTGGAGTGGGTGACTCATTTTTGAATCACAAAAACAAACAGAGCATAAGATGTTTGTCTGGGCCAAGCAGTGCCCTGTTGGGGGTGGGGAGGGGCGCTGTGCGGGGTGATGGCTCCTGGGGACGCGAAGCAAGGGTCCTGGCCCAGCTGCCTCTGACACCCAGTGAGTAAGGGCCTCCTCCCCGGGGGGGGGGGGGGGGTGGCAGGCGGCTGTGCTCTGTGCTCCCTGGAGGGAGGTTGGCGGGGAGACACTCCGGGGACAAGGCAGCAGCGCCTGGTTGCTCCTCCGAAAGCCTCAGGCGCCTGGACGGCTCCCCTGGGCCCTGCAGCGACCCCTCCAGGCCACCCGCTGCCCCGTGCCCACTTGGGCCCCCCTCCCTCAGCCACCAGCTGACAGGCCGATTGCTGCCCAGCTCCTGCTGCTCCTGGCTCACCTCCTCCCTTTGCTCCTGGTTTGAGAGCAAGTTCCTTGCCTGATCCGCGAGGCCTTGCCAGATAAAATTGAGGACGCCCAGTTCAGTTTGAATTTCAAATGCACAATAAATAATTATTTTTAGCATAAGTATGTCCCATACAGTACTTGGGATATACTTACACCAAGAAAATTTACTTGGCTTACCTAAAATTCAAATTGAACTGTATTTTTTCTTGCTAAATCTGGCAAGTCAGGTGTGCCCCTCTATGACATCACCTGCCCTGCCCACCTCCCCACAGCATCCTCCCACCCCACCCCAGGTCTGCCCTGGAACTTACCATGTCCCACCCACCACAGGGCCTATGCCTCATCCTTGTTAAATTCCACCCATCCTCCAGACCTCAACCCAAATGTCACTTCCCCAGGGCATCCCACTAGCCTCCCTGAGCAAACCGAGTTCCTGCCTCCTGCACACACAGTGTCACGCCCCCTCCCGCCCCCTTGGTACATCTGTGGTTTTATACCAGGGGATGCTCACATCCAGACCTCTAACCAGACACCCACTCTGTAAAGGCAGGACCTGTCTGCTTTGTTTGCTGCTGTGGCCTCAGCACCCAGCGCAGAGCCTGGCATGCTGGATGCTCAGTAAACAAGTGCCCAATAAACAAATGAGCCAGTCTCCGAAGCAAGAGACTGGAGCTGCAGTGGGAGCCCGCCTGGGTCCAGGGCCCGACTCTGTTGCATCTGGCACAGGCTCCATGGCTTTGCCACGTCTCAGGGGGCAGTCCGGGTGCCTCCTTGTTCGCCGTGACAGTGGCTTAGAAGTAGAGCCTACTTCGCAGGGCTGGTTCGGGGAAATCCAATGTAGAGATTCTGAATAACAACTTGTGGCTCAGCACTGCATCAGGTTTTAATGTTTCATTTTCCTGGCAGGAAATGAAAAGATGCCTTTCCCAGAGCTAACCACTTGGAGGAACTGATGGGGCTGAAAAACTGGCCGGCACCAGCTTTGAGTTTCTCCTTCCATGAGCACCAGAGATTTGCTTGTGGAAACAGTGATGAGACCAAGCTGGGACCCAGCACTGTAAAAATGCACGTCTTTCCTCATGGATCCAGTGGTCCTGCGGCATCGGGCTCCGAAGATGGGAAACTGAGTGATCGGGTCACCTGCCCGAGGACACGCAGGTAGTAAGGAAGAGAACCAGCTGGAACCCCAGTGTTGAAAAAGTTGTCCTTTCTTCTTCTTCTCCTTCCAAAAACCAGTTAGAAGATAAAAGGACCCTCAAAGGACCCTGGGATTCAACCAGAAGATGTCCACATCTAGTGATGAGGGAACGATTGCCTTGCAGGACATGATGACAAAACCTGTGCATAATGTAAAAGACCGACACTCGAAGGTTCTGGACAGTGAACAGAAGTGGATCTGCAGGGAAGAAGGGGTCTGGACAAAGCAAGTCTTGTCTTTGCAGCCTCTGGCCTGAGGCTAAGTGTGATGGGCATAGTGTAGGGCACGAGACAACAGGGACACCAGGGACACAGAATACAGAAGCCGGGGAACCTTGGCTATTGAAGACAGCAGGGAGTCTTGGCTGGGAAAGATTCAGAAAGGAGACCCCCAAATTCTGCTCACCCACATCTCTGATTGACTCCTGATTGCACCTGGAATAGACCCAAGGCAGCCCAGGAAAGATAAAGGGATGAGCTGACAGTACAGCTGCCACCCTAGGAACACAGTTTGAAATTCAAACTCACCCACATCTTTGCCTGCTAAAACCCAAGAAAAGGCACTCATCAGAGAAAAATAACAAAATCCCAGAATCTTCACAATTCAGGGTTCATTACATTCAGGTTTATTCATTTGCAATTGCCAATGTAACAACCTTCTGCAAACCTAGTGGCTTAAAAAACACTGTTACTATCCCACAGCTGCACAAGTCAGAAGCCAAACTTGGGTCAGCAGAGCTGGTTCCTTCTGGAGGCCCCCTTTCAGCTGTTAGACGTTCATGGCCCCTTCCTGGCATCACTCAGACTTATGCTTCCATTGCTAAATCTCATCGTAAATATCCTTGTCATTACACAGGGGACACTAGGAAAATCCAGAATAGTCTCCCCATCTCAAGATCCTCAGTCACATCTACAAAGTCCGTTTGTTATGCAAGGTAGCATACACGCAGATTCCCAGGCGGAGGATGTGGACACCTCTGGGGGTGGAAGAGGCGTTATTCCATTATCACACCAGAATACAATCCAAAAATAACATAACTTACAAAAAAATAAGAAATGGGGGTGTCTGGGTGGCTCAGTTGGTTAAACATCTGCCGTTGGCTCAGGTCATGATCCCAGGATTCCTGCTCAGCAAGGGATCTGCTTCTCCCTCTCCCTCTGCTCTCTCCCTGCTCATGTTCATTCTCTCTCACTCTCTGAAATAAATAAATAAAATCTTTTTTAAAACATAAGAAAATAAAAAAGTAAGAAGTGGATGAAATTATCAAGAGAAAATGAAGTTAACTAAGAAAAATCCTAAGATCAACCAGATATTGGAACTAGAATACAAAACTTTTACAGCAGCTATTAAAATAGCTCTCATAAAGTTATATGTACTCACAAGTAATGAAAAATAGAAAATTTCTGTAGAGAATCAGAAACAATAGAAAAAGGGCTGAATGGGAATTCCAGAACTGAAAAGTATGATATCTGAAATGAAAAATGCAAGGGTTGGACTCTTAACAGCATGTGGAGATGTCTGAACAGAGTCAGTGAACTTGGAGACAGGTTAATAGAAATTATTTAATGTGGAGACAACAGTGATTCAAAGAAAAAGGAATAAAGCCTCAGGGACCCATTTAAATGATGCAAAAGAGTCTCACATACATGCAAACAGAATCCTAGAAGGAGGGGTGAAAGAGAATAGAACAGAAATAATAGTGGAGGTAACAGCAGTCAAAATTTTTCCAGATTTGGTGAAAAATAGAAATGTACTAAATCAAGATGCTCAATGAACTTAGCAAGCAAAAGCAAAATCCCAGAGCAAAGCACATCAAAGTAGAACCATTGAAAACCAGAGTAAACACTACAACCTCAAAGCCATAAGAGACAGTGGCACATTGCATAGAGGGGAACAATGACTCAATTAAAGGCTGACCTCATATCAGAAATCATGGAGGCCAGGAGGTATGGAAAAATACCTTCCAGGTGATGAAAGTTTAAAGGAAAAACCTGTCAACCAAGAATTATACAACCAGTAAAAATATCCTTCAAGAATGAAGGCAAAATAAATACATTCTCAGATAAGAGAAAACCAAGGGCATTTGCTGCCAGCAGGTCTGCACTACATGAAATGCTGAAGGGAGTCCTTCATCCTGAAGGGAAATCATGTCCAATGGGATCTCAGATCCTCAGAAATTAGCTTTGATAAATACGAGGGTATCTGCAGAGGATTGTCCTTTTTTCCTCTTAAAAATCATAGAACCATTTAAAGGAAGAATTATAACATTGTCTTGTGGGATTTAGATATGTATGTATGAAAAATAAAATAAAATGTGTGTATGTGGAATATATAAACTAAAACATAAAAAAAAAAAACATAAAGGAGGTGCAAATATGGGCTTGCCCCTTGCAAGATGTAGATGCAAATGTAAAAACATTCTACATGAAGTTATGCAATATTAACTGTGGGTAGAGTATGAAAAGTTAAGGATGTATATTCTAATCTCTACGGCAATCATTAAAAAATAATGCAAAGAGGGACACCTGGTTAAGCATCCAACTCTTGACTTCACCTCTGGTCATGTTCTCAGGGTTGTGAGATGGATCCCAACATTAGGTTCTGTGCTGAGTGCAAAACCTGCTTCAGATTCTCTCTTTCCTCTCCCTCTACCCCTCCTTCCCCTGTTCACACACTTGCATGCTCTATCTCTCTCTGAAAAAAATAATAATCAATAAAAATTATTAAGTAATGCAAAGAAGTATGGGTTTAAAAATCAACAGGAAAACATTTTTTTTTTTTTTTTGGAAAACATTTTTTAAATGTGTGACTCTTGATCTCGAGTCCATGAGTTCAAGCCCCAGATAGGGTGTAGAGATTATTTAAATAAATAAGACTTAAAAAAAAAAAACCCTCCAATAATCCAAACACCAAGAAGTAAGAAGGGAGAAGCAAAGAAACAATGGCAAAAACAAGTAAAAAACAGAGAAACCAAATAGAACAGAATATGACAAAACGTGTGAGCACAAATCTAACTCTATCTGTATTTACATTAAATATTAATGTAATAAACACTTGAATTAAAAGCCAGAGACCATCAGGGGCAGTTGGGTGGCTCCGTCAGTTGAGTGTCTGACTCTTGATCTCGGCTGAGGTCTCGATCTCAGGGTCATGAGTTCAAACCCCATATTGGGCTCCACAGTGAGCATGGAGCCTATTTAAAAAAAAAAAAAAGGACAGAGAGCATCAGAATCAGTTGGGGACAGAAAAAAAGATGAAACTGTATGCTGTCCTCAAGACTCCCAATATGCTACCAGTGACAGAGTAAATGGACACCAAAAATATGCGACACACAAATAATAAAAGTCAGAGCATGACTCTATTAATCTCAGATAAAATAGGCTCTGAGACTAAAAGTTTATCAGAGACAAACATTGCATAAGAACTGCTCTCATTTCTTGCGCTCCTACTATGTGCCAGGCCCACTACGCAGAGCTTCCCTTTACATAGCAAGCCTGTGAGGCAGATACTCATTTCTGTCCCTGTCTCGTAGTTGAGAAAACTTTTTGACTTGTCGAAGATGACACAAGGTAAACCCAGACTGCTGCACACCAGAGCCTTAATTCTCGGCCACCTTGCTGTCCGTGCCGTGGAGCCAGTGAGGGGCTGCCTGGGCACCGCCCTCAGCCAGAAGAGAATCCTTGGCTCCCCTCCTCAGAATAACCTGCTTCCTCCCAGGCCCGCCCATCTCCGACGTGGTGCCAGCATCCCACGGCCCGGACCTTGCAGCCATCCTTAACCCTCTCATGTGGCACCTGTGAGCCGCCAGCAAGTCCTGCTGGCTGCACCCCCGAGTTAGGATCTACATCTGACCGCTACTCACCACCTCCACACGCCCGACTCCCTGCAGCCACTCCTGCCCTCCCCCCAGTCACCCTCCACCCAGCAGCCCCTGACTTTTAAAAGGCATGAATCCACCCCCCTTCCTACCCCCCACTAGAAGCCCTTTAACAGCTTCTCATCACACTGAACAAAATCCTTTCCTCCGACCCTGTCTGACGAGCTACTCCGACACCTCTCTGTACCTCTACTTTCCCCTTCCCCTCTAATTCGCTCTCTCCTACCACAAGCTTGCTCCTGTCTCAGGACCTTTGCATAGACTGTTTCCTCCTCTTGGATCGTTTTCTGGCCGGATCCTCCCACAAACATTGAGGCCTCAACTCCAATGCCACCTCCTCAGAGGGGCTCTCCCTGGCCACCCTGGCTGAGGCATCCTCTCCATCCCACCATCACATAAACCCCCTTTTTAAAACTGTTGTCATAGTCCCTCAGTACCTAGATGACTTATTTCTTTGTGCAACTTTCACAATGAACAAGCGCAGCTCGAGATATCCTCATAAATTGTATCATTTTCGTCACCCGTTGTCTGCGAGAATGGATTCAGTGGCGCCGTTTTCACCCTGGGTGAAAACTTGGACAGACCCTGTGACTTTCTGGTCATCTCATGTGACCAGATACCAGATCCTCCTGCCTATACTTCAAGCGCCAGGACCCATGTAATAGTCAAACTCTGGCCTTGGTTGCACGCGAAGCTTCACACCCCTTCGCCCTGAGTCCGCTGCAGGTGGGGAGTCCGCACCCTTGAAGCGGGTCTTCCTCTCCCGCCTCTTTCCTACCTGTGTGGCTTCATCTCCTCCTACACCTGCCCACCGGGCTCTGCCCTCCAGGGTAGGGATGCAGGGAGGAGAGCGAAGAGCAAACCGTCCTCACTGGCCTGGTAGCCCAGCCCCACTGCCCCGTTGGACAGACAGAGGTTTGACCTGATTGTCCCCAGTGGCCCTTTGGAGCCACCCCTGCCTCCCTGCCTCCGATTGCCGGGGGTCTAACCTGAGGTTCTTCTGCAGAGGGTCCATTTATCTCCATCCTAAGCAGGGGCTCCTTCCTCAGGAAGGCCCAGCGCCCCCCTAGGCTCTTCCTTAGGAAGCCTGTGTGCTACCTCCTGCCCAGGTAGCCTTCTGCTCCGGACGTGAAATGGCCCAGCCTGGCTCCTGCATGTGGTGCTCACTGCTGTCTAGCTCCCAGGACACACTCCACAGGACAAGCCCGGAAGCACGGTCTGCACTCAGATCAGGCGGGGCTGGAGCTCCACTGTGACAACCTTCACTCCCCTGGGCTGGGCTTCTCTTCCAGACTTCTGTCTCCACTCGCCACCCGGTTGCTCCTGGAGTGCTTTCCCAAAAAAACCCCATCGTGTTTATCCTTGCTTTGGGGCCAAGGGCACGAGTGTGAAACCAAAGGGGGAGGACATTGCTCCCCAGCACAGTAGCCACTTGCCACACGCGGCTGTTGGTCTTTGTGTGTAGGTTATTTAAAAATATCTATAAAACTGGTAATTCAGCTCCCAGCTGCACTGGTGCAGGCACCCAGTAGGCCCGCGTGGCCGGTCACTACCATGTTAGAGACAAGAGAGCATTTTCATTAACAGAAGGTTCCATGGCACGGTGCTTGTCCAGCGCTCAGGAAAGAGGCAGGGCTGGGGGTCTATAGGAGGAGGACGAGGCATAAGAGCAGCCCGGCCCCCCATGTGTGCCTCGAGGCCCCGCTGTGTCTGGCCGTGCTCCCTGCGGCCCGTCCAGAGAGCACAGGTGTCCAGAAGTCCGATCCCAGCCACAGCACGCCTGCCTCTCCACGGGAGCTTGGAACCCCTGCCTTCCACTGAGATGAAATAGATCACGGGCGATGAGCGAAAACCCAGAAGGAAAGATGTAGAACTTCCCCCTCTGGCCTGTCAGTCTCATTATTAATATAGATGTGGTCTAGGAAGGCAACCTTTTCTCAGTCCTGAGAGCTGATGGAGCGCACGTCCGCGAGCTGACGGCAGCCGCTCTCCCCCCGGCCCGCATCTGCCTCCAGCTGATGCTGGCGCCGGGCACCGGCCACAGCCCCGCTGACGGATGTCACATGGCCTCACGAAGAGGGACAGCGTGCCGGGGTCTCCGCGGTCACTAACCTGCTCATGGGGCAGCAGTTGGGAGCCCGCCCGGGGCCCGGATCGCAGGCGACCTGGACAGACGTCATGGCTGGGCCACTCAGCAGCTGTGAGGCTGTGGGCAACCTGCTGGACACCTCTGAGACTCAAATACTTCCTCTCTGGTAGGGGGTTCTCGAAAGCCCTGCCTCAGCAAACCCTAGTGTGGGGACTAGATGGGATGACACATGACAGACAAGCCGTTCCACGAGCACAATGTAAGTCCCTCACCGATGGTAGCTGTCACTTGTGTTGCTTCAGTGAAAGAGTGGTCCGTGGGTCCCCCCATCCCCAGGGGCCCCCAGAAGTCCAGGTACAACAATGCTACTCTGAATGAACAAAATTCAACTCCTCTAGGGCATTTCCCCCTAAACAGAAACCTTCTCCGTGGAGGGGGCAATGTGGGGAGAGGACGTGGGTTTGGCATCACACAGCCCATTGCTCTGGGTGGGCCCTCTGGCCTGTGTCCCAGTCCCTTCAGGGATGATCCCAATGCCCCCTGAGCGCAGGGTGAGGGGTCAGTGTGCAAAACACAGGATGGTGCTTCCTTATAGAATTTCTTCAGAGCTTTCCCAAAAGAGGTAACCAGTGGAGAGCTGGCTTTTCCGGCAAACTTGCACAAGAACGTCTCCAGGAAGAGCCCCATGGAGGGTGCTCGGAGTCTGCCCTCTACCTGACCAGAGACGACCCGAGGCAGGAAGCCCCTCCAGCCAGAGGGAGCCCCGGCCTCGCGTGGACACGTGTGCCCACGCCGAGCGCAGAGAGCAGGGAAGTGCCGCTCTGTCCCATAGGCCACGGCACAGAAGGATTTGAGATGAGGAGTCCGTGGCGGCTTGAACAGACCTCTCGGACTCTCCCCCCGCCAACAAGGAGCCGCCTTCCTCTCCCCGAGTGGGGCTGGCCGTGGTGACTTCTCCCAGCAGACGGCAAACAGGCCAAGTCTCTGGGGCACAAAAGCCTCACTCTTTCCCTTTGCTGTTTGTCTTGGCTCACTCAGCCTTGGATAAAATGCCACCACATCATAAGGACACTCAAATGATCCCGGGGTGGGGTCCTCGTAACAAGGACCTGAAGCCCCCCGTGCCACCCTCCGTTGTGTGAGCCACCTTGGAAGCAGAGCCTCCGGCCCAGGCAGCCCCAGATCACGTCCTGTCGGCAGCCTCGTGGGGACCCTGAGCCAGACCCACCCCAACTGTAAGATGATAAATGCCTGTGGTCTCGAGCCGGGAAGCTTGGGAAACATTTGCTCCACAGCTAGATAACTAATAGAGGCCTTCAGTTGACTGAATGAGTGAATGTTGGCTTTTTTCTTACATGTTAACAAGAGATTTAATGTAAAGAGGGGTACAGTGGGTGCTATCAGCTGCCTACAAGTTCCACTGCCCCTTTTCTGTTCCCTAACAAAATCTTAATTTTGTCCAGGTATCTGCCATTCCCAGGCACCTCTGTTCTTGGGGGAAGTTGACTCCTTCCTCGATGTGGTGATTGGCCTAACTAAGCCAGTCAAGGTCATCCCACCGCCCTTGCCACCAGTTGGTTCACTGGTAGCCTCCCATGTATGAGGGGAGCCTGCGAACAAAGCCAATGTGTGGAGGAGGGCAAAGCCAATGGTGCATAACGGAAGCAGAGCCTTGATCACATCATGCCTGAAGCCCTCCTTCTGGCCTTCCCATTGTAGATACCACATGTCTTTTTTCACTTAAGTCTTATTCAGGGTTTCTATTTCTAGGCAGGTTGCTGATTTCTTTCCTTCATTTAAGCAAAGGTTTACTGAGCAACCACTCTGTGCCAAGGTAATGGAGGGTGAGAGGCCAAAGTCATCTCAGCGACCTTGACCACAGTCATGACCAAAATTCATGGCTATGGGGATGACCTAAGACCAGAAACACCCTTATTGCCTAATAAGCCTGTGCTGTGCTGGAGTTGGGGACACAGAGATAAGTGAGCCCCTAAGAGCCCCAAAGAGGAGACTGACAAGTGGCACTAAGGACCTCTGGACCTGAGCACAAACTTTGGAGCCAGACAGGCCTGGGTCCCCCAGTGGCATCCACCACCTGCCAGCATGTGACCCTGAGTGGACAGCCCAGCCCCACCGAACCTCAGTCTTGTCATCCATAGGATGGAGCTGATACTGGGCTCCACCCCAGTGTGACCCTGCGAGAAGTAAATAACCACAATTTAGCCACAAAGGTAGCTGGGGAAGTAAGGATCTGGTCGTAGGGTGTGGAAGCGGGAGGTGGAATCTGCCTCCCACCGAGATTTATAATGTGGGGGACCCTCCAATGTAAGACGAGGTTCAGACTCTGGGCAGTCAAAATATGACACATGTCCACAGCCCCCTGTGAGGACTCAGGAGTTTGGGACAAGAAGCTTGTGCATCTGAAAAATACGTGTTGCGTACCCACTCACGTGGCTAAAATGGAAAGGGTAGACAACAGCAAGTGTCGACGAGAGCATGGAGCAGCTGGGCCTCGCGTACAAGCACTGAGTGCGAGCAGTACGGCCACTTCGGAGGACGGGGCGGCAGGGTCTGCTGTTTCCAATCCCGGGAACGTGCTCAGGAGAACGGCACACAGAGGTGTCCAGAGGTGCATACGAGGGTCCTCACAGCGGCACCGTGGGTAACGGCTGGACACACCCCACATGCCGCTCGACAGCAGGAAAGAGCTTCTCAACCCTGCACTACCGGCCCTGGGCCGCTCAGCCTCTGCAAGGGGCGCTCTGGGCACTGGAGGGTGTTAGCAGCATCCCTGGCCTCTACCCACTGGATGTGGCAACGAAGATTGACTCCGGATATTGCCCAATGTCCCCTGGGGAGGGATCACCCCCACACCGAGAAGCACTGCTGCCGAACAATGAAAAGCAAGAGGCGGGGTGTGGGGAGCGACGCTGCGGGCAAGCACATGGATAAATCTCAAAGATGTGGAGCAGAAGAAGCCAGACACAGAAAAGGACCCAGACAGCGTGCGGTTCTGCGTATATGAAGTTCAAGATTGGGCAAAACTGGCTGACAGTGATTCAGTAGGAACGTGGTTATCCGGGAGGGGTCGCTGCCTGGGAAGGGGCGCCAGGGTCTTCCGGGAGGTGGTGGGCACACAAGTCAAAGCTCATCAAGCCGTACAAATAAAATTAAAGAAGTCTACTCGAGGTTTGTTAGACCTCAATTAGAAAGTAGTTAAAAAAAAAAAAAAAGTGGCGGCTCTAGCCCTCCGTCCCCTGGGCCACCTCCGCATCCTCGAGTCTGCCCTCCCGCAGGGACTGGCCACCCCACCTGAGAAGGCCCGTCCCTTCACCCCCTCCTGGGCTGTAGCCCCAACTCCTACCCGCTCACAGCAGCCCAGGGCGCCCCCACGTCGGTGCAGCTCCGGGGAACCACAGCTCAGGCTGCGCTTCCCTCCCAGAGGCCCCCACAAGCCCTGTTGAGCCCACCTGCCCCCTGGCTCCAGGCCTTCCTCCCCGCAGGGAGGGGGATCCCCATCTTGTCTTCAAGATCCCAGACCAAGCCATCCCGGCATGATCCGGGGTTGGCAGAACCCTGAGCTCCAGCCCGGGAAGGGGGGCGGATGCAAGCAAAGGGGACCTCGAGCCCCAGCGGGGGTCTGGGAAGAATCGGGGTCCTGCCCCACGTGGCAGGGTAACCAGGCCCCACCCACGCTGGGACGGCAAGGCTCCCACCGCTTCTCTGGCCGGAAGACAGAACCACAGGGAGCAGGTGTGAACCGGGGGCCTGGAAAAGCCCGGGTTTACGCTCCCATCCTTCTGCCTGGTAAGGATGGAGACCTGGGTCCCCACTGGGTCGGTAGCATCACTCTAGCCAAAGGCCATTGGCTGAAACAGTCCTAAAGCCCACGGCACCCGAGGGAGGGGACAGATGCCGCGCCTCTCGGTGGGAGCCCCGGCAGAGAATTCAGGAGCGCGTGTTGCAATGTCAACGCCCGTCCCTGGCCGAGCAGCTCACGGCCCGGCTGGACCACGGACGAGCACCCAGCCCGGCGGAGGGAAGGAGGTAGCTGGGCCTTCAGGGAGGGCAGAGCGGCGTGTGCGGCACGTGCCACCACCGATGTGCAAAGGAAAGAGGCTAGAGATTGACCCCGAGCTTCCGGGTGCTGACAGTCTCTGCCAGGTGAGGTCGCGGAGGACAGCGGCGGGGAGGTGGGGCTGGGGCACGTCCCGAGGGCCGACACTCCGTTTGCACTTTCCTTCCTTGTGCGCAACTTGTCTCGGCCGGGTGCCTGTGTCATAGACGCAATATTTATAAAAAACATATATAAATAAATATACATATTGATATTTAATATCAATATTTATAAAAATTAAAAATAAGAGAATAATTAGATTAGCACTTCCGGGGAGAGATGCCAAGACAGTGTCCAAGAGCTCGCTTGCTTTGCTCAGTGGGCACCTATGTGCATGTTGCAACCACATTTGTACACAAAACAAGGTGATACACACCCACCCACGACCTCCCTCCCACAGGTCGGGAGGGATACACAGCAAACTGTAGGGAGCGGCATAGGATCAGGTGGGGTGAGACCTCCTTATTTTTTGCCCCCATGCTTCTGGATTTTTTTTTTTTTTTAATGTATGATGAAAGTCTTTGCAAAAATGCTTAAGAAAATGTTTTGGGTAAGAAAACATATATAAACAAGAGGCATCATCATAACAGTGTGATTTGGGCGAAGGGGGAGCCCAGGGCGACAGGAAGCCTGGAAGAGGGCAGCAGAGGTTGCTGGTGGTCAGGGAAGGCTTCCTGGAGGAGGAGGAGGCATCTGAGCTCTCTGAGGATGTCTCTCCTGGAGTCGTGGAGGGAGTGCCCTAGAGAGGACCTCTCTGCTTCCTCTCACCTGCTTCTCTGCCCCCCTGGGAGGACCTGCCTCTCCCTCCCCAGCCAACACCACTGACACCTGCTGGGGCCAAGACAGAATGAAGAAGCCGTTTGACTGCCTGGGGGCTCTTGCTTCACTTTCCTGCCTCCTTTACAATAATACATGCAGATGAATTAATAATCACCTACTTTGTGCCAAGTGCTGCTGGAGCACTTTATTTGTCTTAACTTAGAGAGGAGTCCTACCATGATCAAGGTTCCAATTTTACAGGTAAGGAAATGGAG
Organism: Canis lupus familiaris; assembly: GCF_011100685.1. Taxonomy (NCBI): domain Eukaryota; kingdom Metazoa; phylum Chordata; class Mammalia; order Carnivora; family Canidae; genus Canis; species Canis lupus. Next base: position 43,432,081 of record NC_049245.1, on the reverse strand, counting down.
GCACAGAGAGGTCAAGTGACAGGCCCAAGGTCACACAGCCAGCGGCGGAAAGTGGCACGGCCAGGATTTCGACCCCACGCAGATCCGTCCCCTCTCACTGGGCTGCGAGTCCTCCAGGGTGCTCACCCCCACTCCCCCATGGGCCCCAAGTCCTTCCCCCCACTGCACTCCTCTCTCTCCCCTCCTTGCCTCCCCTGCCGCAGGGCTGGCGCTGAAGGTCAGCTGCTTTTTGCCGACAAAGCGCATTTCAGCCGCTCAGGTTCCTGAGGGTGATCCACCTCTCAAGACCTTTAGAATGTATTTATCTAACTAAATCCCTCGGGAGCCCGGCAGGTGGAGGAGCTGGTGTCTAACCACCAGGCGCGGCGGCCCAGCCCATGCAGGCGGGGTGGCCGCATCCCAGGAGCACCCCCCTGCCGGGCAGGAGCACCCAGGTGACCGGAGCACCCTCCATCCCCTCCGAGTCAGGCCCTGGCAGCCAGCTGCGTTTCCGGCCAATGAACCTGCCGCTCAGAGCCTCCTTTTAATTAATTCCATGTCTCAGGCGGCCGGAGCACGTGGGCAAACTTCTGTCTGACTTCACTGCGAAGCCCAAGCACATCCCAGTTTGCTTTCTAAGAATAGAAGCGGGAGGTGGGGGAGGGCGGAGGCCGGGATCTAAAAATGAATTTGCAGCCCAGAGCAAAACAACCCTGCGAGGAGAGGGGAGAGAAAGCCGCGCACGCACCGGCCCAGCCCGGCGGGGGCTGTCTGCTGCCCTCCCGGGTGTGAATCACAGACCTGGCAGTCTGCCCAACTGTCTGGCAGGCACGGGGGTGGGGGTGGCGCTGCTCATGTCAGGAGCAGGCAGCTGGGGACGCCCATGGGAGTCTGGATTTTTTTTTTTTTTTTTTCTGGGCTGGTTGGTTCTCCCCGGTAGGCAGAAGTGACTCATGGGCTTGCAGGATGGGCTCGGGGGTACGGGAGAGCCCCAGATGTGGCACAAAGTTTTGGGAATTGGGGGCCCGAACGCCTGGTGGGGGCGGTGGGGGGTGAGGTCCTGCCATCAGTGAATCTTTGCCCCCACCAGGTAGGTGACAGAGGTGACAGAAAAGAGGAAGCCCAAGCCCCACCACTCAGGGGGACACTCGGGAATTGATCAAGGTGACACACTTAGCTGCTAGAAATAACAAAATCTGTAAAACAACAAGAAAATAAGGGAGATTTCGCTCAGCCCATCACTGCTTTGTATACTTTACCCAAATGACCGCACTTGAGCCTCACGACAGCCTTGTGCGGCATAAGCCACCTGGTCCCTGTTCTACTGATAAGGAAACTGAGGCCTGGGAGTTTCTCCCCCACCCAAGTTCACACACTCAGAGAGGTGTCCACCAGGGTCAGGACGCAGGTGAGTCACATGCTCAGAGAGGTGTCCAACATGGTTGGGACACAGAGTGGGTCATATGCTCAGAGAGGTGTCCAGCAGGGTCAGGACACGGGCGAGTCACATGCTCAGACAGGTGACCGGCACGGTCGGGACACAGGTGGGGCTCCTGCAAGGCCCAGACCCCCCTCTGCAGCAGCATCTCCCTGACAGCAGCCCCATCTCTGCTTGTCCATCGCAGGCGCAGTGCCATGTAGGCATGGCCTGTGTCACCTGGGACAGGGGTTGGGACAGGTGTAAAGTTAGGAGGGGTCCTTGGACCCAGCAGCAAATAACAGGCTGCACACAGAAGCTTTTCCCCTTTGCTTTCTCTTTCAACCTTTCCAATGAGATCTGTCATGGAGAAAGTCTCCACGGGTGCTAGTTTGTCCTTAACGCTCACCGCCCCGGCACTCGCTAGTCCCCCTTTTGAGCCAAGAGAGCGGGCAAGCGCCTGCCTAGAAGTCAATAACACCGTTTTGTTCCCTTTGTGTTTATTTTTCCTTCTTTATGGAGAGTGACCCAGATTTTCCTTTTAACATAGTGACATAGAGTTCACTTTTAAGATAAACTCAGTTTTAAAAGTCAGTCGAACCCTTTAGAGACAAATACTGAAATATTTATGGATGAAATGACATGATGTCTAGGATTTGCTTCAAAATAATCTGGAGAGGGGGCAGTGAGTAGAGATAGAGAGGAAACGAGATTGGCCATGAGTCGAAATTTTTTGAAGCTAGCTGATGGCTATTATATTATACGGCATTTATATTATAAAAATATTAATATCATGTATAAGATAAAATTTTATACATTACAAATTGTATATAATGCTATATTAAATTATATATAACATATTACATATTTTCATATATTTAAATATATATAATATATATTTTACATTATATATTATATGATATAGATGTATTGCATTATATTATCCAGATTACTTTTTTAATTTTTAAAAAAAATTTTTTTAAATTTTTTTTAATTTATTTATGATAGTCACACACAGAGGGAGGCAGAGACACAGGCAGAGGGAGAAGCAGGCTCCATGCACCGGGAGCCCGACGTGGGATTTGATCCTGGGTCTCCAGGATAGCGCCCTGGGCCAAAGGCAGGCGCCAAACTGCTGTGCCACCCAGGGATCCCCTTATCCAGATTACTTTTGTTAAAATTCTCCATAATAAAAAGGTTTTTTTTAATGGTATATAAATTTTTTTTTAAGTAAGTCGTTTTAAAAAAAAATGGTTAGGTAATGGTTAGGTAAGTGGCACCCAGATATGGCAAAAGCCATGACGATGAAGTGCAAATGAGCAAGGCATGCAGAATGCTGGTAGGCAATGTTTCCCACATTTACAAGTTTATTTTCCTCTCTTGAGGAGCCAGGGGAGGTAAAAACCCCTAACCCCATCCAGAACCTCCTCCCTCTGGCTGGAGGTGGGCCCCTGGTGAGGTCGGCGATCTGCCATCATCCTTACAGATCTTGAGAAGGAGGGCGGTAGGGAAGCACTGCCTTTTTATCTTTTGCCTTCAATGATATAAAAGTGCAGTATTGCTAAAATGATTGCCATCTGGAAATCTAAATGCATCAGGAGTGAACAGGCCTGGATCAGGGAAGGGGGGTCTTGCAGGGCCCTGTGCTGGGGTCATTCCCAGGCCATGCTGCAGGCCCCACCCACAGAACCTCATGCTCAGAGGCTGTGAGAACCAGGAGTGGAAGGGCCTGCTGGTCTACTCAGAGCCCAGCACTAGGAAGGCTACACCCCTCGGGGCAGCTAGGGGAGACCCTGAGAGGCTCTGGGTGTTGGCAGTTGGCCAGAAGGGACTTCACAGAGCAGAGTCCCTGAACCCATCAGACAAAGGCATGAGGGGCTTCAAAGTCCCCACCCAGAGTCCCTTCGGGCCTCACGCAAGCAGGGCTCCAATTGTAACTTCAAAGCACAGACAGCGAAATGCCCTCCTTCTTGTGGGCATCCATGTATGCATGTGTTCATTCATTAAGTTAATTAACTAACATCTATGAAGCACCTACTGCATACTGGGGATAGTTCTAGAAGCTGAAAATACCAGAAGGATAATGATGCTTCCCTGAGTCCCAAAACTGCCAAGTTAGAACACTTTCATTACCTCCACTTGCAGATGAGGAATCTGAGGCACTCATGGAAGAGGGAGGGGAAAGGGTGTAGAGAGAAGAAAACAGGTACACGAACCAAGCAGCTGACCTTTACTGAGCGCCGACTGCATACTGTGCCCTATTCTTTCCTCATGAAGGGGTGCAGTCAGTAGACACCCTGGCTCACTGAACTAGAGGTGGCTGGGGACTTGCCCAAGGTCACCCAGGTGGCAAGCAGCCAGGCAGCAATTCTAACCCGATGGCCGTGGTGGACAGACTCCTGGCCCCTGGGCCACATACAGCATGTGACACATCAGAGAGTTGAGAAGGGCCCTGTCAGGCTCCTGTTATATGATGACCACTTGGTAACCGAGAAAACCAAGACGCAGGAAGAAATGAGCATGACTCTGAAGTTAACCAGTGCCTGCAAACTGCAAACACAGTGGTTTATTTGATCTGTTTTGCCCAACGTGGCAGCTACAAGCCACGTGTGGCTATCTAGCACTTGAGACGTGGCTGGTCCTAAATGTGATACACCATGTGTATCATTACGTGTAAAACCCTGCGTTTCCACAGCTTGACATGAAAAATGAAATGTAAAATATCCCGATGGTAATTTTTTCCTTTGATTACATGTCAGAATGATAATATTTTGGATATAGTCCATTAAACCTAACTTTTAAATACATTGTTAAAATTAATGTCACCTGTTTCTGCTTTTTTCTCGTGGGATTGCTAGAAATTTCTAAATCATATACGGGTCTAAGTCCATTTTATAGATAGGGAAGGAAACTAAGGACCCGCAGGGTGCTGGCGTCACGGGAGTGCGACCCACGCAGTCACACAGGCACTTGGTCCGATGCTACGCTCCTGCTCCTGCCGTCTGGGAATTCTCAACTTGCAAACAAGGGCCCAGGCCTTCGCATTCTGCAGTGGTGCACGCAGAGGAGCCAGACTGCCCACACCGATCCGGGGGAGGGTACCAGCCCGGACGCCGGGCCCCATCTCTGCCCTGTGGGTTTGTGGCTGAGAGCGGCCCACCGGAAGCAGCTGCCAGCGGCCTCTCGAACACAGGACAGCCCCACACCCCCTCTCCCACGTCCTTGGCGGTTCCTCCACCAGGTTCCTCTTTCTGAGAAGCCCGAATGTGCGTGCACATTTCCCCAGCCTTGCTGTTGAGTTTTCCCAAGCCAGGCATAGCCCCTCTGTTCCAGAAGGCTCCTTCTAGCCTTCCGGCCACCTCCTCCCTCATTCCTTGGGTAAAGAGAAGTGGAGAGGCCTAATTGGGGCGTTTATGATAGGCGGGAATATTATTGAGGCACTTAAGAGGTTATTAACACCTTTTATGAACCTCATTGTTTAAAAGCCTACCATGCTTAATCATTTTAGCACCATTAAATCAGTATTAACAACAACCCCGCGACTTGCACTCCAAAATGTCACCATTTGATAACACTCATGAAATGCAGTGCCTTCTGGGCAGAACAGGTGAGCTCCCAGCTTCCCCCACAAACACATGTCCTCAGCTTGGCAGGCCCCCAATTAGAAGGGGGTGAGCCTCCTGCCTGGGGGCTCAGAATCTGCTCCCCAGTCTACTGTCTCCTATCCTTCCACCCATCACTAGAGCAGATCTGGGATCCTGCTCAAGACCTTCCTCGAAAAAATCACCCAAAAGACCCACTTGGAAGAACATGCTGGTAGGTAAGCAGGGCCTGAGATCAGTAGGGTATCTGATGCAATTGTGCAAATAGAAGCACGTTTCTACCTTTCACATGCTTGCCCAACTCCCGAGGCATTTGTAAAGTAAAAAGTGTTGCCTTTCTCCCCACTGACGAACCTCAGTTTTGAACCTACTTGAAAGCTGTGTGATCTTGGGCAAGTGACTTTACCTCTCTGTGCCTTTATTTTCCCCCTTGTAAAGAGGGCATCAGACTGGCACCTACCTTATTATTGTAAAATTAAGCGAGAGGATCTGCGTATTCAGCACAGTGTGTAGCACCTAGTTAATGTTCAATAAGGTCTATTACCTCTTAAATTCCAGCGGTAACATTATTAGCAGATGGGGGTCTATCCTTGCCGAGTTTGTGCACCTATTAAATGCACCTGCAGGGAGGTTTCTCCAACTTTGTTGTTCATTGTTATTTACAAAACTGAAACCGTCCTATTTATACTATTGTGCATCTCCTCCCCTCTTCTGGTGTTTTCTCATGAGGCAATAAGTCATGGAGAGACTTCTACCTCAGTGTTTATTGATGGAACAAAGTTTTTCTGGAAAGGGTCAAATAATAAATATTTTAGGCTTTGGAGGCCATCTGGTCTCTATTGAACCTACCCAAGTCTGCCATCATAGCTTGAAGGCAGCCATAGACAATAGGCAAACAAATGGCTGTGTTCCAATTTATTTATAAAAACAAGCAGTGGGCCACAGTTGGCCAGAGTGCTTACCTTCCTAGCCTCACCCTTGTGAGTAGGTCCCTGGTACCTCTGTGCAGCGGTACTGTTACTCACCCAGTCCTCTATTACGGGGCATTTAGGTGGTTTGTCAAGTTTGGCTTTTCAGACAATGCTTCCAGGTCTCACACCCAGACCTCTGGGCACCGATGCCAGGGGATGCATTTCTCCCACTGGGATTGCCTGGTGATGGAGGCGGTACCCCGTGAATGTTACCACGTTGTGTTTCGAACACAGGACGCCTACATGGTGCAAAGTGAGGGTAAAAAGGCACTTCGAGGGAATAACTGGTTGTTTTCTGAGCAGAAACAGGAAGGAGTCTAGAAACATGACCTTCTGAAGGTCACTGGGTAAGGTGTGGGGGAGAGAGCAAGTAGGAGCCGTATTTCACAAGCTGGTGCTCAGCCCTGGACTGACGGACACAGCCCCCTCTCGGTCCACTATGACCCAATTCTAACAGTCCTCCATCATCAGTGTGGCCTACGCTGGATCAAGGGACAGAGGCTCAGCAAGAGGATGGCAGAGTCATGGCCCACACGAAGTCATGGCCCACACGTGGATTCATATCTCCATATCATTTATTTTAATTTATTTTTAACTGGTTACCAAAATGTAAACATCAGGACTTTTCCCATAGAAATCAGGATTTTGGCTTCTCTTGAACACTTGGAAGGCCAAACGAATGCAGCCCAGTCCCTCAGGCAGGGGTTGGACCATCTGGGTTGGTGTCCCAGCCCCAGGAACTTGAATAAGCTATTTACCTCTTCGTCCTCTGCAACAACACGGTGGTACTTAAAGCACATGCTTCCTCCTTCTCTGGCTCTGGAACAGGCTGCTCCGGGCTGCTGAAACTCAACTGAGGTCTTGCCCAGCTCAGGCCCCACCTGGGCTGGATGCTCTGGCCCTCAGTTCCTTCCCCAAGGAGACTGCTCAACTCATCTCTCTGGTCTCGGCTCAGAGATCTCATCCTTGGGAAGGTCCTCCCAGACCTGCAAACCAAAAGCCTCCCTCATATCCCATCTCAGACCCTCCTACCCCATCTCAGATCCTCCCCAGTAGTACAAGGATCTGCGGTTGTTTGATATTATTTGTGTGTTTGCTCCATTTCTGTCTCCTCCCCACCCCACCCCCCACTACCTGCAACAGCCTCATTCAGTCTGTGAGGGGACAGAGCCAGGATTTGAACCCAGCCCCTTCCCCCACAGTGGTTTTTTTCCCTCTGCCTGCGTATTTCACCTCCCTCTGCTGAGAACGGGGTGACAGTGCCCAGCTCCTAGGCCATCAAGCATTGGCTGAGTCTGTGAGGTTAGTACAGTGCCCTGTGCAGGGTAGACAGCACATGCGTTAGCTATTTGCTATGTCATCACAATCCTCCACTTCCCAGCGAATACCAAGATCCCCAAAGCACCCTCCTGACAGCAAATCCAAGCTGGATCTCTGGCTTCCCCGTAGGGAGAGCCAGCACCAGTCATAAGCACTTCCAAACTCATGACTCCTCCTAGAAGCCCCAGGAGGCATAGGGGTTATTATCCCCATTTTAGAGGCGAGCAGACTGAGGCACAGAGAGGTTACGAAACACGTTCCAGATAAAACAGCTGGTGAGGCAAAGAGCCATGGAATTCAGGGCCAGCCCTCATGGCTTCATGAGGCACCACCTGCTGGGTACACCTTTTGAGGCACCCATCCCTCCTGTGCCAACTTATCTCAAGGCAAGAATCGGATGATCACACAACGGGCAACGTGCAGGAGCATTCTCCACAGCATCGTGTGCCAGGGATGAAACCCGGAAACAACCTAAATGTCCATTCACAGGGGATTGCTCGAATAAGGAATGGCGCATCGAGCATGGATGCTCCGCCGCCAGGAGAGATGAGGATAGATCTATATTCATTAGCATGGAAGGCGTGACAGCTACGTGGAGAAAGGCAAGCCACTAAACAGCATTCCTAGTGTGAGTCTATTTTTGCTTCAATATATTGAAATATGTGTGTGTGTATTTTATATATACATATATATGTGTGTGTGTGTATATATATATATATATCCCCATGTGTGCAAATATGCATAGAAATGAGGCTAGAAGAAAAGGCATCAAAATGTTAAAAGTAGTGTTTCTGGGCAGTAAGATTCTGGATTCTTTCCACTTTCTGTCTCCTTATAATTTTCTGTTTTCTCTATTTTTTTCCCATGAGCATGTATTGCTTTTATAATTGGGGGCGAGTAGAGATGTAAAAAACGATTTAGCTATTTTCGTTTTGAAAAATGTACAACTTGCTTTCTGTACTTAGAGATAAATCACGGGCACCTCTCTCCATCCTCAGATAGGAGTCGCACCCTCCTCTATTGTTGCTGTGCTTATTCTATGGTATGGGGGCATCGTTACTGAGCCGGCCATTCCTCTAGGGACAGATGTCACTCTGTGCTTCCCTGTGGATGTGGCCACACTGACAGCTGTCACGGCCCTGCTTACAGACTTGCTCTAGACTCTTGCTCTTCCCACTGTCTTTGAAGAAGTGAATGGCCAAAGATCCCACAGCCCCGAGAGAATCGATTCTACCAACAGCCTCAGGGACTCGGAAGCTCGTTCTCTTCCAGCCCCACACCTTGATTTCAGATGAGACCGCAGCCCCAGTCTATACTTTGATTTTGGCCAGCTGAGTCATGCCTGCCTTCCTGACCCACAGCTATTGTGAGCTACTGAATGTGCGTGTGTGTCTGTGTGTGTGTGTTTAAGATTTATTTACTTATTCATTTGAGAGAGAGAGAGAGAGAGAGAAAGTGCACGCATAAGGGGTGGGGTGGGGGGAGAAGCAGAGAGAATCTGGAGCATACACCCCGCTAAGTGCAGAACCGTATGCAGGGCTCGATCCCATGACCCTCAGATCATGACCTGAGCCAAAATCAGGAGTCAGATGCTTAACCTACTGAGCCACCCAGGTGCCCCTGAATGTGTGTTGTTCTAAGCCACTAAGTTTATGGTAATTTGTTGGACGACGATAGACAACTAAAAGAAATGTATTAATTCGTTCATCCAACTCAGCTCTGCTAGATAGGTTTGCTAGATATAGCAGATGAGAATGCAGGATTCCTAGTCAAATTTGGAATGAAGAATGCTTTAGTATAAGTAGGTCTTATGCAATATTGGGGGCATATTTATACCAAGAAATTCTCCATTGTTTACCTGAAATTCAAATTTAACGAGGCATCCTTTATTTTATCTGGCAACCCTACTAGTTGACCTCGCAAAGAAGATATAGAGCAGAGAGCCGAGCACACCTTACCTCTGCCAGAAAGGCCCATACTGCAGACCCAGGGGACACCCCGAAAACAACTCTACAAGGCCAGCTTGGTAAAGACCAGAACCAAATCCCAAGTTCCTCTTTTGTAACCCCAGATTTCCGGCACCATCTCACTAGCCCTAAATTGAAGGGACCCTGCATTTCGGCTCTCCCGGGCCAGCACCACCCGGGACATGCCTCCAGGGTTCCCAGCAAAGGACAGTGGAGGGCTGGAGCTCTTCACACTTCATGCTCTCCTTTCTCATGGAAATAAGCCATCCCTTCCTAACAGATTGGTCCAAGGCCAGAGACTCTGCAGTTCTTGACACCAACTTAACAAAAGTAAGATACAGTCTTATCCCTCAAAGGGGTTATGGTCTAGTGGGAGGCAAGCAGGAAGGAAAGAAGGCAGGAAGGGAGGTGGGGAGGAAGGAAGGAAGGAAGGAAGGAAGGAAGGAAGGAAGGAAGGAAGGAAGGAAGGAAGATCGAGGGAGGCTTAGAGGGAGGAAGGAAGGAATGTCACAATCGTAGTGTTGAGTGAAGAAGCTGGACACACAAACAGGGCGTGCTGTATGATCCTTTCACACAAAGTTCCAGAACCACCAGCTTGAACCATGAGTTGGAAAACAGGGTCCCCTCTGAATGGGACACAGGGGTTTCTGAGGTGCTGGTCATGTCCATTCCTCACTCTGGGTGCTAGTGTGTTCACTCGGTGAGATTTCACTCGTCGGGCCATGTATGATCTGTGCACCTCAATAAATAATCGCTTTGTAAAAAAAATAATAAGATTTATGGACAGGTGAATGGATCAGCAAGCTGGCACATATTCACATGGAGAAAAGCTGCCCAGAAATAAAAAGCAGTGAACTATTGCTACACACAACAACATGCACAAATCTCAAAATAATTATGTTGAGTGAAAAAAAGCAAGACCAAAAAAAGCACATACTGTATGATTCCATTTATACAAAACTCTAGAAAATGCAAAGTAATCTATAGTGACAGAAGCAGATCCATGGCTGCCTTGGGGGTGGGGGCAGGAGAGAGGTTACCAGGGGGCGCAGGGAAAATTCTAAGGGTGATGGAGAGTGTCCAGTATCGTGATTGCGAGGGTGGTTTCACGAGTGCTGTGCCAAGGTCAAAACGGATCCAACTGTACATCTTAAATATGTGCATGTCATTTCATGTATGTCAACCCCTCAATAAAGCTATTTTTTAAAATGGATGGGATGTGGGGATTAGGGGCAGGAGGAGGGATCAGAGGGACCCACCTGCTGACTCTCAGACCAAGGAAGTGAAGGAGGGGGACCTTGTGTCACGGTCATCGTCTACTGCTTCATGCCACCCCAGGCTCCTGGAAGGCAGGGCTTGTCTGTGTTTGGGTTCCACTGGCCCCTGGTCCTTAGCACAGGGCCAAGCCCCAGGAAGGACCTGTATTCGGGGGGGGGGGTGCTCTTTGCCCAGACGAGGGTGGTCTCTGCTAAAGATGTGTGTGGGCTGAGAGGCCTGACCCCACTGCCCACCCCCGGGAGGGGGGCGGGTGTTTGCTCCCGTGCATTTCCTCCATTAAACAGTCACCCAGGGAGACCAGGGCAGAGAACAAAGTCGGGAAGCCTGCCTCACCGGAGCCCCCACAACGTCAAGAAGAACAGCAGCTGGCATTGGCCGGGTCTACCCCACAGGCTGCCACCCTACCTGCCTCTGCTTCTTTGGTGCCCGAACACCCTGACAAGGTCCCTACTGGCAGTGTCCACAACCTACAGGTGAGGAAGCAGGTGTGGTGGTTAAGAACCTGGCTCTAGAGCAGTGGTTCCCAACCCGGAGTGATTTTTGCCCCCGAGATAGGGTTGGCAGCTACCAGATAAATCCACAGCACACCCAGTTAAATTTGAACAAGTAACTTTTTCATATAAGTATGTCCTAAATATCAAATGGACATACTCACACTAAAAATAATTCATTGTTTGCCTAAAATCCAAACATAACGGGACCTGTATTTGATCAGGCAATCCTACCCCCAGCAGGTACGTGGTAATGTCTGGAGACACTTTGGATTGTCACTACAAGGGACCCCGCTACCGGCATCTAGAAGGACGGCCCCCCAGCACGGAGAGTTACCTGGCCCCAGATGTCAATAGTGAGAACTGAGAAATCTTGACCGAGAGCCACATGCCGGGGGCGGGGGAATTGAAGTTCTGGATCTTCCCTGTGGGCCAAGAAGAGGCCGGGGTGGTGGCAGTGGAGACCGAGGCCAGATCAAGCCTCACTTGGGAAGCTCGCAAACGAGAAGCAGAGAGCCAACCACCCCCGGAAAGAACAGGCCCATCGTCGTGTGCCTTGGACACGTGTGTCAGACGGTCGCATTTGTGGGGAGAGGGTGTAAAATGATACACGGGGGTCTAAAGATAAATAAATAACTAGAGAAGCCCGAATTAGCCGTCTGATGGTTTTAGCATGGAGAGTGGGTACAGCTTGCTCCAAGCATCCTGGTTTCCTTGGATACGTTGGCCGAGCATTAGCTGTCTCAGGCCAAAAATAAAAGATTTTCGAGAAAGAAGCCACAGGACGTTGCCGCCGCTGCTACAGCGTTCGCCTGGGCCCCAGGGAGGGACAAGTGCTGGGTTTCCTCCTATTGCCACAAAACGCAGTGGGTCTGAGTTCAAATTTTGACCCGCACCGTCACCCGGCAGGCATTCTAAGGACCTTATTTAACTTGCCCAAACCCCAGAGAGGTTGCCACCTCTGCTCACCAAAAGGGAAGATGCCCCCGCCTCGTGGGGCGGTACGAGGTGCTGGGCACTCGACAGGTGCCGAGTGAAGTCCGACCCCCGGGAGCGCCTTCCTATGCTGCTTGAGGGGCCAGGCACAGCCTGCCGGGGTGTGGCGCGTGGAAACATGCTCCTAGGCCCGGCTTGGTTGCTGCCGGCCAGCCAAGGAGGCGCCCCCCCCCCGCACCCCATCCTCCCAAGCCCACCCGGCTGCAGCTGAGGCACACAGGCCGCTAGACAGGCTGCAGCCTCACCTGCCCGCTTCACACATTTCTGCCTCCTCCTGGAGGCCCCCCGAGCCTGAGTCTGTAAGCTGGGGCTCAGTCTCTCCCCGGGACCGGTGGGGGGTGCAGGGGGGTGTTGGTGCTGGTCTCACCAGTGCTCCAATGCTCTGCACACACTCCAGGCTATTAGGATAGCAAAAAGGAGGAGTCACAATTAACAGCCAGCACCTAAGGTAGTGCTCCCAGCCCTGGCCGCCCGTCGGAACCTTCTGGGGGCTCTCACACACACCCATGTCTGGGCAGCATCGGGGACCAGTCAGAACCTGAGGCTGGACCCTGAGCATGTGATTTTTAAAGCTCCCCAGGTGACTCCAGGGTGCAGTCAGGATTAAGACCCATTGTCTAGCCCGGGGGTCAGCCGATTTTTTCTTAAAGGGTGAGAGAAGAAATATTTTGGGTTGGTTGGGCCATAAGGTCTCTCGCAACTATTCACCTCTGCTGGAGCAGGAAAGTCACCACAGACGGTAAGTGAATGATGAGTTTGTCTGTGTTCCAATAAAACTTTATTTGTGGACACAGAACTTGAATTTCACATAGTTTTCATGTGCCAAAGGATATTATTCCTTTTGACATTTTTCCGACCACTTAAAAATGTAAATACCACTCTCAGCTCCTGTGCCTTTCAAATATTGGGCTGGATTTGGCCATGAGCTGCATAGTTAGCCACCCCTGGTCTAGAAGACACCATGCTGAATTTTTAACTCCAGTTGTTTCATTGAGCATCTATCATGCACCAGGCACTGGGCCAGATCCCGGGGATGCGGCAGGAGAGACCACAAAGTCTCTTATGTATAAGTAAGAGGGGTCACATTTTCATCTCTTAACAACCCAGGTTGGGGAGTGTCACTGCCACCAGCTATGAGAGGCCCTGTGGCCTCAGAACTGGCCTCCTCACTGACCCCTGTGTGCCCGGCCCTGGAGGGGATGCTGGCACTGGACACACTGGGAGCACGGTTCAGCTCCTTCCCTCCAGCGGAGGAGGATGGGCCCTGAACCCAGGCCTTGAACTTCTCAGCGTTGCCCGAGAAATCATTTTTACTTTTCTACCCACTTTACAGAGGAAACCACTGAGTCCAGAGCCGTGAAGTCATGTGCCTAATGACCTCACCTGGGTGGGTTCCTGAGAGCAGCTCCCACTGAGGGAGCTGAAATGATCATTTCCAAACAAGTGAGGCCATGGTCAGAGCCAGGGAGCCCGCACGCTGCCCCCCACCTTGGGGCTGGGCCTGCCCCCTCCACCTGCAGCCAGCCCCGAGGTGCCTTTCCAGAGCCCAACACAGACCTCCCTTGTAGTCTTATTTATTTTCAGTGTTGGTACATTTCAATGACAAATCGCACACGTACATCAATATTTTTTGCTTTATTTTGTCGTTGCCAGAAGTATAAGCCCTCTGCTTCTATATTTGTCTCCAGTCTTCCACCCCACGGGCGTTCCTTCTGGGCAAACATACTTGCTCCTCCCTCCCTCTCCATTTCTTGACTCGGGGTCAGTTTGGGGCGTTTCAAAGCCCCCCTCACACGCGTGGGTCCTGGGATTGCACGAGTGCAAAACGAGGAGAGGGCGAAACGATGGCCCATCAAGACTTTCCCCAAAAGTAACCAGACCTGCCTGGAAACGAAGGAGGCCCTGTCCATCTGCCCAGCAGGACAAGAAAAAAGACCCCCAAATATCAATATTTCCAAGTTCACTTCATCCGGCTTCTCGTCAGGGTGGGTCCTTGCCACACCCTGCAGGGCCGGTGAGGCCCACAGAGGTGGAGCCTAGTGGGGTGACCCACCTTCCGTTTGCGGGCTGACTGGTGGCAGAGGGTGTGTGGACACCCCCAGGCCTGGGCCCAAGCTCTAGGGGCACAGATGGCATGACCTTGGCAAGCGCCGCCCACCTGTGCAGAGTTCACGGACGGGCACAACTCGTTTCCGGGGGTGGGAGGAGACCACCCTCCATCAGTAACTTCAAACATGCCAACCGGAAACATCTTGCAAATGACTCTCTGCGACCAGCATCATTTCCTACAAGAAAGAACTCATTAATGCCAGCGAAACGGAAAACATCTCCATCTTTGCAAAAAGTTCACGCCCCTTCCCTGGGGGCCTTTCACAGTGGCCTGATGGCAATGTCACCCTCCCCCCCCCCCCCGACTGGAGGCAGCTCCAGTCCTGGGTGGACAGTCACCGGGCAAACTTGCTACCTGCACTTCAGTTCTCCCAAGTACTGCCCAGAGCAGTTCAGGGAGCTGACAAGCACGTCCCTAACACCATGGCTCCTCCCAGGTGACACTGGCCACAGGGCGTCGCCGGGATGGTGGGATGACACGGGGTGCACTCAGCTCTCAAGACAGGCTCACAAGCGGCCGTTATCACAGCTGGGGCGATTTGCAGCATCTGTGTTACTATTATTACCGCCGTTGCTGTTGTTGTCATGATCATTACCCCTCCACTCCAGTCCTGTCTTCTGATTCCAAATCCAAGTCCTTTCACTCATGAGTGAGAGCATCAGTTTTAAAACGCCACGGTCTGGATTCGAATCCTGCCTTTACCACCTGGGCCTACGACTTACCCATTCCAGGCATCAGATTCCATGTCTGTACAATGGGGACAACAGTGAGGTCAGAGGATTCTCATAAGGATCTTGTGAAATAATTCAGCCGAAGACCTCAGAACAGCGTTCAGCAAGTAGTGGGAACCAGTCTGAATCACTGTGATTGTCGGAAGCCGCTGGCTGACTGCAGACCCTGCCCCCCTTCCATGCTGCCCCTCTGCCCTCCCGTCCCCCTTCCCCGCCCCCCACCCAAGACTCTGACCCAGTGATTTCAGGACCAGCAGGTCAGAGTGACAGGCTATCCTCGGCCATGAACACAGGGGCGTCGACTTGCTTCCAGGATGGCCCATCAAGACTTTCCCCAAAAGTAACCAGACCTGCCAGGAAATGAAGGAGGCCCTGTCCATCTGCCCAGCAGGACAAGAAAAAAGACCCCCAAATATCAAACCAGGGAAGCAATTTGGCCGCTGGCTGCATCTTTCTA
Organism: Canis lupus familiaris; assembly: GCF_011100685.1. Lineage (NCBI taxonomy): Eukaryota > Metazoa > Chordata > Mammalia > Carnivora > Canidae > Canis > Canis lupus. The sequence goes on along the minus strand of NC_049245.1, from coordinate 43,416,762 downwards.
GACGCTGGAGCCTTACCGGACCAACGGGGAAGGCTGGTTCCAGCCAGGGAAGCATATGGGGCCCTCTCAACTTCTTCTTTTTTTTTTTTTTGCCCTCTCGACTTCTGACACTCGTTTCCTGTCTCCCACACAGGCTATCCCAGTCACTGTGAACCGAGACGACACCAGAGTGCCAAGGTAAATGGTGCTCTACCCTGGGGCGTGATGACCTCCCTATTGGGGAGGAGGGCTCAGTTTGGCTGACACATTCCTTCTCTGTGCTCGGCAAACAAGCCAGACAGGTCCCTGTCTTCACGCAGCTTACAGTTCAGAGAGGCAAAGTTCAGAGCAAGGAAACAAAGACTCACATAGACCCTCACGGCTCTTGCTGGGGACCCAAGGGAAGAAACAGGGTGATGGAGTGGGTCATGGCAGGGGCGGGGGAAAGGCTTCCAAGGGGAGCATTTGTTGAGTCCTGAATGATATGGGGCTGGCACAGGGGACAGCAAGAGCAAAGGCCCTGGGGTGGGGGTGGGGGTGGGGGTGAGGGTCACGTCCAAGGCCATACGGCTTTGGGTACAGAGGAGAAGCAGGAAGAAATCGGGCTGGCCAGGTGGCAGATGGGTTATGGGCAGGCTGTGCAGGGCTCTGGACTTTAGTCAAAAGCAGGGGGAAGTGTTTAAAGATTCCAACTGCCCCTCCCAGTTGACTCCTCACCTGGTTCACCTGGAGGCGTTTGGCTGACAGGACGTCTGGTCTGTCTCAGAGACTCAACCTGAGGCAATCCTGATTTGTTCGTCAGTGGGAGAGAGGTGATCTTCTTGTCCAGGGTCAACAGGTTTGGAATTTCAGGTTGCCTTGTCTGGCTTTGGGCAAGAAGAAAGGTGTGAGATTTGCGATTCGGTCCAGGGTGAGCATCGGTGCTTTTGGCTGTTTCCCTGACAACTTCTGCTCCCAGAGCGACGAGCAAAGACTCAGGGGGACTCAGGAGTCCGTTGTCGCAAAGACTCAGGGGGACTCAGGAGTCCGTTGTGATCACTGGACTGTGTGCTCCCTGAGGTCAGGGGCTGCAGCCGCTCTGCTCAAAACCCAACCGGCAGGGGCCCGAACACTGACTAAGCAAGTAGAACGAAGGGATGAATGGTAAAATTCTGGTGGACGCTGCGGCTGTACTTTCTTCAGAGAAAACTTGCATAGTCCTTCCTAGATTCTAAGAAGCAATCAACATGCCATTGATTCAGTAACTTTTCCAGGAAAGGGAGTGAGCCCTGAATTCAATGTGCCTGCCCACTGCGACTTCTGTCCCTGTTTCAGAAACTGAGGACTGTTGACTTCTGGGAACGGGAAGGTATCTGTTTGAGTAGTGTCCCCCTCCCCGCAATTCAGGCCCATCCCCAACCCCAGAATGTGATCGTATTTGGAAATGGGGTCTTTCCACGTGTCATTAGTTAAGATGAGGTCACACAGGATTTCAGTGGGCCTTAAATCCAGTGGCTGCTGTCTCTATACAGAGATCATGTGAGGAGAGAGGCAGAGATTGGATGTATACAAGCCAAGGGACGCCAAGGATTGCCAGCAACCCCAGAAGTGGGAGAGTGGCCTGGAGCCCGGAAGGAACCAACCCCGCTGACATCCTGGTGCTGAGCTTCCAGCCTCCTGAGCTCTGACAGCATAACTCTCTGTTGCTCTAAGTTGCCCCAAAGACCAGGAGCAAGGATCTGCGGCTTGACTATGTGTGTGCCCTGCCTCACGGTTGCCCACCGTGGCTGCTGAAATCGGGAGCCAGCCGTGCCAGCCAGACATCAGAAAAAGAGAGTTCCAGACCTTCTGCAAATGATCACCTTGGTGGTGTGGACCAGCAGAAATACCTTTCCTCACGGTTCTGGAGGCCAGAAGCCTGAAATCAGTATCCCAGGGCCAAAATCACAGTGTCGGCCACCCTCCTTCCAGAGGCTCCCGCAAAACAGCTGCTGGTGGCTGTCACATGGCTTGGCTTTGTCCAAATCACTCCAGAGTCTGTCTCTGCTGTCACACGGCCTTCTCTGGGTCAACCTCCTTCTGCCTGTGTGATGAGGACATGTGCAGGCCTACCTGGATAATCCAGTAACTTCCTAACTCCAGACCCCCGACTTAATCATATCCATAGCAGGCTCTGCCCCAAGGGGCCCAGAAAGGAAAGCAGTGAGTCCTGGGAACCAGAAAAGGTTCACCTAGAATAACTGACACTTCCACTTCCCACCAGGAGGCCCACCTTGCAGGCCATGTCAGTGCTCTCAGGACAGGCCAAGACCGTCAATGAAGAGAGTGGGCAGTGGGGAAACTGAGGCAGGCTACAGCCCAAGTCCTCTCCTAAAGGGGACAGAGCCCACTCGGTTCCCACCTGGGATGGTCTGATCTTTTGATTTACCAGGAAAAGCCAGAAATGAAAATCTTTTAACGTGAAATATCCTCATTATTAAATAAGCAACTAATTTTTAAAATTCGCAGTCCTCTGAAGATCAAGCAAGACACAGCCAACGGGCCACCAGCTCCCAGTGTTTGCGGTGGACAGAGTCTATCAGAATCCAGCCAGCATCTGGAAAGATCTTCTCTGAAGCATATGAGAGGAAGGTCAACAGCTGAGACTTGGGTTCAAATCCATCCTTCACCAGCTGTGGGACCTCAAGCACATTAAAATCTCCAAGTGCCAGTTTCTTTATGTGTAAAATGGGGCCATAAGCCCAACTTCCTCTGGCCACTGGGAAGTGGTTATTAAGATGCTCAGGGCAGGAAGCCCAGAGCACAGGGCCTCCTGAAGTGAATGTGCTGTAAGGGTTGAGCATTATTACTATTGTGTTTCTGAAATGCATTTTTTCATATTTTAATCACTCAGACATTTGGATGCAACCTACCATCAACCACGTAAAATTAACACAATCAAACAACTGTTCTGCTTTTTTCTCCCAAAAGTTGTTTTTCAACAGATTGTTGAAGCTCAGAGAGCTTCCTGTTCAAGGTGTGGAAATATAATGTACATGACGCTCATGTTGGGAAAGGAGATTAATGAAAGATTGGACACTCCGTTCGAGAGAGCACTGTCCGAGAGCAAGCCCCAGAGCCCTGCCGGTGCTGGGTCCGTCCGGGTCGGCATCCTCACCAAGCACTCACGTGAAGTCCGAGAACCCACGCTTGTGAAATTTGCAAGTGACCCCAAGAGGGAGGGGGAGCTCTGGCCTGGGGGGTGAAGAAGGTCCAGGGCCCGAGAAGATCTCTCACCAGCGGTCAGAAAGGGAGAGCAAGTGTGAGTCCTGTCATTTTAGCTTCCTTAGGTGAGTTGCAAAAGTCAAGGGCGACACCCACCAGAAAAGCTGCAATCAAGAGTGGTGACATCAAGAGTGGTGACAGGACGAAACGCTGGGATGGCTCAGAGGACTGCCGGGGGCAGGGGCGGGGGGAAATCGGTAAGAGCCCCCCAGTTACTGCCTGGCCATGTCTGCTAGAGCATTCCCATTCCTGCCAGCAAAGCCCGAGCAGGAATGGGTGCACACGTGTGCAGGGAGCACGTACAGACAAGCCCCAGAATGCTCAAGACAGCCCCAGCTGAAGCAGCCAACAGCTGGGGGAAAAAAAAAAAAAACAAAATTAACCAGAGAATCGGCAGGAGAATGGCTAAATTGTGGTATGTCATGACTGCTCCAGAGCAATGAAAAGAAACAAACCTCTACCACACTGAGAACGTGTCTCCCAGACTGCACGGCGCGAGAAGTCAGACACGCAAGAGCACACACTGTGATTCTGTCTCTGTGAACTTCGAGAAGAGGCAAAGCAAACCCACAGTGGAAGAAGTCAGAATGGTGGTTACCTCTGCAACAGGGTGGGGGAGGTCGTAGTGGGAAGGAACAGGAAGGAACTTTCTAGAGTGACGGAAATGTTCTCTATCTCAACCTGGGGGGTAGTTACTTAGGTGCACGTGACATAAAAAGTCACCCAGCTATATACTTCAGATTTGTGCACTTTAGAGAGAGATTCTATAACAATAACAAACGGTAAAGCAGGGATAGAGTTAGCGGCTACAGTAGCAGGTGCAAGATAGGATCTTGGGAAGCAGGACTCTCTAGGGGAGTTAGAGATACAGACCAGGTGCTGGGGCCTTTCTTCAGGCCCAGCTGGAAGCTCTCAGGATCTGATCTGCTCCGGGTCAACCGCACCCAGCCATGTGCGCTTCTGGGGGACATCGCAGGCCTGTGGACCACGAGCGGGAGCAGGGCCCCTTCATGGGGTGGGACATGTGTCACATGGGACTCTGGCCTGAGAAGGAGCTCTGAGCTCTGCTGCTGTCGCCTGAACTTACAAATGATTTTTGAACAAGAAGCCCTACATTTCTGGTTTGCTCTGGGCTCCACAAATTATGTAGCAGGTCTCGAATGGGAAGCTGTGACGTTTAGGAGGGGTCCTCACTTTCCGAAGCACTGTTCTATGGAGAGAGAAGCTCATTTATGGTGTCAGGCGCATGAATTGACGAAAGTTCCAGGCGGGCAGGCCTCAGCCTGACATAAGGAAGAGCTTGCTGCCCATGACAGTGGCTCTCGATGACCTAAATCCCGAAGAAGCACCAACAATCCATGAGATGAGCACCTACTTTGTGCCAAGCGTCTTCCATACTTCGTCTGACTCTTTGCAACAACCGGATGAGGAGGGAACTATTGCCATCCCTGTTTTGCAGAGGAGGAAACCGAGGCAGGCTTTTATTGCCAAGCATCCCTCAGCTGGGTTAGCAGTGAGGCTGGGATTTGAATCCAAGTCTGACTGACTCAGAGTTAGCATCCTCCACCAGGGTTTTCAGACACTCCAGCTGAGGGTTGTAGGACATCAGGGGCCAGAGAAGGAGCTTTTGGCTCTGGGAGGGGCTGGACTTTAGGGCTCAAGGTAGAGACTCTGGGATTTTAAACACAGCAAGCAAGGCAAAGGGTGTCCAGAGGGCTCATCTGAGAGCCAGCCCTGAGGACGCTGGTCTTAGGATACCTGGCCCCACCTGAGGGCTTCCTTCCTGGTCAGACCAGGGGATGAGGACACTCAGGTGTGGCTGAGACACGTAAATAAAGCTACCTATGTGTGATGCAGTCAGGAGGCGTGGGAATTGCGCCAATTTAGGCAAAAAAAAAAAAAAAAAAGCTTAGAAAAATGTTAAGCATTATGGAGGCAAAACCGAAAACACTTCAGCAGGCCGCCCACAGGTCACCAGCAGGGTTGCTGGTTTAGACCGCCAGCCCGCAGGACAGGTCTGTCCCCGAGGCCCAGCAACAGGGCCTGGCAAGCCCCACGGCAGCTACCCAGCCCCCTACACCTCTGCCCCCCAGAGCTGGGCAGGCAGTGGGTGGCAGGGCCCTTGCTCACTTGGCTGTGCCTCACCCAGCTGGTTCTACTCCCTCCCCTTTCTCTCCCTTCCCAGTAGCAGGGCCTGACTCATGAGGATTGTCTTAAGAAAGAAAGGCTGAGACCTGGATCAATATTGGGATCGTGCACTGGTTGAGACCAAGGCCTCTGGAAACAAGCAGACCTGGTTTGAATCCAGCCACACGATGCCCTAGCCCAGGATCTTAGTTACCCCGCCACCTCGGGCCGCCCTCTCCATGCCTGTAAAACGGGAATGACGATAGTAGCTAACTTGGGTTTTCTGTGAATATTAAATTAGGTGATACATGCAAAATCCCCAGAACGCCTTGCGCATGATAGACATTCACCCCATATTAGCTGTCACTCTTTAGCACAGGGAACAGTCGCATCTCTCAAATTCCAGCGCTGTGCTAAGAACTGGTGCAGACCCTCCACGAGGCACACCTGCCCCTGTCACCTCTTCCCCTGCAGAGCTGGGACAGCGTTAAGGGCCGTGAAGGAGCAGAGCAGTGGGGGCCGTAGGTGAGGCCGCCTGCACACGGTTACACGCCCCCGCCCCCACCTGCACCTAGTAGGTGCTCAGTAAACGTCTGTCACTGGATGCACGTGCCACGGCACCGCACTCTCCCCTGGAAGGCACCTGCTCGCACCCGGGCGCTGGGCGAGGCTGAGCCGTCCCCGTCCCCCGCCCCCCGCGGCACCTGCTCCGGGTCCCCCGCCGAGAGGACGCGAGCCCCCCCCCACCCCCACCCCGGCGCCGCCCCGCCCTCCGCTCACCACGTGGATTTAAACCCCACGCGGTTGCCAGGCTCCTGCCCCCCTCCCGCCATTGGACGAGGCCGCCCGCACTTGCGTCCAATCGAATGGCGGCTCCCGGAATCCGAACTTCGGATTGGCCCGTCCGCTGTGTCATTTCGGGCGGCTCGTGACGCGCCGGCCTGACGCCCCGCCTCCTCCGCGGCCGCACTCCCAGTTAAAGGAGCCGCGGGCGGAAGACGCGAGAGTGGCTTGCGGGAGGTGGGGGTGGGAGGTGGGGGTGGGGGGTGGGGGGTGGGGGGTGGCGGCCCTTGGAAGTAACCTTAAAAATTTTTTTTTTTTTTTTAATTAACGTACGTTGTAGAAAATGCAGCAAACAATATACGAGTGAGGTCCATTCCACGCAATCCATTCCACGAAGCTAACCACTGTTACACTGTTCTGGCGTGTATCTTTCCAGTCTTTTTTCTAGTAACACAATTTTATTTATACAAAATTGAGATCGGTTCGGCAGCCTATTTTTAAATGTATTTTATAAAGGACTTTTCAAAAAACCATCAAATCATCTTGGGAGACATTTTTAACTAATGCGTTTTCTTTGATCTTCTTGACCTTACTTAACCAATCCCCTCTTTCCCCCGCCCCTCAATTTAGTTGCATTTTTATTATTAAAAGTGAAGATAGGATCAATATTCTGGTCCATTAATAATCAGAGGCTGAGCATACCTATATCTTAAGGCCTTAATACAGGTTGCAAAATTGTTTTGCATTCCCCCATTCAGTGGATTTGCATTCTAGGAGCCCATTGATGCTAGGAGCTATGGATGCAGCAAAGAAGCAGACAGGTGTAGCCACGCGGTTGCCTCTGGAGCCAGCTGCTGGACACGTGTTCCCAAGTTCCCATATGAGCACAGGGCTCCTTGTGTAGAGGGGAAGGGGCCCTATCTCCAATGCTAGTGGGGGCCTGCAGAGGGAGGGCACAGGGTGTTTTCCAGCTGCCACTCCCTTGTGGGGACTGTCAGGGCCCCCGTGGTGCCCCACAGCGCTTGTCTGGTGTTCTAGAGGCCCTGGGGACATCTGAGCATCTGTTCCCAGAACCAGACATTGAGAACACACAGGGCACAGTCCAGCTGGGGTGAAAGACGCTGAACAAAGCAACTAAAGAGTCATGAGAAATTTCACTGGGGGTAACTTCTCCGAAGGGACAATTCTAGGGTTGGTTTATGTTTTATATGAGACTGCGAGTTGCCAGGGCACAGAGCACGCAGTAATAACACGCTTTTTTCAAGAGCTTATTCCTGCCCGTGCCCCGTGCTGAGTGCCAGCCAGAACGTTTCCCCTTGTTTCATCTTGCCTGTAGCTCTCTGAGCAAGTCCGTTTCTAATCCCCATTTTAAAGATGGGGAAACTGAGGTCAGGATCAGTAATGAACTTTCCCAATCGAGATCAGGAAGTTAGCAGTGGCGATGTGTACTCTCAGTTTTGGGCATGCAGAATTCAATGTTTGGGGAATAATAGGTCAATGAGTAAGTGAGCTCCCCAGAGGACAAACTCTGTGAAGGCAGCGCCCAGCTTGTCCTGGTCACCATGTGCCCCCAGGGCCTGGTGCTTGGCTCTGGAATAGTCTGTGTGAACTAGGTGTGGGTGCGATGCCCCTCGCTGGACAGACAGCCCTCCCTCACATCCGGCCCCCTTTGCATCAGGTCCCCCTCAAAACCAGCAGCAGAGGCAGCAGCCCAGCTTGGCTCCAAATGCCTTTCACGCCACCGAGAATCACGGTTTTACATTATTAATCACTCCTGACAACAGTAGAATGTATCCCTTCACGAGAACAGAGACACAGAACATTTCTGCTCTGGTGTGTCTGGCCTGGGAAACCAGCTTGAACGACGCACCATTCTTTCTGGAAGTGTTTCAGACAGGAGTTGAACATGTCTGAATGAGCCTGTGAGGGGAAGGTCTGCATATTACGCTATTTACGATAACCAAAGACCCTGCGACCTGAGCCTGGAGTCAGGCTCCCCTGTGCCCTTCACCAGCACCTTGACCCTAGCCAAGTCTTGTCTGGGCCTCAGTTTACCCATCTGCCAGAAGACAGGATTTGGCTCTAATGTGTCTTTCTGTCCTTTCCTTCTATCCTTTCCACTCTTTATCTTCCTGCCTTGGTCCCAAAGCCCTGTCTTCTCTATAGAAACCAGTTTCCTGCTGGAAATAAGAAACAGAATCAGAGGAAAGAGATGTCCCCCTTGGTGGGGGGTGGGGGTGCATCTATGACCAGTTTAGCCAGCTTTCTTTGGCTTGCTGCTGCAGGAGAGCTCAACCATGTGACACACCTAAGCACACATGATACCACCCACAAAACACACATGCACCCACAAACCCACAACACACACACGATGCATACGCACACACATGCGTCTTTATGGTTAAGACCTCTGGCTCTGGCCTGGTACCAGGCAAGTACTTCTTTGTAGATACTGGCCCTGGTTTCTGGCTTCCAGATGCTTGGTTAGAAGTTTGTCATGAGGTGGGCATCCAGAGCACTGACAAGAAGTGTGGGCGTGGGGGGCGGGAGAGAACAGGGGGGAGAGAATTGTCAGAAAGTAGCAAGGGCAGCCCAAGTGTGACTTGCACGTTATTATCTGTGGTGCCAGTCATTTCCTCCACAGAGGTTTGCCAATGCCCACTGCAGGCCAGACCCCATCAGACGCGCACTGGGGCCTATCCGGTGACACGCCCACCGAGCTGCCTGTCTACGGTTGCCAATCAAGGGGAGACAGGCCGTGAACAAGGTGTGTGTCCACTGCCGCTGGTCTGTGCTGAGGCCTTGACACACACACCACCCCGCACTGTGAAATACTGTTGTTTCCACCCCCCGCGCAGGGGTGGAGATGCAGGTTCGGCAAGGTGAAACCACCTGCCAAGGTCACCAGTGTGGGATTCTGAGTTGGGTCTTCATCTCCCCTCTCCCCCTTGCCTGGGCTCCCTGCAGAAGGCAGCTGCTCTTTATCCTCCGAGGGGAGATGGAGCTGGGGGAAATTCCAGGAAGCCCAGGGAAGGGTGCTGCCCAAACCCAGCACCCTTCCCAGGCAGACCCAGGTACCACTGAAGGTGGTAAGGATGGAGGAGGGGAGCAGGAAGCACCATCTGCTGAGGTCTGCCTGTGGGTTCCGGGGCCCAGGCACCTGCATCCACATCCTGCCCCACCTCACGGGTGGCGCCCTGAGCCTCGGTGCCCCTATCTGTCAAACGGGAATCATATTAGCTGGGACCTCACAGGGCTGCTGTAGGGATCCAGTGAACTCACTGTAGACCTCGATGCATGTTTGTGGAATGATTAAGTGAGTGAATCTGAAGAGTCTAGGACAGGGCCTGGTACACAGTCAGTGTCCAATAAACATTAGGTCTTATTAGTGTTTGGACACAAAAAGAGACCCCCTCCCCCCAAAGTTGAAAAACACAAAGTCCAAAGACGCTAAGCGGGAACGTGGACAGGCTGATTAGGCCACACACATAGGATTTGGGGACAAGCAGACCCAGCTAGAAGGGGTTTCCAAAGGTGGCCAGTTGAGAGGAGAGGTTGTTAACCCACCCCTCTGGCTGCCGAAGCTGCTTCTGCAGAGGCAGATCTGTGCGGCAGGCCTGGTGGCAGGAGGTGAGGGGCAGGGCTGGACCTGCGGAGCGGAGGCTGGGATCTGCCAGCCAGGGCAGGCCCTTTGTTGACTCAGTGGGACACTTTCCACAATGCCCAAGGGACAGAGTCAGGACACGGCCAGCCACCCTCGGCCCAGCCAAAACCCACGCTGGCTTCCCTGGGTTCCCAGCTGGCTGCCAAGGCAGGCCTGGCACCTGAGCAACAACAGGATACGCAGGGCCCCTCGTTCAAAAGTTATTAAGAATTTCAAGATGATGACAGTAGAGGATTCACCCAAGCTTGGGGCCCTTTTGAGGGAGGAGCCCGGGCACCTGCATGGATCACACATTTGTGAAGCTGGCCTTGTACCTAAACCCAGCCAGCAGGGATATGCCACTAGGAGCCAGCCCTCCTTACTGGCATGGATAGGATCTTTTCTCTCTAAAGATCCTCCTGTGGTAGATCCAACCCGTGATCAGGACAGACAGCAGCACTGTACCGTCTGGAGGCCCTGAAAGGTCTGTCTTGGCGGTCACCTGAGGACATATACCCATTTCACAATCCTATGCCCTGTAACCAGGTTGGGAAATGCATCTCAAGCCCCAGACTTCATAGGACTATGAAGATCCCTTTGCTCTTCTTCCCCTCAAGGGTTTTCCTTGGGCACCTGCTGCTCCCGGCCTTGGACTCCCGCCTGCTGTCCCCTCTGCCCAGAGAGGCCACTTCGTGGGCTCCAGCTATAGCCGGACCATGTCCCTTTGTAACATTTCTGGCTTTGAACTCAGTGACCCTCTCAATCATCACCTGGACGTATATGTTTCCATATTCATTGTCTGTTTCACCTACAAGCAACAGGAGCCCCAGGAGGGAAGAAGGGGTTTGTACCTGGCTCTAGGTAGATGTTCAGTAAATATGAATTGAATAAAATGCCACCTCCTCAAGGGGGCTTTCCTGATCTCCAACCTGGCCTCTAGCTCATCATGACCATTTCTGAAGTGACCTAAGTTTAACTATGGGTTTGTGTGTGAGTCTATAATCTCTCCCGTTCCTGCCCCCTATCCCATGTGACCCATGTGACACCCCCTCCCCATGTCACATGAGGGTGGCTTTTGTTTTGTTTGTTGCCCTGCATCTGGTACCCAGCACAGAGCCTGGCACTGAACAGGAACACAGTATTTGCTGAATGTATGAAGGAAATCTCTTTCCCTGACTTATGGCCTCCCTCCCATGGACTCAAGCTGGTCCAGCAGAGGCGGCCCATCCTCCCGTACCCACACTCCCAGTAGGGGGAGTGCTCCCGCACGCACTGCACCATTCACACCTTGGCTCCCCGGAAAGAATCCGTGGGTCTTCCTATGCCTGGCCTGACTGTGGGCCCTGCTCCTCCTCACTGAATCCCCAGCACTACAGTGCCTGGTACACACAGGGCAGTCAGATTTAGCAAATAAAGATACAGGCATACAGTGAAATTTGAATTTCAGATAAGCAACACACAAATTTTTAGTATAAGTCGATCCCAAATATTGCACAGGATATACTTACACCAAAAATTATTTGTGATCTATCTGAAATTCGCATTTATCTGGCAGCCCTAGGCACACGCAAAGCCTCCCATGAGTGTGGGTTCTCAAGCGTATGCTTCTCCCAAAGCAAGTCTGTCCTTTCCCATTAACCACCTTAGCCAAGGATGCTGTCATTGGGTGAAGCCTTCCTCATTGCCGATCCTCTCATCTGCAAACAGGAGGATAAAATGACGCCAGTTCCTCCCCTCCCCAATATGCCATGAGGATTGCACAACAAGACCACCAGCACATATTCAGCCTCTTACACACTTTCACGGCACTGACTCCTTTATTCGTCACTCACCATCACCCCAGTCAAGGACACCATTAGGGAGGCAGGCCATTTTGCAGAGGAGGTAACTGAGGGGACAGGTGAAAGGACTTGCCAAGGTCACGTGTCCCACCCATCTTTAGAGATGCAGTTGTGGCCACGGTGCCCGACACCCCACTTCAGACCCCCAGCAGAACCAACGTTGGAACCAGGGCACAGACCACGAACCAGTCCCAGGGCCACCGTTCGAGCAGTGATGGCATACTGTAGGTGCTCAGTAAATGTGGCCGGTGCTGTTGTCTCAGGCAGATCAACCAGAGGTCAATGTTGTGGCTAAGGCGGTTTTTTTTTTAATCTGTCCAGGCATCCAGGCCCTGAGCGCTTCCCCCCTCCTCCTGGTCCCTGGGGTTGGGCACAGCTCTGAGAGGGAGCCTCTCTTCCCAAACAAATCAGGGTCAGAACCTTTGAACCTCCCTCTGTGTGGGCACCTTGGGCTCCTCCTCCGTAAACCCGGAACACTCAGTCACCCCTGAATTTGAATTCCTTCACAGAAAGTGCTCTGTGACAGCAAGGGGCATCCCTGGGACCAGCTGCCCGGAGAGATGTCACCCACTTCCTGGGCCGGCTTTCTCTGAGTTCTACGAATCTCTGGTCTGGTTACAGTCTCTTAAAAGGGAATAATTTTTAAACACCCCTCCCACCCTGCCCAACACGAAAGGAGTCACTGCTCCTTCCTAAACCCCAGTAATTGCGTGGATATGTGGATATTTAAAGAAGGAGGAAACTATGTGGGGGTGCAGATACCCCCCCGGGGTGGGGGGGAGCAGCCTTGGATGAGGACCAGGCTCTTGCACTGCGTGGCCCTGAGCAACCAACTCCCCAGGCCAGCTCCCACGTCTGTAGAATGGGGCTCACAACATTCCCGTCTCGGGGAGTAGGTACCAGGTTGAGTTCCTATTTGGCGAGTTCCTGGCACTAGGTAGGCGCTGCCCAAGCGCATGCAAAATAGAGACTGGAGCAGAGGTCCAGGAGGGGCCACACCACATTGTGGAGTCTGGAGGTGTGCCAGGGAGAGGACCTCTGACGTAATAGCTCCGTTCCTTTTTAAACCAGGAGAATGTGTTCTTGTAACACTTGTGTAATTAAAACTTAATGAAATAAAAGGACACCCCCGCACTTCCTCCCCCTCCCCCCGCCCCCCGCCCCCGTCTTTTGAACTCAGGAGGCGCGCCCCCCAGCCGGCGGCCCCTGGGGCAGCAGACGACCGCAGGGGTTTCGCCCCCGGCCCTGCCGGCCGGGTCGCAACTCGAGTCCCAGGACACGTATTTACATGACAAGGGCTCCCGGGCGTTTCTCGGAGCCGTCCGGGGCGTGTCTACACGAATTCCAGCCTTCCCCGGGCGACCTCCTTGGGGTCGGGGTAAAGTGCGCAGCGGGGGGCGCCAGGGGACTAGAGGCCTCGGTGTTAGGTAACGGGTGATGGGGGACCCCCCTCATCTTCTCCAGTTCCCCGTGCCCTGAGTCCAGGGACCTGCTCTGGGAGAGGACAGGCTTCCCCTAAACCTGGGGCGAGGATCCCGGGGACCCAGGACGCACCCGCAGCGCGCGGGGGCGAGGGTGCCGGCGAGCCGCGCTTCCCCGGGCGCCCCGGTCGGGCCACCGGCCCCCAACCGGCCCCAGGAGGGGCGGAGGCGCTGCGCGGCCCCCCGCCCCCCGCCCCGCCGGCCCCGGGTCTACGCGGGCCGCCTCGCTCTGGCCCTTTAAGAGCCCGCCCCCTTCCCCGTCACCCCGCCCCGCGGCCCGGGAAGGGGGTGCGGGGGAACCTCGGCGGGGATTGGCGCAGCGCGCGCCCCCTCCCCGGCCCCCGCGCGGTGGGAACCGGCAGCCCCGTCTAGCGCTGACGTCAGACCGTCTGCCTGCCTCCGACCGCGGTCTCGGAGCGAAACCCGATCTCCTTGGACTTGAATGAGGAGGAGGCGGCGGCGGCGGCGGAGGCGCTCGGCTGCGGGAAGCCAGCGGCGGAGGCTCAGCCCCGGCGGCCGCGCGCGCCCCGGCTGCCGGCCCATTTCCCGGACGCCACCCGCGGGCACTGCCGACGCCCCCGGGGCTGCCGAGGGGCGGCCGGGGGGCGCAGGGGAGCGCGGCCGCGCGCACTGAGCCCCGCGGAGCCCCGGGAACTTGGCGGCGCCCCGAGCCCGGCGAGCCGGGGTGCGCCCTCCCCGCCGCGCGCCTCCTGCATGCGGGGCCCGAGCGCCGGGCGCCGGCCGGAACCCCCCCCGGCCGCCCCCGCGCCCCCCGCGCCCCGCGCCGCGCCGCCGCGCCGTCCATGCACCGCTTGATGGGGACCAACAGCACCGCCGCCCTCGCCGCCGGGCAGCCCAATGTCTCCTGCACGTGCAACTGCAAACGCTCTTTGTTCCAGAGCATGGAGATCAGTGAGTGACCCCGCGCCCCCCTCCCCGGAGGCCCCGTCGGGCTGGGACCCCGAGGCCGGCCGCAGCCGCAGCCGCAGCCGCGGGCGGGGGCGGGGGCGGGGGCGGGGGCCCGGGCCGTGCGCGCCCCCTCGGGCCGTGCGCCCTGCGCCCGGGGCGCGCCCTCCTGGCTCGCGGCAGCTGGCGGCCGGCCCGGCTTTGTCCCGCGGCGCGGCGAGCCTGGCACGGCCCCCGCTGCCCGCGCCCCGCCCGAGGGGCCTCGGACCCGGGGCCGAGCGGCCGGGAGGGCGGCGGGGCGCGGGGCGCGGGAGGGCCGGGGCGCCCGGGTCCGCGAAGTTTCCATTTTATTTCCCCGAGGGGCAGTCTCGGTGGAGCAATTAGGCCGGCTCTTTATCAACTTTGGCTGGGGGGGGGGGCGGGGGGAGGGGGAGGGGGAGGGGGTGGCGGGCGTGTGAGACGCTGTCTGGCCTGCGGGGTGTCTGGGGCCCCGGGTGTGTGTCTGGAGTGTGCGTGGCGCTTCTGTCTCGGTCTGTGCGAGTGGGTTTCCTCGCGTCTGTGGAGCGTGCGTGTCTGTGTGTCTCTGTCTGGGTCTGGCGCGTCTCCGTGGCTCTCTGTGTCTGTGTGTCTGGGTCGCAGTCTGTCCCGGGCATGTGTAGTCTTCCTGCGCCCCTGCCTGTGGCCCGGTCGGGGTGCCTCTTCGGAGCGTGTGCATCGTTCTGGGGGCTTGGGGACCGTTTGTGCCCAGGTGTCTGGATCCAGGGCTCCGCGCCGGTGGGTCTGGCCCAAGGTGGATCTGGAGTGTGTGTCTCATTGTGTGAGTGTCTGTGTCCCCGACGCACCTATAAATAGCCTCTGTCTGGACAGCTTGGCTCAGCCTGGCTGGGACCGTGGTTACAAATGAGTCAAAGTTTGGGGCTGTCTGTGTTTGGGACCGCCTGGCCCTGAAAGGAGGAGATAGACCGAGGGTGGGGAGGGGGTGTTGGCAGCTTGGCACCAACTCTCCCTGTGCACCCAGAAGTTGAGACAAATAAGCCTCTACTTCCGCCATTCGGACCCCACTCGGGTAGAGGTTGGGTTGGGTGGAGCGCCGTCTAGCCTGTACCCCCACCCCCCACCCCCCACCCCCAGCCCATCCTTTGGTGTGTGTGTGTGGGGGGGTCTTACCTCTCTGGGCTTCGGTTTCCCTACCCTCACCCCTAAGCACCGAGGCAAGGGAGCACACAGCCCTCCCCTGCCAGGGCCAGCCTTCTTCCAGCTGGGACCAGGAGCCAGAGGCGGCCACCACTGAGCAGGGCAGTCACTGGGTGACTCATAAGCCAGTTTCCGCAGGCGGCTGCCACAGTGCGTGGCCCCTGAGCCTGTAGAGTGAGGCACAAGAGGTAAAAATAACCCGTGACCGGCCCTGCCGGGGCAGGCAGGCCAGCTTGAGTGGTGGGTCCTTCCATCCGTGAGCGTCCCCTCCCTCCAGCCCCGGGATGGAAAGCCTGCTTGTCCCCAACCACCCCCCACCCCCAACCCCCAAGCCGCCCTGCGCCAGGCCAGCGAGGTGCCAGGAGAACCTGCCCAGAGCCAGCATGTGCGGAACTGAGTTGCATTAAACCAGATTGCTTCCCAAAGGCCCTTTATGAACTCAGGAGGCTAATGAAATGCACGAGGATATTATTAAAATATGTTCGCACATGTTTGGAGAGAGCCTCGCCGGTGCTAAACGGATTGCTGTTTAAGTACCCGAGGTGCCTCATTTTCCCTCTTCTGTAAAGCTGCCTTAGGGCGCTCCCCACCCCAGGGGTCCCCGCTATTGTGTTGAACCTATGGAATCTGTCTTTAGGAGGACTGGACACAGGCATTTTGCTCTTGTCCTTCCTTTGTGTTCAGGACTTTTTTTTTTAAATTCATTCTTATTCCTGTCCCTCGTTAGGCTCTTCAGCCCTGATGGTATTTTGGCTGACACCAAGGTGTTGTTAAATCCATCGCCTTCAACCCGTGTGCTTCCCCCAGGCGGGCATCTGAGCTGGGCCCTGGAGGTTAGCGCCTGGAACCCTGGCCTGCTCCAGCTGGCCCCAGGGTGGTACATGAGTCACCGTGCACAGTGTATTTTTTACACACGGCCCCCTACTTACTGGAAGAAAGCCCAGGGCAGGAAGGGAAATGATCTTTCAAATGCAGGTATAATGTAACAGTTTGTTACAAGTGCTAATCAGATTTCCCCGAAAGGGTCTGGTGAGGAAGCCTGAAGGCCTGGAGTTTCTTTATACAAAAAAGATGGGGAGGAAAATTTGAAGTGAGGAAGAAAGGCCACATTTCATGTGATACGAGCTGGGGGGTTGTTCGCAAGCAGAACGTCAGAGATGGATTTGGAGCTGGGCTGCGGGGCCTTGTCCAGGTGGCCCTTGGTTGGTTCCTTAAATCGCCTTAGTTTCCTCATCTGAAAAATGAGATCTGGACGGTTGAAATTTAAAAAGCTTACCATCTTTCAAGATGGGGCCTCTGCCCTCCCAAGTCTGGCTGGAGGCTTCCATGCCAACGGTGGCTCCCCTCCCCCGGAACAGTGCTGGGTCCCTGGGGTGGTGTACAGTTGCCCCAAATCTCAGAGCTGGGTGGAGCCTTGGCCGGCTCGGGCTTTATAGATGAGCCTGAAGGTGGCAATGGGAAGCTTTGCTCCAGCTCTTCCAGCGCACACTGGACCCAAACCCAGGGTTGTTTCTCAGGGAGCGCACGCACTGTCTCTTGGGACTTGGGCCCCACAGTAGGTCCCTCTTGAGCTGGAGGGCTGGAGGATCTCAGCAGTATCCCCATTGCGCTTGGCAGTGCGGGAACTGGGTGATCTCCAAGGAAGCCAGATAGGAGATAATGCCGGCACGCTCCAGGGGCCCCAGTTTTCTCTGAGAGTCAAGGGGTGAGGGACGCTGTCTGATGAGAATTCACTCTTCCCAAGATACCCCACAGAAAAAGAGGCTGTTCTTTAGAAAAGCCAGGGGTCCTGGGGTTAAAAACAGCTGGCTGACACCAGAGCTGACAGTGGGGAGTTGGCCGGGCAACTTTTCAGGAAAGGGCTCCTTCTTGGCATGCCGGTCTCTTGGCGTTCTCTTGACCTCTTCGCAGATCTGTCTCTCTTAGAAACTAGCCCCTGCTTTTCTCTTCCAGCTGCTGCTTGAGGCTTTTGGGGAGGGGGGGGCAGATCGGTGCTGCCTCTGCCTGGACAGACTGACTTGTGTCATACGGCTGTTGGCGCTCGTGCCCCATTTCTGGAGGGCCCTGGGCGGCGCGCCCTGCGCTGGACCCACCCTGGACCCCTGCGGCCAGTATCTCTGGTGGCAGTTTTGCTTCCCTACACTCCAGTGTCACTGAGTCTCTGATTCCTCTTCAAACCCAATTCCAAAGAGATACTCCCAAACACTAGAGACTGAGCTGCAGGAACTCCCAGGATGCCCGGTGCCCCATGTCTCAAATCCGGGGCATTTCACCCATGGCACTAGGACGTCCTTGTTGGGAGGGAGGGGGAGGCTGTGTGCTGTGCTGGATATTTAGCAGCATCCCTGGCCTTTGTCTGCTAGATGACCGTTGGAGCAGGCTTCTGCTTCCCTCTCCACCAAGTTGTAACACCCGTAAATGTCTCCAGACCTCCCCTGATGTCCCCTGGGGAGCGCATTGCCCTCCCTGGCTGAGAACTGCTGTTTTAATCCATTATTTCTCCAAGGGGCTGGGGGGCGGCAGGGTGGAGGTGAGTTGCCAGAAGCTGAACTTCAGTCTGCTTCAGAGATCAGCCCCTGGGAAGACCCGTGGTCGCGCTCGAAGTTGGCGCCTGCCTGTCATTCCTTTGGCCTTTCTTGCACGCCTGTTGTGTGCCACGCAGGAAGGATGGGGAAGGATGGGGCCTCCGAGCGCCTGTTGTGCACCACGCAGGAAGGATGGGGGCTCTGTCTTCAGGAACTTCCCAGTTTTCATCTTGGATTTGCATTTATTAGGAGGAGAGACTCTGGCACCATGCAAGCTTGTATTTTAGGATTTGGTTTAAACTGTGGCTGTCTAGCTGGAGCTATTTCCCCCATGGGCCCTCTGAGCGGGGACTTTTAACCCACATGTTTTCTGACTGTCTGGGTTTTAGGTTGAGGTGCAAATCCTAGACTGGATCTCAGATCAGACAGTTGGCCACAGCTCCCCAGGAGGTCTGGGGTAAGCCAGCCACACCACCCAGTGTGACCCAGGGTCAGGGGTGAGCTGAGTGTTTGTCAAGGCAGAGAGTACGTAATTGCTCCTCCTGCGTGCATGCACACAGATGCACGCACACGCACACACACACATACGTGCATACTCGTGTGTGTGTACACACGGCCAGTGCATGCACACACGTATGCACACACATGCTCCACTGCTGCTTGTCTTTGCCAGCTTCTCTTCGGGTAATGGCTTTACCTTCTGGGCACGTAAGGAAAAGGGGGAAAAAGTGCACACGCACACAGTTGGGCCTTTAAGTTGTGCAGATTTATGCACTCTCCCTTGGAAGGAGAGGGAAATGGAGCGGTGTGCACAGCTGCCCAGGAGAGGAGGCTGTTGGGGAGGGCCAGGGTGGCAGCAGCTTTTCTGGGACAGCTAGGAGCGCTTGCCCCACAGTAGCCCCAGAGCTGCCGGCGCAGGTGCACCCCCGGACCTGCCCTCTGCGCGTCCCGGCCCGCGGCTTGTCAACGTTCCTGGTTTGGTCAGTGGTTCAAATGTACGAATGTGTTGTGGAGGAGGTTACTGGTGGTAGGGCCCGAGCTGGAGGGCCCACGTGGCTTTTCCTCTAAGGGTTTTATCATCCAAAGGCCAGGTTTGCAGGCATCTCAGGGTCTGGGATGCTACCCAAGGAGAAGGAGCTCCTAGCAGTGGAAGTCGGGAGGCCGCCTAGCCTTGGGGTCTTGCTTGCATGGGGCACATGCTGAGGAGGTGATCAAAGCCAGGGGCCTGTTTTGTGTTTTTTAAAAGGTGTCATGTGCATATAGGCGTGCACGTGTGTGTGTGCATGCGCGTGCCAATGCCCAGTTAGGGGCACGTGTGGAGGCCCTGTGTGCTGGCACGTGCCCACTCTTCTCTCGGTGCCCGGGAGCAATGAGGATGGCACCGTGCTGTGCCCGGGGCTTCCCGAGGCCAGCGAAGCGTGGCACGGGGTGGCAAACTCAGCTTTCTGTGGGGGTGAGTCCTGCCATGGTTGGGGGGCAGCTGCTACGCGGGCCCAGTGAGGCCAGACCTTTCAATTTCCGGGACCTGGACAGCCGGATTTTGATGTAAAACCCTTGGTTTTTAAGTACTGGCAATTCTTTTTTTTTTTCCTCTCACTTCGAGGGTCCTGCAAAACCCGCCTGCAGACCCGATCTCCTTGTGGGTTGCAGTGGGTTAAGTGTGGGATTGGGGGCCAGGGAGATGGAAGCCCAGCCCAGCTCCAGAACTTTCTGGCTGTCCTGTGGTCCAAATGAAAACGGGGTACCGACAGCTCCTGTGTGCTGGGGGGTTGTGTCTCTTCAGAGAAACCTCTGTGTTCCCGGGGGTTGGTGGTGACAGTTGATGGGGGGAGTCTCAGCTGTTCACTCTGTCCTGCCCCCCGGCGGTCGCTGCCTGAGGAGGTCTGCGCTGGAAAAAGGTTTCCCCGTCCTGGGGCTGGGGTGCTGGCAGGGCCGGGGACGTCAGAATAGGCAGGCCCACGTGGGAACCGTGACCTTGAAGGTGGAGATGCTTGAATATCTCCCTCTCCTGGTCCCTGCCAGGCCCACCGCAGGCCTGGCTGGGAGACCCCCAGCATGCCCACCCCTGGGCAGGAATGCCCCCCAGGCTCTCCTAGGGACCCCCTCGGGCTCCCGCAGTCCGCTGCCAGCTTTGGAGGCTGGGGGCCAGCTGGGGCTGTGAGGCACAGACCCATGAAGTCAGCAGCACCCCCGACCTCCAGACCCCCCACTAGGTCCAGCGCAGAAGACCCAGAGCACAAAGCCCAGGAACTGGTGATGCTTTGCGGCTCCCATTTTTTGAAAATTAATGTCAGTTTTTTTTTTTAACAAATAAGGGTGTACAGGCCGTGAACCATCAAAATAAGAGCCTGATCTTCTTCGCCGATGGGGGCGGGGGTGGGGGGGGGCGCATCTTCTGCTCCACGTCTCCGAGCACCTGTGTCTTCTGTGCTGCCCTGCCCCCTCCCCGAGGTGGGCTGCACCCCTCCATGAAGTCATGACAACTCGGAGCATTGACAGTCAACCTCACTTTCCCTTCGGGTGACACTACAGAGCCAATCTGTGACACCTCTGTGTCTCGTCAGGGCCTTGTCAGGTACCCGTGCGAGTGCCTGTCACCACACTGGGAAAAGTCCCAGAGCGGCTTGCTGACGAGAGCAGGGGCTTCGGTGCCCTGGGATGGGCCTGGAGAGGGTTGGGGCATCCCTGGGCTTTCCGAGAGCCACAGAACGGCGTTTCTCTTCTGTTTCCAGGGTGACTGATGGATTTTTTGCTTCCACTCCCTTTCCTAGTTGGATATAGAGAACTTATTATGTGCCAGGTACTAGTGACGCATTTTTCTTAATCTTCAAAACAGCTCTGCGAGAGCTAACGCTGTCGCCAATTTGCAGATTCCAAAATGGGTCCAGAGAGGGTGAGACACTTGCCCCAGGTCACACAGCCAGGAACTGATGATCTGTTGGAATTCAGACCTAAGCTCCCTGACCCCCAAGCTCGGGCTCCTCTGATTTCTAACCCCACAACACCACATCGACTCCCTGAGCCCCAACATTATCTTTGCAAGACTCGACCCGGCAGTGGTAGTTTAGATTTTGTCCCGAGACTGCAAGCGCCCATCGGACCGTTCACTAGGGAAGAACGGGAACAGATCTCGGGTGTGTGGTCGGGTCCATTCCACTCTGGCCGCACACTAGCTATCTTTCTTTGGCGAGATGTCCCCCAGGCAGGTGTCCCTTAGGAGGCTGCACCGGGAGCTGGCATCAGCCTGTCTACAGCCCCCTCCCACCACCACCACCATCAGATGTTGGGGCAGGAGATTGCTGCATGGCCATGCAGACATGGAGGGACCATGTCTGTTAACCTTACCCTGATTTCCAGGCCATCTGGGGTCTGCACTGCCAGGTGAGGAAAATGCAGACTTTCCGGGGGCGGGTGTGGGACACGTGGCATCCTTTAGGTGCTCAGCCATCCAGCGCTTCGTCACGTAGTTAGTGACTGTGGTGCAGAATGCCCGCGACCGTATAGACACAACCCTGCCCTCTGAGAGCCGCCCTTCTAGTGAGCAGACGCAAAGTGAGTTTATTCCAGGGAGGGGGCCGATTGGGATTGGACCCGAGGCGACACTCAAAGCCTCTCTCAGGCAGGCCCCCCCAGGGTCTCAGACCTGTTATCTGGTTTCGACTCCAAGAGCACCCCGGGCTCTCCTGTTGCACTTGTCGTGTTGTGTGGGGTACCGTTCAATTAGTTGTCCGTTGTGTTGCTCCTGGTCCCCAGACACTGAGGGGTTGGGGACCGTGCCCGTTTTGCTCAGTATATCCCCCGAGCCTGTGGAAACCCTGAGTGTGAATGAGGTGGGGAAGGAAGTGGGCATGGGCAGGGCGGTGGGCAGCCTGGAAGAAGAGTCCAGAGTGGACAGGACGCGGTCAAGATAAAGACTCTGAAAACCATCTTTTTTGGGACAAGGGCCGAGTCCCTCCCGGGCCTCCACTAGCACGTCTGTGAAATGGAGAGAAGGCTCACACCTGCTTCCTAGGTTGGCAGGGCAGTTGCCTGAGCAATGAAAAGTGCCTCGGGCACCAAGTAGTATTCTGAACCGTCAAGGAAGTTTCCACTGTTTGGGGCAGGAAAGGTGCCTCAGCCTCCGGGCTACCGTCACCTCGGGGGGGAAAGGTCAAAGCCGCACTAAGGGGCAGGCGGAGAAATGCCCTGCTGCAGACCTGCCTCCCCTGCTTCAGCCACGGTGGTCCCACGAGGTCGAGGTCTCTTCCCTATTGCTTCAGTCCTCAGAGTATCGAGATGACAAAGGTGCATTGCCACCGCCCCGGCTGGAGAATGTATAGGGCAGTTCTTTTCTGCACAGACCTGCTTCAGACCCGGGGTGTTTTGGAGGGTTACTCTCCCACCCATTGTCACCCGCGAGCGGAGCTGGAGGTCGCTCCGAGGAGACGGTGAGACGCCACGTGTTGAAAGGAGCCTGGGTGGCTCCCGTGACTCACCTGCGGAGGTATCAGGGATCATAGGATCTTCCTGATGTCCCGGCAGGTTCTAATATGTATTTGTTTTCTGTTGGGTCGGGGGTGGGAAGAAGAAGGGGTGGGTCCTTTGGCTTAGAGTTGGTGCCTGCAGTGCCTGGTGAGGATGTCAGAAGCCTCAGGGAACCTGGAGTCTTGAGTTTCTTCCCTTTAGACGTATCGGAACTAAAATCCATGAGTATCGTGCCAGTGGGTTTGGGAAATAGCTCTACTAGCAGAAGAGTTTTAAATATTTGGTAGCAAGTGTACCATCCCCCGTGGCCTGGGATCTGGAAGCTGGATAGTTTGCTTCTGGCCCTTAGGAGCCGGCTCCGAACGCTCCTAAGGCTCTTCCGTCCCCTACAGAAGCCCCTGCCAGCTCTCCATGGCCTGCAGCACTGGGCTCCCCCAGGGCCGGACCGACAGACACACCTACAGCTCTGAACAGCCGTGCAGGTTCAAGATCCCACCTTGCCTTTTACGTTTGGAGACCTCGTCCTGTGTCTTTTGTCCCTCGTGGAGATTTTGGCGGTGATGGAGACGGGGACGGCGGTGCCGAGTCCTGGTCCGCTTTTGCATGCTCTTCGGCTCAGAGTAGGTGTTCAATAAACAGTGAAGCAGCTGGCGAGGGGATGGATTTACGATGTCCCTCACTTGCCCCTGTGACCACTGGGTGTGTGGGTGATATCCTGTGAACTGCTGACACATGATGGGGTCTGTCGGGAGCAGCCGCCGTCCTTTACTGTCACCGATGGGGAGTCGTCGATCCCTGGCATGCACATCACGTAGGCTGCAGGGGTCCGAGAGTCCCTGTTGGTCCTTAGGTCTCCAGGACATGGTGGTTCCATCCCTGGCTTTTGGGGGGGCGGTAAAAGTGACAAATCCAGCTGCGGATTTGTTTGGGTGTCAGTGGTTAAAAATACCGCAATGTGTGCTTTAATATATAAAACCGCATATCTTTGGATCTATGAGAGATACATAAATGTTTCATGATACAAAATACGCATGTTTTAAAATGTGTGTGTTCCACCCACCAAGGCTTTTTTGAGGTCCCTTGACTGGAGGCCCCTGTGGGGACCCTGCCTCCCACAGGTGTGCCCCGCATCGAGCCTGAGCCTTCCTCTGGCTATGCCCGGGTCCACCAGCGTGGGTGAAATCGGGGTTCCCAGGCCCCTTTTTGAGAAGAAAGAGACGCAGGGAGCTGAGTCAGATTTCTAGCAAATTTTGGGGAAAGCAAACAGTCCTTTCCCAAAAGAGGGTTTTCTGCCCCAGTGGCCTGCGTGACCTGGCCACTACCAGGGGCTGGCGTTGCCCAGGGCACCTGCTTGCTGTACCCATGAATGGTCCAGGGAGCCGGTGGTTAGAGGGCCGGCTGCCTGAGAGCATAAGCCAGGTGTAAGCTCGGTGTTATTCTCTCCCGCGTCGGTTTGCCCACAAGGATCTGACATTCCTGACGGCGATGCTTCTACACTTTGCAGAAGTTTGTCCAGGAAGCCTGGCCGGCAAGCTCTAACCCAAGGCCTGTGGGCTGACTCATCCCAGAGGTCACACTTCGTTAACGGAGAGGCTCAGAGTTTGCATGTGGCCACAGCGAATGCTCTTTCTTCATCTACCCCCCAAGTTTTATAATAGGTAAAATAGCTTTGATCTGAACTATCTGCAGTCGGTTCGCATGGAGAAATTGGGTGAGCGTTTGGTTGTGGTAGATGATGTGTTTCCAAATCCTGGTCCCAGAAGAGAGGATCTCTATGTTCTACTGTGGCTGCTGCATTTAAAGAATAAAAATAAATAAATAAAAGTTGATACCAAGGTTTCTACAGGAACTGTGTGTAAATGTGCCTGCCTCCTCTACGTCGCTGGTGTGGCTACAGGTTTTAAGGATTTCACGGAAGTCTTAACCCGCCAGGGGGAGGCAGAAAGGGAGGTCCCCGGGTGCCCTGCAAGACTTTGGGGGCTGCCCTCCTCTGTCCCATTTTGCAAATTCCCATGTCGATAGGCTGATGATGGTGCCGGAGCAGGTCATAGCTCTAATTGCCTTCCTAAAAACAATTTCGTCGGTAATAATTCTGTAAACCTATGAATCAACTTTGCGCAAACACCCTGAGTAATTTCTTTGTTCTTTTCTTTCTACTTTGTAATTGGTGTCTGTAAAAGCCAAAGGTTTGGTCTTGCGGAAGGCATGATTCATTTATTGGTGTCTGTACCGCCCCGTTATCATTCAGTCATTTGAAATGCCGTCGCGGTGAGCCCGGAGTGATTCATACCAGGCTGAGCTTGGCAGCCGATGGGGTCACGGCCATAGCAGGAAACTATTTTTTCTAATCTATTTATGGTATGGGAGGGAGAGGTGGGTGTATTGAGATGATGGAGAGGGTGTTGATTACGTTGGTGAATATAACCGATTAAATAACACCAACAGGCCCTTTAAACGCCACTCCATTTGCTGCTGGTGATCGTTACGATAGATCACAGCTAAATACGCTCCTATCTCGGCTGTATCTGGCCCGTGTTTATGGATCCCGGTTCCCGAGCAGGCCGGCACATAGGGACGCCCCCGTCGGCGTCCTGGAGCCCTTTACTGTTAAAGAGGTACAGATGCAGAGAATGTTGTCTTAAAAAAACGAACAAACAAAAAAAACAACAAAAAACACCGACGGGGGTGGGGGGCGTCCACCATGCAACATTTTAAATGTCCAGGCTTAAGAGTCAGAGGCCATTCCCCATCGTCCCTTCAGTTTTCCTAACAACGACAATTATTAGATGTTTGCAATTGTCAAGCCTGTCATTTCGTTATTCTGCAAAGTGTGGGGACTTAACGCGTGGAGTGGCTCATTCTGCCTAATTTTATTACTTACTTTTGGCCCTAAATAAAATTGTCACTACCCTCCTATCTAGAGGCTAATTAGAGTTGCTCGCTGCATGGCCCAGAGGTGTAATTACAAGTCCAGCTTCCAGTTGTCCGTGTAAATCCAGGCCCTGCCTGCAAGTGCGTAATCCCACAGTCACTTACGCGGAGTTGACGACTATTTCTCCCCGCAGTCTGCTTCTCTGGTGACTCTCCGTCAGCCTAATAACTCACTCCGCTGGATCCTGCGGTCTGGCTCGCGAATTTGTGAATCCCCAGCTCCTGTGACCCTTTCCTTAGACTAGGAGAGCCCAGCTGGTGTTCATTGAGCGGCTTTGTGACTCCCAGGGTGTGGATCAGGGATGAGTGCGTGGCTATCGGTCCCGCACTGTCCTTCCCGCCCCGTGACGGACATTGCTCCTGCATAGCAGCGTCCACTCTTGGTGGGGCTCGGGGAGGGCTCGACGGCGATGTCGACGATCCTCAGGAAGGAAGCTGAGAGTTGTCTGTGCAGGGAAGTCCGGCCGGGAGAGGCGTCAGGGCCGCAGGACTCCCTCTCTGCTCCGAAACAAGTCAGTGGTCGTCCGTTCTGTGAGTTCTAGGAATGTGGCCACCACCTTGGAGTGGCCCAGGCCCCTGACTTCAGCTCTCAGGCTTGGGTCCCTCCCAGACCTCCAAGCTCATGCAAGGTGAGATCTGCAGAAAGACCCATCCCTGTTACTCCCCAGCTCCCCGACGGCACTTCATTTGTCTTTCTTTAAAATCGGGGTCACGAGCCTACATGTCACAGAAGCCTCCCCTTTACCTCAACAGCCTCTTTGCCCTGGATATCCTGAGGCCTATGCTAAACACATTGTAGCATTCCTTTACACTCTAGTAAGAATGAGCTCTGGACCCTTTCCCCAGAATAGACTCGGACGAGGGGGGATGAGGATTGGGAGCAATTTTCTCTGCGTCCACCCATAGTGGCATTGTGGCTTTTCACACCCCGCTCTTCCTCTTGTGCATGCCCTGCCTCACTGTCCTTGGGGTGCCCCTCGTGTGTACCTGAGGAGGCCAAACCAGGTCACGTGCTGTGGTGTGGGAGATCACAGGGAGCAGAGCAGGATTTGAACCTGGGCCACGGGGCTCCGAAGCCTGTGCTTGGCCTGCCATCCTCTAGACTTCGGAATCACTCGCCCCCCACTGCAAGGGTGTTGGTGTCCCTGCCTTTGCTCTCTGGCTTCTCCAGCCGCCTCTCCACATCCCTCCTTGTAAGGGTCACCTGGTGGCGATGCCTGGGGCACAGGCCTGAGATAGCAAGGGTTTGTCTGGCATTGAGCTGCAGCTGAAGGGAGAGAGGGGTGACTGTGGCCTCTGGGGTGCTGGGCAGGCCTGGGCTCCCGAGAGGGGGTGGAGACAGCTTAGTGAGCCTCATGGCGGGAAGGTGCTCCTGCAGCACCCTCTGCACTCAGCCGTTGCCGCGCTGGCTGCACAGGAGGTCCGCCTCGAGGCTCATAGTCGGGCACTCAGGTGCACCCCAGGCCAATGACTGGGGACAGGGCAGGCAGCCAGGATGCGAACCCTCCAGGTAATTCCAGCGTGTGGCCGCAGCTAAGGCTGCTCCAGCAAGGGAGAGGAGCAAACCAAGGCCAGTCTTCAGCCCAGAGCCCCTCAGTTACTAAACGAGGCCTGCTACTTATACTGTTTTCATCACAAGGATACGTCATACCAGCAGGGACTCTGGGTGTGCCGGCTTGGTGCTCCCACTCATGTGCGTCCGTCCTCAAGGCAGCAGCAGGATGCCGGGCGGCCTTGTCTCCCAGCACGGGGCTCACCTGTGTGTTGTGTTCTGGACCAGGTGCTTGGAACGACTGAGTGACCCCGGAGGCCTCTGGCCAGCCTCGGGGTTGGGGGGATTACCTGGGGTTTGATGGACACCATGGTTGGAATGGGCCCTTGGCATCCTGACTTCTCTTTCCACGCCCTGTGGCTGGCCAGAGACCTCGATTTCTGGCAACCTGTGTGAGGCTTTCTGCCTCACCGGAGGTGGCACATTGCTTCTCTGCAAAGGTCTCTTGGCACAAGGTGCCAGAGGGGGAGAAGACAGGCAGAGACGGCACTGGCGGGCCCCCGGTTGAAGGCTTTCTGGACAGGAGGTTTTCTTGGCCCTGATCCCCTAGAAGAGCCTGTGCTGGTCTCTCCTATCATCTCCTCCCATCCATTTTCTTCTCTGTCAAATGGGCACAGTCAAACCTAGCCCGTTGCAAGAAGAAGGAGCCCATCAGACCTCACCTGCGCATCCCTTCTCTTCCCCTAAATTGTTAGCCTTCCCCTGGAACCCATGTCTTCCCTGCTCTTATGTGTTTATTGAGGTATAACTACAGGCACCAAGGTGCACAGACATAGCGTAGGCCGTGATGAGTTTTGGCAAACATGTGTATGGGACACTCATCCAGACTGACCCAACAGCCCCCCATCCCGGGACAGGTCCCCCGGCCCCCTTCTGGTCTGTGCCCACCCCCTGGAGCAGACACTGCCGGCCGGTCTTTCCTAGTGGAGAACTTTGCATAAATGAAACCACACTATATGTTTGCTGTGACTGGCTTTTCCCGCTCATTCTCCCGACTTTGAGCCCCATCGCGTGGTGTGGATCCGTAGCGATGCCTTTTTATGGGTGCGTCCTATTCTCTAGCGCAGGGGAAGCTTGGGGTGGCAACGCTCACCAAGGCAAAGGAACTGTAAGGGGCCACGCTGGACCCAGAGAATCACCGTCCACTGGTGGAGCGCCAGCTGCCGCCGTGAGGGGGAGCGTTGATAACCGGCATCTGGGCCTCGTAGACGGGTACCCCAGACCCGGACGTCTGTCTGTCCAGCCCCAGCCAGGGGGGACTCTGCAGCGGAGTCCTTGAGACCCCGCAGGCTGCACCTCTGGCGCCGCCCGGCACCCATGCCAGCCCGCCTGCTCGCCTCACCTGGCGTGCATTCCTTTGCAGGGAATGAGGATGTGGGTGACCCCAGACAGGTATGAATCATGTCTGGGGGAGGCGGTTACTCAGAGGCCCTAGCAGTGAGGCCGCGTTCCTGCCGGCTGACGGAGGGCTGGGGCCTCGGAATGGGGCTGTGGGTCGGGGGTTGGAGCGGGCCCCGCTGGGGAGTGTGGGGCTGGCACCCTGGGGGCCCTGGCTCGCCTTCTCTGCGGGAGGAACAGATCCCGCAGAATGGCTTCAGAAGCCGGGGCCTCTTCAGAATCGTGGTGGCATCGCTGTTGTGGCTTTTGCACCCCTGGTCCTTGCTTCGGCCGTAAAATGGGGGTGTTTGCAGTGTTCTGGCTCCCTGGGGCTGTGTGTGGCAACACGATTCGGTCCTGCCGTCGCTGATGCCAGCCGCCGCGTCACATGGAGCCCTCGTGGGAGCCGCTGTGACTAGACCTGTTTTCCGGATGGGCAGACTGACGTGCAGAGGACAGAAGGCGCTTGCCCAAGGGCACGCGTGCCCACCATGAATTGACGGAGGTACATCTGGATTCCGTTGAAACCACCTGTGTCCTCACTGCCCTACCTTGTAAGTTCGGAGACGTCGACAGGCCCACGGCAAACCAGGAGCCCGGGAGACCACTTTCAGTGGCATGTGGATGGACGTTTTAAATTTCGCTGTTACACGCTTAGGCTGATGTATGTTAAATGCATGTCAGGATAAAACGGAAAAAGCATGGCCCTGATTTCATGAGGGCTACTGTTTAAGACGAGAGTATGTAGTGAAGGTGAGTTGATAGGCTAGAATTTAAATTTTAAAAATTAAAATATTTAGGATTTTTAGTTCCTTTAAGGGGTATTTGGAAGTGGCCGAAATCGGAAAGCCTAGGGGAGAGTCACGTTCTAAGAGGCTCCTGTCGGGGACTCCGCGGGGGTCCCTACTAGCAACCACAGACGGGTGGCACCTCCTGCAGAATGGAAGCACCTCGCCCTTTGGTCTTTTGAGGTCACCCAGCCATTTGAAGGTTGGGGTCAGCTCGATTCTAATGAGATCAAGGTTCAGGGTTGCGGGGTCCTCTGAAGGAAGGGAACCCAAGGTGGGGGAGCAAGATCGGGGGTGGGAAGTTAGGGATGAAGGGGAGATCCACATCCTTCCTCCAGACATAGAGCTTGGGGCAGCATCAGGCAAGTGACAGGGCTCCAGGCTTGTTCTCGGGATGGTGCCGATGATGGGGAAGCCAAGCCTTTGCCCCCTTGGACTCTTGATGCACCCCACGCAGTTTGCAGGGGAGTGCCTGTCGCAGCTGTGTGTCATCTGGATCTCTGTGTGTGTTTTAACCGAGATCTCTAAGTTCTTTTTCTGTAATGGAAAAAAACCTCCTTAATTTAATTGTCCTACGGTGCCTGAAATGGTTTGATGCTTTGCAGAATAGATCTGTGATTTACTACCGAGCCTCCTAATGCACAGTTTTGGCTCTGGGGATAAGGGGACACAGTGGGAAGCAAGTGAAGCAAAGGGCCTAGGTGTGTCGTAGCTCTGGGCCTCTCAGGGGTGCATGGGCACGTCTGCCGACCACGCTGCATCATCCCCACCGTCGCCGGGTCACTGCTGGGAAAGGCTCCGGTGGCAGAGGCGTTGGGGGAAGTTCTGCTGCCTGTCTGGCTCAGGCTTTGGCAGAGCTTGTGCTTTATTTCTGCTACTTTCAAAACAGTTGGCGTGTGACAGGTGCTGGAGGGAGCTGTTTGAGGACCCCGCAGTGACACCACAGTCAAACCTCCTCAGAGATCTGAGAGTCCCTTAAGGGACCCACCCCGTGAGGCTGGTCTGGCTGGGGTGAGGCAGGCTTCTTCCCAGGGGGCTCCTGACTCGCTGACCTTCCTGGACCTGGAGCCCAGGCCTCAGACCCCGGGTCTGGGTCTGGTCCTAGGGAACCGTGGGGCACAGGCGAGGAGGGTACCCCACCAGCCACACTGGGTAAGGCCGAGGAGAGCTCATGGCGCTTGCCCCCTTGCCCCCTCTCTCTGTTCATCCCAGGGCCGGCCTCCTACCTGACTACCTGTCTAGGAATTTTTATTGCAACCCACAGAGGCATTGCAGCTTGGCTGGAATGTGAAAGGTCCTGGCCGCACGGGTGGGAATGCAGAGGCGGAGGCCCCTGGCCTGCTCACAAGAGGAGTGTGGACGTTGTGGTGGTGTTGCCTCGGGGCCTGCCCAGGCTTTGTGCTGTCTCTTTGTGCCCTCAGTCTGCCTGGTTGCTTCTGGTCAGATTCGGGGTTGACCACTTCCCCTGAGACCTCGATGCACAGTGGGGCCTGAAGTAGCAGCTGAGGACGATGAGGTGTGAAAGCCGGGAAGACAGCCTCGAGAGTGGAACGGCTCCCGGGCAGCCCCGCTGTGCCCCTGAGCACATTGCCCAGCACTCTCCTCCCTGGGTGTGGAATCCTCCCAGCTCCTTGGCAGCCTTTGCTGCCGTTAGACCCATTGTGCAGATGTGCACACCGAGGTTTAGAGGGTATTTGCTTTAGGTCCCATGCCTGGTAAGTGGCAGAGCCAGGACCTGAACCCCTAGCAGCCTGGCTCCCCGGCCCACGCATTTAGCTGAGTGTGGGCTGCAGGCTCCGCCAAGGGATGGATCTTCACGGCCTCTTAGGGATCGGAACTGCCTTGCCAGTCACTGGGGGAGATGGAGGCTCAGGGCTCCCAGAGCTCTTCCTCTCTGCCTGGAAGAGCGTAGAGGTGACATGGGGGCTGCACCCTGGAGAGGACTTGGAGCTCCAGGTTGACTCTGGCTTCCATGGGCCGCCCTGCCAGTGGGTGCCAAGCCAGCAGCGCCAGCCGGCGTGGGAGAGGCCACTCTGCCTCTTCTCCATCTGGCAGCCTCAGCCCTCAAGGAATTCGTCCTGGGGCCAGGAGTGGCCTTGGCCGCGCCGTCCTGTCCTCCGCTGGCTGTAGGCCAGGTGCAGGTTCAGGCTGCTGTGAAGCAGCAGCGGCCTGAGCAGAGGAGGGGTCTTCTGGAGAAGGACCAGGCCCGGGGGCACCGGGCACCAGGGACGCCGAGGTTGGGGGCTCCAGCCCTCTGTCGCGGCCCTGAAGCCTGCAGCCTGGCAAGGTCCTCGGAAACGCCAGACCCCCGTGTCTGGAGTGGGCGGGCACTGCGGACCCAGACCCAAGGAGGGGAAGGCAGCGAGGGCCTCTGTGGATCCCCACCGCCAGGGGAGTGTCCCTGCGGTTGCTTCTCTGCTCTGGGCCTCTGTTTCCTCATCTGTAAAATGGGGATCCTAAGAGTCAGTCATTTCGTAGGATCATAGTGGGGATCAAATGAGGAATATGTGCTTAGCTCAGTGCTCCGTGCCTTGTAAATGCTCAAGAATTGTAGCGTGTTCTGTTATTAAGTCGTGGTCCCGCGGGCAGCAACTTCACCCTTGCCACAACCTGCCCAGAGACCCTTTGTGACTCAGCCCTGCGTCACCGCCCCTCCCCCTCCAGAGCCTGCGGGTGGGGGGGGACCCCAGCCCAGCCCCCTGCTGGAGGCACCTCTGTGGATGTGCTCCTGAGGAGGAAGAGCTAGGGAAGGAGGGTCCCCTTGTGACATCCTAATGGGGGGGGGGGGCAGAGGCGAGGGCGGGGTGTCTTATCCGTAATCTTGCGCTCATGTAGGAACCTTCCTGGTGGGTTATCTCCCTCCGTATTTTACTCCCTCGTTCACAAACTCATTCACCACATCTATTGAATACCTACTATGTGTTGGGCTGAACATTCTAGAAGTATACAACCCTGACAAAGAGAAACTCGACTATGGCCGCCAGAAGATGCCTCCTCATTCATCAGGTGCAACGGTTCACTTAGATATGGAACTGAAAAGGAGACGCTTCCCGCCTCTCCCCCGGGGGTGCTGGTCCAGAAACTTGGCGTAGGCCAGGAACCTGCATTTTTGCAATTCTCTTGTAAGGAGATAGGGATTCAGGAACGCGGGTCCTAGATCCCAATCAGCCGGGGCAGAAGAGAGACTGCTAGTTCTGGTGGGTGGGGGCATCCTTGAGACTTTGGTTCCCTCTCTGAGTGCTTCCTAGGACAGATTCCAAGCCGGGGATCACGGGGCGCACCTGCGTGCCCACTTTTCTGGCATCTGCCGTGTATTTCCAGCCAGGACCCCTGAGGACGCCCAGAAGCGATGCACCCCACCCTGCCGGGGAGAATGGGCAGTTCTCCTTTTGTTTTGCGTGAAAATAGCGCAGTTCTTCTGATGGTAAGGGGTGATATGTGCCCCTTATTTAACAAAAATTCAAAGAATTTGATAAATGACCAAGACAAAAGTCAAAATGCCTGTGATCCCATCACGTGGAGACAGGTTTATGCTGCTGAAAGTGCTCTGCGGGCCGGTCTCCAGGCATTTGCAGCGACGGCTGATAAAGAGTTGGTAGCAATGGCTGGGGAGATGGGTGCAGGTCCACCCCCCCCACCCCGTACACACACCAGCAGTTTGGGGAGGGGGAGGGACGTGTCACCCCTCCCACCCCCCGCTGTCTGTTCTTGCACAGCTGCCCAGCATCTCTTCCCTGGGACGTGTGGGTGGGAGGCCCACGTGGGGACTCCTGCTGCCCCCCTGGCGCAGCTCTCTACAGACAGGTGGCCTGGCCTTTGAGCCTCTGCTTCTGCCACTCAGAGCCTTGAGCTCCTGGTCTGTCAAATGGGCTGATGCCCAGTTTCAGTCTCAGAGGCAAGGGGACGAAGCCCACGGGTGTTAGAGGAGGCTCAGCCGGCACCCGGCTCGTAGTAAGTGCCCAGTAAACCTCGGCCACTGGGTGCAGAGCCTCACACCCCTGGGGCCGCAGGGCAGTACTAGCAGGGCTGTTTGTTTCTGTTTGATCCCTGGAGCGCCCAGGTCCACCCTTCCAAGCCAAAGGCTTCTGCTGGTAAGATAATCCTGAAAAACCACAGATCTGATCTGAGCCCCTCTTTATACAGACGGGGGTCCCTGAGACCCAGAGAGGGTGAAGAGGGGACTGGGGTCACACAGCCGGCAGCCAGGAAAGTGTCCAGGAACGTGTCCCCTCCTCCGCGTGGAGCAGGGTCTTCCAGACTCAGGAAGACTCTAGGGTCCCTGCAGG
This sequence comes from Canis lupus familiaris, assembly GCF_011100685.1. Lineage (NCBI taxonomy): Eukaryota > Metazoa > Chordata > Mammalia > Carnivora > Canidae > Canis > Canis lupus. The sequence continues at coordinate 43,383,642 of NC_049245.1, read as the reverse complement.
GACCTCTCCCCCCGCGTCACCTCAGCCCAGAATACACATGAAGCTTCTAAACGGGTCATCCCGAAAGACCGCTCGTGTTTATGGGTGCTGCCCGGTCTCAGGCACCGTTCTGAGGGCCTCCCATGGATTTGTTCCTTTAGCGATGAGCCGAGGGATTCCCCACTTTTCACTTGGAGGCAGCGCGTCCAGCCTTGGCAGCGACCCAGGCCGGATTCCCGGTGCAGAGCTCTGGCCACGTCTCTTCTCCAGGACGGACAGGAGGTGCGTGGGACCGGAGAGGCGGGCCCGGCCAGAGCCACCCTCTCCTCGCCCCCGCGCCCCGACCTTTCCGCCTGGGAGGCCAGGCCTCCGTCCCGGTCACACAATGCCCCCTTCTCACGTTCAGACTGGCGGTCTAGACGCTCACGCTCCCTTTTGTTCTGCAGGGTCAGGGGTTGGGGAGCGGCCCCAGAGAGTGGGATTTGGGCCCAGGCAGGAAGAAATCTTCCCCAAATGAAGAAGGGGGTGGGAGTGAGCTTCGGAGGAGGCAGCCCGTTGTCCCCGCCTGCCCGTCGAGTGACCAGCCCTCCCAGCAAAGCACGCACCGCTCTGTGACGATGGAGGCAGCTCCCGACAAACGCGCTGTGAAACCCAATCGAGTTACGCCCCCTCAGGCCTGCGCGCCCGGAGCCGCTTAGCTGACACCGTCTAAATAAAACCCCACAGCCTGTGCCAGGAGGCCTGTGCCAGGCTGCCAGCGGGAACCCCAGGGCCAGAGGCAGTGCTTGGCCAGGCCCGAGCGCAACAAACTGGGAAGGGATGCAGCCCAGCCACGTCCCCTCGGCCTCCCCCGCTTAGGGGATGTCTGGGTGCTCCTCCGTCAAGGGCAGGGCGGATGCACACAGCCCCGAGATGCGAACCTGGAAGCCATCTCGCCTGTGCCACTGGTGGGGCGACGCTGGGAGCTGGCGCTGGCCAAGGAGAGACACGGAATCTCCCAGTTTGGTGCTCTGGTTCCAGACCCATTCTTGACCGGCGAGGTCTATAACCTCTTAGAGTCTCATCTGTAAAATGGGGACGTGAGCGGCCACAGTGATTCCTCACAGGGCGAGTCATTGTGGGGATTTGGTGGGATGATCACATTCCCAGCCGGGGACGGAGTGAGTGCCGTCACTCTTGGGTTGGGGGGGAACATGCAGGCGCCCCCTCCCCTGGTGAATGCAGAGCCAGGAGAGAGCATGGGTGGGGGGCGGCCGCTGAGGCCGGGCTGACGGCGTGGGCAGCCGTGGAAGCTTGAAGCTGGGGCGGGGGCGCATGCTCTGACCCGCACTTGGTGCTCTGTGATGTCGCCCACCACTTGTCTCTTTGAATGGCCTGTTCCCACTGGAGGGCCCCTCCCAGCTGGTGCAGAAGAGCCCCCAGAATTGGGGTTGGCAGGTGGCGCTCATCACCCATTCGGGCCCTGGTACCTGTTGGCCCAGCCGTAGGGAAGGAGAAGCAGGAGAGCTGCTAACATCTCTCAGGAGCAGCTCACGAGGCCCTGTGGGTTTGAGAGGAGTTTGGGAAAAGCAGAGCAGGGTCGAGAAGGGCTGGCCACAAAGGTGCTGAGAAGTGCCGGACCCTCTGGTGGCTGTTCGTGGTGCCCCCTGGTGCCCCCTGGTGCCCTGCCCCTTCCGTGCCTTCCCCACGGCCCTGATCCCACCCTGCAGGACTTCTCTCATTCCCGTTCAGGCCTGGGACTCTCCAGCACTGCATTTGGGGGAGATGTTGGCAAAAACGTTTCATGCTGGCTTGGCTGACACGGGGTGGCTGGGGAGAAGGAGCTCGGGGCTGGGCTCTGGGGTCGCTGATTCCCGTCTGCCGTGGTTTCCAGGTGAGAGTGGCCGCAGGTGTCGGGGGCCTGGGGGAGTCCCACGTGCAGGAAGGAACTAACTGGGTTCTTTCTGGGCCTGACTGGGTCACCTGGGCAAGGCTCGGCCCCGGCTTGGGGTCCGGCTGGTAGATGGCACGCCGGCTCGGCTGGCTTCGGAAGCTCCAGCCCAGGCCCGGGGACCATGAGGACCTCCGTCGCCCACCGCTGCGCCTGGACCCCCTTGACCCGCGAGAACACTGTTCTAACTCCCCGAGTCCTGTCCCCGGCGGCGCCTCCACTCCGCGTGTCTGGGTGAAAGCAGGGGCTCTGCCCACAGACAGGGGAGCCGTGGGCCGTTCCCCGTGGGAGGAGCGGAGATTAGCAGCAGCTTTTTATTAAAAATGAGCGTGTGGAAGGGGGAGCGCATAGCCTGCGATGCCCCCCTTTATGTGAGCAGTTTTTGGTTGCTGTAACCCCTGGGGAGGTTTCAGGGTTTATGTCACCAGCACGGTGATCTCCCAGTGGACTGGCCATGTGTCCAGCCCTGGGCTCAGCTCGGAGCGTGTGGATCCCCCCCGACCCCGTCTCCTGCTGCGTGTGAGTGAAGCGGCCCCCTCTTCCCGCCTCCCGGGGGCAGAGGCCAGTACACGACCCGGGCCAGCAGCCAGTCACATTAAATGCTCACAACAGCCCTTCAGGGCTCATGGCCGGGACCCTGTTTCACGATTGGAGAAACTGAGGCTGGAGCCCCATAGCCTGATGGGGGCACGCAGCTAGAGTTTGGTCTGTGGCTGTCTGGCTCCAGTGTCTGGACTCCACAACATTTGAGGACGGGAGGGAGGGACGCAGGAAGGGAGGGCAGGCGAGTCTCAGAAATAGAAGCTGCCTCCGGCGGGGACAGCCATGCAGAGGAAGTGGCTGTTTGGCCAGCACCCTGGCAGGGAAGGCCGAGAAGGTTGGCAGAAAGCATGACCCCTTTGGACACCTGGCGGGCACGAGGCTTTGCTCCAGAAGCTGGCAATCCTGAACAGAAGAGACCAGAGACCCACATCTAGGGGACCCAGGCCTGTCGGGCCGCCCCGGGGGGTAGCCTGGCCGAGGGGTCTGCACACGCCCTGTGCTCAGCCCACCGCCTCTTGGGGGCGGTTCCTCCTCCCTTTGACCTGGCCTAGCTGAGTAGAGGCACGGCCCGGGTTTAGGATCTGTTTGGGTGACCCTGAGTGCGTCCCAGGGATGCCCCCTGCGGCCAGCCCACCCCCGCCACTGTCCTTTCCTGGGAAGGGAGCAGCAGCCCTTTGTGAAAGCAGGCCCAAGAGCCTCCTGCAAAACATTAGTCGCAGGTGACACCGAATTTCTGCCCTGCCCCACCCCCCGCCACGCATCTTATTTTAACCCTTTTGCCACCCCCTTTAAATGAACAGCGCTGCGGAGAAATGGCCCGCCCCAGGTGTTGGGAACATGCTAGTGTCGGCGTCTCAGAACAAGGGCGAGAATTATCTGCCGGCCAGCCACGTACAGGCCCGGAGCAGCCTGGAGCGTAGCCCAATCAGGGAGGATTCGTTTTCTACTCCTCCGGAGCGGCCGGCCCCCCGACGTCCCCCCCACCCGGCCCCGTCCACCGGCAGACCCCAAACCAGACCGATAACTTAGCATTTTCATTTAAGTCCATCTGACAAATCGTTTTAGACGGAGAAAGCAGCACTGCATCTTTAACTGGCTACTTTGTCAGCGCGTCTCTGGGCGCTGTAAAAAGTCCTTTGTTATCTGTGTCTAGACAGCACGCCAGCGGGATATTTGGTCTGCGTGAGGGAGAGAGATCTGACAAGGTTGAATTCATTTACCGGCTTATTTAAAGCAGAATTTCAAAACACTTGCTCATAAACTGTTTTCGGCCCAGACTGCCCCAGCCTCCCCCTAGCCCACACTGGCTTTTCTTGTTTTATATAATTTTTCGCCTGTTCGGGCAGTTCTCGCAGGTTGCAGCCGATGCCCTGGCGAGGAGGAGACGCGGGGTGACCGCGGCTTGCAGCTTTTTTTTTTTTTCTTTCTTTCTTTAATTGTCCTCTTTATGACTGTCTAGACGCCCTGCAGATGGACGTTCGCAGGGAAATGGCTTTTCCCTCTGGTTACGGGACACTAAGTGGGCAGGTTGCGGCCGCCACCCCCTCCGGCCGTTTGACCGCCCGCCCCCTTCCCCCCCAAACTGTTCTCCTCGATTCTTCCCTCCCTGAAACGGAGGCACTTCGCCTCCCGGCAGCGTCTTTGTGTTTATAACACATTTACTTGACTGTGCTAATTTTATACCATCACCAAAAAAGAGAGAGAAAGTGACATTCCAGGCGTGCGTCCTCCCCTGTGCGGGCGGCCAGAAACCCCCTGCGGCCCCTGCCCACAACTTTCTCTACTTCTTATCACTTTTGCATATTTTTTTTTTTCCTTTTCTTTTGGTGGCACACGTAGGCAAATAAAACGCCGGAGGTTGGCTTTTTAAGGATGGAAATATCAGGGCACCTTGAATGGGTCCCACGTTGTAGTTACACCCAACAGATGCATTCATTAACCTTGTTGCCATAGCGACTAGGTGATTGTTGTGGGGTGAAAAGGGGGCAGAGGGTGGGGGCGCCGGCCCCCCCCCAGCCCCTCCGCCACTCATCGCTGCCATCCCTGGAGGAACATCCCTGCAAACGGCATTGTCCTGCCCGCCACCAGGAAAGTGGGCCACTCTGGGCTTTCTCCCGACTCGGTGATGTGTGGGGGAGGCTGCTCAGCTTCCTCCCTCCCCTGGAGGCGGCCACAAAGCCAGTGGATTTAGGAAATTGAGTTGAGTTACGGTCCCGTTATGTTAGGGCCGCTGGGAGGGGGCAGACAGCAGCGCTCCCCCTTCTGAAGTGGGGGCCGCAGGATGGAGAGGCATGGAGGCTGCGTGCCCTACACCCCCCCCAGCCCCCTGAAAACTATTGTCATTGCTGTTGACCCGGCTGCAAAGCCATAAATTTCCACCCTCCGCCCAGCAGTCATCAATCTGCCGCAGGGTTTTACATGGTAGGAGGCACAAAAGGTGGGGAGAGGGTTGGGGGCGGGCAGCCGACCAGATGTCTCCTGGGATCCCGAAACTGCATCTCATTTCTGCCAGGCCAAGCAAATCCAGCGTATCAATCTGCTTCCTTGGGGGTGGGGGGCTGGGGGATTGGGCATTTCGTCTGCAGGAGATAGGACACGGGGAAAACACGTCTCAGCGCGCTGGGCTTCTTGGCCCCATCCTTTTATTTCTTTGATTTCTGCTCCGCAGACGGATCGCACCCACAGGGCAGAAGCAGTGTGTTGCGCCGCTGTTCCCATTGTGCCCGCACGGGTCTGTTACTATTACCGGCTTTGTTTGGGCAGCGACACAATGGGCTGCGGGGAGAGACAGGGAGCTGTGGGCTCTTCCTCGTCCCCCCACCCAGAACCTATCATTCCTTCTCCCTGGAAGGCAGAGGTCAGGTGCCTGAGTGTGTCATGTCTCCGAGCTCACCCTCCACCTCCCCACCCCCCCAAGGCCAGCATGTCCATCTTTAAGGAGAAAAATCCAAACTGAAGAAAAGGAGGTCTTTCTTTAAAAGAGAGGGAGAGAGAGACCAGAGCAGCATCACCAAGTTTGTGACGCGCGCAGACAGTCCGCTGGCCCCGCTCCCTCCGCCAGGTGCCCCCGCCAGGTGCCCCCGCGAGAACGGGCCTCGAGGGCGGGCAGCCGCGTCTGTGGCTGGGTCTGTGTTGGGGTAATTAAAGGCAGATGATTATATTAACCCAGTCACCAAGCCAGCGTGGCGTAGAGAGATGAGTGGCACCAGCATTGATATTCCCCTCCAGAAATTGTCCTTTCCCAGCGTATTAGGAATGCGCTCTTGGGTTGAGTCTTGGGGGCTTTTTTTTTTTCCTGCATTTTTAAATAATCGATCACGTCCCCCAATCTTCTTAAAGAACAGCGGAGGACCCCCTGCCCCCGGATAAGAGCAGCTTCGGTTCGTGCAGGGACACGTGAGCCTTTGCAAGCTCCGCTGGAGCGTGTGCGTGGCCCAGACGCCCTAAGAGCCCGCAGCTTGAGAGATGGGATTTTAAAGTCGACTTTTCAGAGCTCCAGTCTGGGAGGCCTGACCTTATTTCTCCCTCCTCTGAAGAGTTGGAGAGGCCGGGGTTTCAAGGCGGCCTTGGTGTGCTGCCTTCTTTAGGAGGCGAATTGCTGCTCATTTGTCAGGCAAAACAGATGTGGCGAGGAGACAACATCTATTTTCATAATTCGAAACAAATCTGGTGAGCCGCCTTCCTTTTCAGTGGGGCCCGCTCATGCAGAAAGCCCCACTCCCGGCAGCATTTAGCAGAAATATTTATAGTTCGTCAGTTGAACTTTCTTTCCTCCAGGATGAGTTCGTTTCTGCTGGCGGCTGGGACTGGGACCGTGGGCTCTCCATAGATCATGGGTGCTCTTGCAAGGATGTGTGTTTTGTTTTGTTTTTTAATTTTAAACAGGGAGAAGTTGGGGGCCCCAGCCAGTCAGAGCACCTTGTGCTTCACCTCATCGGTGGGTCCTTTCCTCTCGTCTTCCAAATGTGGGGGGCTATTGGCCGAGGCGTTCTGTTTCCCATCATTTGTCAGGGGGGCAGTTGGTGGCTGGACTTAGAGACATTCCGCACCCCCACCCCCACACCCCCCGGGCAAGCAGCTGGCTCCCCTGATGCTCCAGGAAGACCCAGGACCTGGGTCCCTAGTCAGTGGGGAGCTTGTGCTTTGGTTTGCAAGGGAATTTGGGAGTCATCCCCCCTCCCCCCATTTTAGAGATGAGAACACCGAGGCTGGGAGAAAAGCAGCTTGCCTGAAGCCACGTGGTGACTTGATGGTGGAGGTGGGGCCCTGCCTTGGAGGCAAGGCCCAGAAATGACTCGACCTGTCCAGATTCTGCTCGAGCCTTCATCCCCGAGCACAGCTGTCGTAATCTCCAGCTCATTGTAGCTGCATAAACAGGGATATGGGCCCTGCATGGGGAAGAGCCATTACCTGTTCATCACTCAGATAGCAGAGCTCCTGTTTTCCTACTGGAGGAGCTGGGGGCACTGGAGATGCTTGCGCTCCCGGAGCTCAGACCCTAGTGGGGAACAGACAGAGGATGTGGTTGCAGATGCTGGTGATGCCAGGGAGGAGGAGGAGAGACAGGGTCACTTCAGTGAGCCAGGGGGTGCATGTAATGCAGGGGGTCATGATCCCAAAGGTCCTCGAGGGCTAACACATGCCCAAGACTTGAGGGGTGGGATGCAAACAGCGGGAAGCTCGGGGGCGGACAATCTCGGGGAGGGGAGTTGAGAGGGGCGCAGCTCCTCTGGCTGTGGTCCTGGAGGAGGGGCTGCCCAGGCTTCCGTCCCCTGGTCTATAAAACAGCAATTGAGTGCACAGTGTGGAAGTTTCTGGAACAGACACAAGTGGCACCATTTTGCAAGATGCTACCATTGGGAAACTGGGGTGCTCAGTTGTTGGAGATCTTCCTGTACGATTTCTTATGACGTATGTAAATCTAGTTATCTGAGAATAAAATTTCTTTGGGAAAAAAAAAAGGTGTGGGCAGCCCTAGTGGCTCTGGTTTAGTGCTGCCTTCAGCCCAGGGCGTGATCCTGGAGACCCGGGATCGAGTCCCACGTCAGGCTCCCTGCATGGAGCCTGCTTCTCCCTCTGCCTATGTCTCTGTCTCTCTGTCTCTCTCTCTGTCTCATGAATAAATATTTTTTTTAAAAAAGGTGAAAGGTCTGGGAGGGCCTTTTTGCTTCTCGTTGCTGGGACCACCTGGGAGCAGATTGTATCCTTGTCATCGTGGCTCAGGATGGGAAGACCCTGGACCACCTCTCTCATTTTCACCTGCAGATTATAAGAGTGGGGGTCTAGGGGATCAGGGCCCTTTATTGCCCTGGCAGGAAGGAGACCCATGCTGGGGTCCAGGTGCCCTCATGGTCTTGGGCAGGTTGCTGGTTTGTGTGTGTGTGTGGGGGGGGGGGTCTTGGGAGATCCCCATGGCAGCGAGGACTTCTGGAGGCTACAGTGTCTCGTTATCCCCTGTGGTTGTTCACCTCGAATGGATGGAGTGTGTCCCACTGGCCCATGAGCTGGTGAACGTGGTGGGGGCTCCCGGGCGCAGGGCTGTGGGGAAGCCTTGTAGCTAGAGAGCCGGCGGTGAAGATAGCCCTGCAGAGTTCCCCAGCCGGTCAGGGGGCACATCTTTATCATTCAGAGGCCCCCGAGCTCCAGGCCTCCCATGGGCTTGGGAGAACGGGCTCTCAGATGGTGACCGCCCTTTGCACAGAAGGCAGAAGCTGGAGGTTGTCGCAAAGCCTGGTTTTCCTACAGGTGGATACTCCCATTTCAGAAATCCTTCTCCCCTCTTTTCTCATTGACCTGAACCCCACAGATGCTTGGCATCCTTCTCCTGCCTCCAGAGACGGGCCTGTAAACAGCGGCTGCTGTTCCTGCCCGCTCGCTCGTACTCTCTTCATACGCCTTCGTTAAGCACCTACTGTGTGCCTGGCACAGGCGATGCTTCTGTGATCAGGCTGGCTATGGCGGCTCCGGCCCTCGGAAATGTACAGTCGGTGCCTTTCCCTGAATTCTGTGCTTTCAAATCCAGTTTTTAGACTGAGTTGTTTTATTTTTCTTCAAACCGATCATGTGTGATTTAAGTCTTTGCTGCTGTCTCCGTACAGGGGCCTAATTAGGACTCTCTTGGTGCCTGGCGGCGCTTCTTGGGCAGCCACTGTGCGCCAGGCACTGTGCTTTTTGGGGTCGCCTGCTGCCTACTTCATCCACGGCTCCTCAGCCTCAGCACTGTCGACATCTGGGCGGGATCATTCTTGCCCGTGGGGTGTCCCAGGCACTGTGGGATGTTTAACAGCATCCCTGGTCCCACTAGATGCCAGGAGGACCCCTTCCAGCTGGAACAACCACAGACGTCTCCGGGTGCTGCCAGATGTCCCTCGTGGGCAAAAATGTCCCCAGTAAGAACCATGGCTCTAACCTGGAGGGTCTGCCCTTGAGGTAGCTGAACGGGTGCGGGGAGGCCTGGTGTCTCTTTGTCTGTCAAATGCAGGTGATGACAGGAGTCCCCACAGTGGCTGGTTGGGAACCTTGAATGATGAACGCACCAGAAGCTCTTCTCGGAGCCCCGTGGAGCCCAGCGGCTGAAACCCTCCCCGCCGGCCTGTCTGATGGGCAAGAGTCATTCAGTCCACTCATCCGTCCGGGCTCCTGGGGTTTACGGTGGGAAGAGAGCCCGGCTCCACGCTACATGCTAGAACCACCTTGCGAGGACGGGCAGGCCCTGGCGCTCAGCCTCTGTGGTGGTGCCTCCCCCCAACCCTGACCATGCACACCACTGTGGCCGGCCTGTGCCCCGAAGACCGGGAGGCCGGTGCCGGCTCCCCGCTTTGCCAGGGTGACTTTCTCTTCTCCGGTCCACCCTTCCTGCATGCGACCCACGCTGGGGCTCTCCCGTCCAGGAGGCTTGCTCCTTCCCCTCGGCGCATTCAGGCTTCCAGGCGGGGGTCGGGGGGTGAGGTGGGGGTGTCTCTGAACCACTCCAGGTGTCGAGTGTCTACCCTCTTCGTCTTTTGCACCATAATCAGTTAAATATTAGGTTCCAGCATTTGTTTTTACATCTGGGACGTCGGCTAAGAGTTTACTTGAACAAGCGGTTTGTCTGCTAAAGGAGTGAAAGCCCGACAGAGGTGCAGGTCGTGGATGCACCCCTGCAAGACATTGACTTGGTCTGTTGGACATGGGGGACGCGGGGCTCCCATGACAGCTCTGACACGTGGGCTCGTTTGCACCATCGCGTGGAGAGTGGTACCCGAATCGTCTTCAAACTCGCATTTTCCGTGCTGCCTCTGTGCACACAGCCAGCGCCCGGGGGTCTTACATGCGTCTGCCAGGCCCCCAGCAGCTCACCCCTCATCAGACCCGCATTCCATCTGTGTTTCTTGTCCTTGAAGGTGACACACGTTCCCACCTCGGGGCATTTGCACAGGTCAGCCGTTCAGCTCCGTGCCGTCTTCCCCCAGCTGTCCTCACCTGTCAGGTCTCAGGCAGGTGGTCCTGACGCCCATCCAAGGGACCGTCCTCCCTGATTACTCGGCTCACCACCCTCCTATGTTCTCTGCATAGCATGGGGAGCTGTGGGTGCTCATTTGCATGGTTGCCGGCCCAGCTTTGGGTCCCCCCAGGTGGCAGGAGCCCCATGGGGCCAGAGGTTGGCTTCTGCTGAGCTAGCACAGGGCTGATACGGCCTCATCTCATGTGGAGGGACCCACATTCCTTGCAGGACCAGCTGCAGCCTCGGTTCAGGGTTCCTGAGCAGACAGGTGAGCGTCTTTGGAAGGAGGACACTCAGGTATCTTCAGAGATGCCCATGTCATTGGAAGGTCCCTGTGGCTGGGCCTGAGTCACGGTCCCTGCAGCAGTCACGGTCGCTGGCTGTACGGTGACACTTTACCATGATACTTTACCTCGGGGACACCAGTGACCCGCTGAGACCTTGTATTGGGGACATTTGATCGTTTGGGGGGTGCAGTGATACTTTATGTTGGGGGAACCCAAGCTGCTGTCCCTGCCTTGGGAGAGAAGCCAGCACTTCCTTGCCCTTTGCTAGGGGGAAGCCGCTAGCAGCCGGCGCCTAGAGGTTACTTAAATTCTTCTTTCTTCATTTCTAAATTTTAAATGGCATGTTTCGAACGTAATCCTCAAACCTGGGAGCCAGACCTGCAAGTTGAAAGATGACAGCCGAGAGATGGTTTCATTTGGCTGGCTGCAGCAGCCAGATGGCAGATGCTGTGAGCGGGAGAGGGGAGGCGGCTTCTGTTTCGGCTCCTGCCCCCCCCCCCCCCCGCCGCCCCACTGCAGCAGAGCACCCTCCTAGTGCCAGGCCTGGGCTGTGCCCCAGGGGATCATCACTTGGGGCTGCCGGCCTTGCCCTCTGCCAGGGCGACCCAATGCTACAGCCCCAAGAGACAGGACGCCCCCATACTTTTCCCTTTTAAAAAAAGAACTTTTTTTGTTTTGATACAATTATAGATTTGCAGCATTTGCAAGAAATAATAGAGAGCTCGTGTCCACGGCACACAGCCTCCCCCGGTGGTGATGACTTATGCCGCTATAGTACAGTGCCACAGCCTGCAGACCAACATTTGGTACAACCCATCGACCTCCCTCAGATGTCCCCAGCTGACGTGCGCACATCGGAGCGAGTGTGTATTTGTGGGTACATGTGTGCGTGTGCTTGCATGCGTTTAGCTCTGCGCAGTTTTATCACATGTGGAGGTTTGTGCAAGCCCCCCCCCCCCCCCGTCCAGACACAAAACAGTCCCATCAGGAGGACCCCCTCGCCCCTCCCTTTGTGGCCACATCCACCTCCCACCCGCTGCCTCTGTAACCCCTGGTGGCAACCTGTCGTCTGTTTGTCTCTATAATTTTGTGACTTTGAAAGTGTTACATAAATGGAGCCATACAGCATGCGACCTTTCTTCACTCGATTCTCTGACGATGCATCCAGGTGGTTTTGTGTACCAACAGTTTGCTCCTTTTCCTTGCAAATAGCCTTCTGGGAGGTGGACGCACCATGGTGAGTTTAAGCATTCACCTGTTGAAGAGCACCTGGGGTGCCTCCAGGTTGGGGCTGTGAACAGTCACGCACTGATCTTCGTGCAAAAGTGAGTCTTCATTTCTTTGGGATCGAAGCCCAGGAGTGCAGCCGGGTCATCCGGTGGTTGTGTGTTTAGTTTTGTGAAAGATCCTTCCCTTTCCATCAACTCCCCTGTGTCCTCCGGCCTCGGGGGAGAGCTGCGAGACTCCTGCAGGACAGCCTTGGACATGAATGCCTTCCTGCTTCAGGTGGTCACTGTGGGCCGTGCCCTGTGCCAGGCCGGCGTTAGCCACCAGGGATGCGGTAAGACTGGGGTCGGCAGGGGCCTTCTCACGGGCTCCCTTGCTGGTGAGTTGAAATCGGCAACAGATAGACAGATGCTGTAATAAAGGAGCTAGGCACTTCTAGCCGCCGACCCTCACACAGTGCTTCCCTTCGAGCCATGAGCTCTCTGGGTATCTTGCGATCCTCCAACAGGCCTGTGACATGGGGCTGTCCTTCGCCCCATGGTGCAGATAAAGAAGCAGAGGCACAGAGAGCCAGAACAAGACGAGCCAGGAAAATCCAGGCCTTTGTCAGTACACTGCGTTGCCCCTCGTGGCCGACACAGGCCATCAGGGGATGCAGAGGTCAGAGGTGCAGCGTATTTGGGATGGGGCAGCTGGGAGGCCTCCCTGACGTGGTAATGCGGAAGGCTGTGCGAAGATCCCGGGACAAGACCACATGTGCAAAGGTCCTGGGGTGGGAACAGGGAAGACGCCAGTATGGCTGGAGTGTGGTGAACGAGGGAAGGAGGTGGGAGGTACAGAGAAGAGGTTGAGCAGGCCTCGTAGGGTTTTAATCTGAGCGTGAGTCAGTGATTCAATCCATGTTTTTAAAAATTGTTCTGGCTGCTGGGTGCAGAATAGACTGGGGAGGGGAGTCCATGTGCCATGGAGGAAGCGGGGATATGAGGAGGACATGTAGGCAAACCCTTTGGTCTTGAGGGATGACTCCTGGGTGTCCCCCAGCGCTGCCCTGCGAGGGCAGGACCCCAGCCAGCCACCCCCCTTGGGTGTCTGGGCTCCCACGTATGTGTGTCCCCCAGTGGATTTCTCTTGTTGTTTCTCCTCTCCCTGTCTCCACACTAGCTGTCATCATGCAAATTGAATTTACGTGCTCAGTGTCAGCCACTCCAGATCATTTAATAAACGAGCACTGACATCTTTGTACCCCTCATGCCCTGCCCGGTCAGGTGAGTCGCCTGCTTTTTAATCGAATGATGGCCCCCATTTGTGAGGCCCTTGCTGGGTGCTGGCCAGTGCTGAGAGAACTAGTGGATCTCTCCTAGCTCAGCTAATGCCAGCTGTCCTGGGCCGCTACACATTACTGATCCATCCTTATGACGGGGAAACTAAGGAAAGTGGGCCAAGTGACTGCCTGAGGTCACATGTATAGGATGTGGCCACGTCTGGATTCGAATCCAGAGCCGGGCGCCTGGCCTCCCACGGCCTTGCCACGTCCCCATCTCAGAGTGCAGAAAAGGAGCACCTCCCTGAGCTCCTCCTTCAGAGAGCAGTTGCTCAGGACCTCGGTCTTCCCAGCCGTTGGGGTTTTCTGCTTCTGGAAGATGCTGTTTCAAAAGGAAACGCTGCTGAAGGCTGAGATAGCCTTGCCTGTGGGGCGGGGACCAGAAGAGGCGTCTGGGAGGCTCGTAACTGCCCGCTGGGAATGTGTTTCGACTGTCGTCTGAAAAAGAGTAAGAGCTCGTTCAGAGTCACGGGGAAAGATTCAGCAGATTTAGACCACGGTCAGCCTCTCTCTCTCTCTGTCTCTCTGTCTCTGTCTCTCGTGCACACACACACACACACACACACACAGAGGCAGGAAACACCCAGAAACAGAGACAATATCCTGAGACACAAGCACACAGATGATCATAGGTGGGAGGTAGACACACAGACACCCCCAGACACCCAGACTCCCGGACCCTCGCGGAGAAGCAGGGACTGACTTTCTTTCTGTCTCACCTGCTTGGGGCAGGGGGCGGGGGGAGTGGGGTGGGGTGGCCCTGCAGGGGTGACGTCACTCCCCACCTGAGCGCCTCCCAGGCTCAGGCCCTGCCCAGCCAGGGTCCATGCAGTGGCCCACTGTCTGCGGGTCCAGCCTTGTTTCCTCGAACCTCCCCTGCGAGGCTTCAAAACAATCTGGCGTCAAGGAATGCCTCGTCCCGTGCCAGGGTCTCTCCTGCAACCAGCAAGTTAGTGACCTTCCAAGGCCAGCCTGGCTTCTGCTGGTCTCAGGCCTCTGCCGTCGAGCTGCCCCTTCTCAGAGATGACCAGATGCCGGAGGGAGTGAAGGGCGGCGGGGCTGCCAGGAGGTGGCGGTTTGAGGTTGTGGCTGTCGTACTGACTCTCTTGTTGGCTCCGACAGGGGAAGAGTAGTTAGGACACCAAGCTTCAGTGTCCCGGGCCCTGTCACACAAACCTGTGCGCACTGGGCATGTGGCTCTGTCTCTCCCAGCCTCAGATCCCTCGTCCTTAAAATAGGAGGACATAAGACCAGGGCCACCCCGGAGAGCCTCTGGAAGGGGCAGGAAGCACAGCAGGTGTGTGCCCTCCTGGCAGGCCTTCACTTAGAAGGGCTTTCTGGGTCTGCGTCCATCTGTCCCACATACAGATCCAGCCAGGTTTCGGGGAGCACAGAATCAAATTGTTCTGCCTCAGAAAGGACACATCACGGTGGGATTTGAGATGCCTGCGGCCCTGGAGAACCTCGGCTCCAGGTGGCCCTGGCACATGGTGGGGGCCGGGGAGTGTGTGCTGCTCGAGTGAACGAATGGGAGAAGCCCCTGCTGTCGTGCCTGGAGACCGAGGCCCGGCTGCGGGCCGTCCTGTCCTGAAGGGGGTGCATGTGGGACTGTGTCTCCCTCCCTAGGTCCTTACCCCCACCTTGGACAGGCGCCTGCACAACTGGTGGCTGAGTTCCCTGCACTCGGCTCCTCTAGGTGGTCAAGGTGTCCTAGTCGGCCGGAGTCGCTCTAACAAAATAGCCATAGTCCAGGGGCCTAAAGAACAGAAATTTCTTCTCTTTCTGTTCTGGAGGCTCGAAGTCCAAGTTCAAGGGGTCACCAAGTTCAGTTGATGGGGAGAGCGTTCTTCCTGGTGGGCGGGTGGCCGCCTCCCCCATGTGAGTGGGAGGGAGAGGAGCTGAGCTCTCCGCTGTCTCTTCTTTTTTTATTTTTTTTAAAGATTTTATTTATTCATGAGAGACACAGAGTGAGAGACAGAGAGAGAAACAGAGACACAGGCCGAGGGAGAAGCAGGCTCCATGCAGGGAGCCCAACACGGGACTCGATCCCGGGACCCCAGGATCGCGCTCTGGGTCAAAGGCAGGTGCCAAACCACTGAGCCACCCAGGGATCCCCTCCGCTGTCTCTTATGAGGACACTAATCCTATAAACCCAGGGCCCCACCCTTACGACTCCCCGTAACCTTCCTTACGTCCTGAGAGACCCACCTCCAAATACAGGGAGTGAAAGCATGGACATAGGGTTGGGGGGAGACATCCGGTCCGTGGCCCGAGGAGGCCCCTTCTGACCCAGGGGATTTGGGGAGGTCGCTGAGCCCCGCCTGCTCCACAGGCTCTTGGGTTAGGAACAGCCCCTGCGGCAGCTGTCTCCTGCAGGGTTCACCGGGAGCCTGGCACCACGGGGGCCAGTATTCTGGGGAATTCAACCCCCAGGTTGGTTCCAGGAATGAGGCCCCATATGGCGGTGAGGGGGCTGAAGGGGGAGGAAAGAGCCCAGAGACGTGTGTGTGGTGTCTAGGTCCACACCCGGGGCTACCCGGCTCCTTGGTGCGTGGCCTCTAGTTTCTTTGCTGCCTGAGAACCGCGGTGGCCCGGACGCCAGGGAGAGAAGCCAGTCAGGGGGATGCTCTGTCCTCGGAGCCGGAGTCCCGCGTGACCGTGGCCTGGGCTAGCGGCATCGTGGTAGGATGTGGAAGTCGCCCTGGGGCGGCCAGACCTGGGCTTGACCTTGGTCATCAGGCCACCTCCCTGCCCAGGCCCCGGGTCAGCGCGGCGGCCGCGTCCGACGGGGCCCCCGGCACGCGGCCGGGGTGACAGAAGCGCCCGTGACAAGTGGCTAAATACGCACCCTCATTGCAGCTCCCGGTTTTGTCCGAGAGGCTTGGAGAGGGAGCCTGGGCTCACTTCTGGGCTCACTTCCCCTCTCCTGGGGCTGCCGTCCCGGCTCCCGTCGGGAAACACCAGGCTCTTGAAAATTGGTAATTGAGAGAAACATCTGCTGGTTTTCAAGGAGCACACGGTGCCTCCCAAGTGGCGAGGGCAGGCGTGAGTGGCCTTGTCAGCCTCTCTCGGCAACACACACCCACAGGCACGCACGTGCCTGAATTGTTGTTGTGTGTGAAGATTTTAAGAATTAGAACGGTCAACATTTGCCATAAAAATGCCAACAATATACGGACACAGAGAGTAAAAAAAAAGCATAGTCTTCCTCCTCCAGAAGTAGTCCTGTTGACAATTTGATGATTATCCTCATTTTTGCAATGAAAATGGGTCCGCATTATATGCGCTGTTCCAGTTTCGTTATTCCTGCTCGAGAATAATTGTGAACGTCCCTCCAACATCAGACCTAGACCAGTAGTCCTCAGCCAGGGGTGCTCTGCCTCCCACCCCCCACCCCCAGGGGACATCGGGTGATGTCTGGAGACATTTTTAGTTGTGACAACTTAGAGGTGATGGTGTGACTGGCATCCAGCGGGTGCGGGCCAGGGTTGCTCCGATGCCCAGAACGGCCCCCACGGCAGAGAATTATCCAGCTCAAGACGTCATAATGCCAAGGTTGAGAAACCTTCTGGTCGATTGAGGTGTATTTTGAATGGCCCCATTGCATTCCATAATGTGATGTACCGGGGTTTGTTTAGGGGGATTTAGGTGCTCTCTGATTATTTACCTTTAAAAAAAAATACCCTGCAGAGATAACCTCATACATATATGCTTTCAGGGTTTCTGTGAATGTTTCCGTTGGACTCGATCCTGGAAGTTAAAATTGCTGGGTTGCAGGGTAGCTCGCATTTTTAATTTTGATGGGTATTGCCAAAATGCCCTCCGAGAAGATTATGGCCAGCAGCACAACCACCGGCACACAGACTCACTCACCCGTGCGACCCACTCCCCATTTGTTTCCTGTTCTCCTCAATTAACAAGACACGTTTGATTTATTTTAAATAACTTTCCCTGGCACCTCCAACATGTCCAGTGGCAGAAACGGGTCTCTCCCCGTGAATCCACTCCATTCTGCCAATAACTCTCGAACGGTGATTGATATTTTGCTGACAGTGGGTGTTTAAAGATGTTCGATGTCAGTGACAATAGAAAAAAAAATCTCATTAGTTCTTTCCATTTGGTTAATAGCAAAGGAAGATAAAAGGCACGGCTTTGTCTTTTCTGAGTGAAGGAGCCGCGGGTCAGGAGGTTCTGCTGTCCCTGGGGTTCTCAGCTCACGGCCTGTTCCCCTGCTCTCAGCCCTGGGCTCGCCCGTTGGGCAGCTGCAGCCTCTCCAAGGCAACCCCCAAAAGGTGACCCAGGGATGCGTGGGGCGAAGCCCCAGAAACAGGTGAAGTTCCTCGCAGTTCTGCTGCTTTGAGCTGCTGCTCAAAGTGCAGAAGCACTTTGTCCCCTCACCTGAGTGATCCTTCACAAACTAGGACAAGATGCCTTCCCAGTGAAAAGGAGACATACCCACAGCGGGGTATGTGGACGGAACTGGTGGCCACTCCAGGGACCAGTGTCCTTTTGGCACGTGTATTGTTGAGACAAGAGATGGTCCAGGCTGACACCATTCCCTCGGCCTGGAGGCTACCTCCGGCCTTCCCCCACCCGGCTGACTGGCTCCCTCCCTCCCTGGTCATATGTGCACCTGCACACACTTCCCTGCCGGGCATGTCCCCCCGCCATCACCCCCACCCCCACCCCCACCCCCACCAGGCTCTGGAACACGCAGCTGTCCCCCACCGACTCTCACCTTCTGGCTGCCCTCTGGCCAACTGTGTCTCAGGATGGGCGTGCAGGGCTCAGCTCTAGACTCCCCCCTCGCCCCCTCTGTGGGTCCTTCCCAGGGTCACCATGCCAGTCCGTTTCATTTTGCAGGTGGCCTGCTGGTCCCCGGTCTGTGAAGACACAGATAGTCACCCATAGGTGTGCATCCCAAAAGTCACTTTTATTTTAAAGATTCTATGTACTTGACAGAGAGACACTCAGAGAGCATACAAGCAGGGGGAGTGGCAGGCAGAGGGGGAGAGGGACAAGCAGACCCTCCCACTGAGCAGGGAGCCTGACTTGATCCCAAGACCCTGAGATCATGACCTGAAGCCAAGGCAGATGCTTGACTGACTGAGCCACCCAGGGGCTCCGATTTACTTTTATTTTAAAATATCTATGTTTCTTATCTTTTAAACAAAAACAGACTTGTCCTAGCTGGTGGCTTCTCCTCTTTCTCTCATCCGGGCGTCTTTGGTGCCAATACATACAGATGTGCTGGCTGTGGCTTCCTGGGTTGTGTCGGCCCCTCTGGGGGCCGTTTAGGTGGTTCCCGGTGATTTTTTTGCCCTTCTGCGCAAACCTGCAGTGGGCCTTCTTGACACGCATCTGTGCACACGAGAACAAACGTGATCATCTATTCAGCATATTCCTCATGTGTGCTATCACGGGAAGGTGCCAGGGACATAGGAGAAGCAGAGTCACCTCCGGTGCCACTGACCTTCTAGTAGGGAGAGGCAGGAAGTAAATGGTTACAGAGGTCACAAATAGCATTCCAGAGGAGTGCTTTGGGGAAAGGAAAGCAGGCACAGGACATAGGGTCCTGGGGCTTGGGGCAGAGCACCCTTCCCCTGAGGAAGGGACATTGCAACAGAGGCTGAAAGGTAAGGGAGGGGGCAGGCATGTGCATGGGGGAAAGATCATCCCAGGCAGAAGGGAGGGCACATGCAAAGGCCCTGAGGTGGGGCTGTGCTTGGTCCTTTTACAGAACCCGTGATTACAGCCCTGTGAGTGCGAGGGAGAGGCCCAGCAGAAATGCACGTGGAGATCCGTGCCCGGAAGCTGACATGCCAGGTCAAGTGTTCACACTTGAAAGTTTTGAGAGCTTGTGAGTTTGACTCTACGGAAGTGTTTCCAGTTTGTACCGTCCAGTAGCTACAGCACTGGTGGCTGGGGGGGTGGGGGTGGGGGACACCCAGGGAGGACACCCACCTGGTTGACCCACAGCCGCTATGGATTCAGGGTGCCCCAGGCCAGGTGTGTGTGAGGAGACGGGGCAGGCACTGTGCTGGGCCTGCAGGTCCTGGTCCCAGGGATTCCTTCCTGGCTCCAAATTAGCTGAGGTGATTCTCACCGCAGCCATGGGAAGGAGGGACGAGGCTACCCCTCTCTTTATCTCTGAGTGATAGGCCTAGGGTCACAGTATGTGGCAAGGCTGGTACTCGAACCCAGGGGCCTTTGGACCAAACACGTTCTTAACGTGTACCCTGGGATTTTACCGTGACCGGCAGGGCAGGGAGCCTCAGTCCTCACCCCCTCGCTAGCCAGCATGTGACTTTTTTCTTGAGGCCACCAGACAACACCAGACAGTATCGCAGGGCTTACATGTTCAGGTAGCGGGTGCCAGACACCCAACCGCGTGCTTGGCACCGAGTAGGCACTTAGTAAGCGGTTCGGTCTGTTTTTAAAAATGAGAATACTGGCCTAGATTTGCTGCCCACCTCTCAAACCTCAAAAGAAAGACAGATTCATTTTTTTTTCTTTCCCCTATAAATGGTCTTACCCTAAGAAATAAATGTGCCGTTGGGGGTGTTTGAAACGGCACCAGGAGTGATCAGAAAGTTATTCCTTTGACGTCTGGTTCAATTTTATTTGACATCCTAGGTGGGGAGGGAGCTGGGTTCTTATTCAAATGCAGGGTGGGGGGAGGGGGGGCCGTAATGATGTGGCTGGAACCCCAGGCAGGCCGGGGCTCTGCTGAATGACAATGAAGCCCGCCCCAGTGGGTCTCATCCAGGCAGGTCTAACAAGATTAGATTTTCATAAATTTCAGACAGTGCCAATTCCTAATTCCTTGGTGTGCGGCCGGGAGGCCAGACAGGGCCGCCTGCATGGGCTGCTTGTTAACCAGGAAGCAAACTGGCTGCCCCTCCGCTGGGAGCAGACACAAGGGGGGCGGGCGGCGGGGGGTCGTCTGGTCTGGAAACCTCCTGGGGGCTGGCGGGAGCCAGGTGGACTCTGGCCCAGCTCTCCAGCTGAGGAAAGAGAAATGAGCTCCAGCACCCAACTGCTACTCCGATGATTAATCGAAAACTTAGTGACAGTCACACTCCCTTAGAGTACCTGTACGGGACGCGTGTGGTTCTCACGCATTGTGAGAATGCAGAGGGAAGAGCGCGTGTCGGCCCAGGTCCGCCCGGCCCCCTCCCCAGGCCGGCTGGGAAGTGGCTGAGCCGGGCTTTGCGCCCAGGCTCCCGAGCTTCCATCCGGTCGAGGCTCTGTCACCGAGAACAGGGGGGCCACAGCCTTGGATGCCAGACAGTCGGGTCTTTACCTTCACTAACGGGATCAGGAACCAGGAACGCCAGCCAGCTCCAAACCGCAGAGGCCTCAGCAACCCCCGCCCCGTGGTCGCCGGTGGAAACCATGGATCTCGTATCCCCTCGAAATCCTCCAGGTCCTATTTCACGCCTTCCTATCCCCGAGCCACAAGAACAACTCCGTCCGTTCTTGCCGTGTCACGCATCTGGTTGAGAGTTCGGGAACGGTTTTTGATGCCATGGGCTTCCTTTTACAGCCTCGATTGTATTTCATTTTAATTTAATTTTAATTGAGTCTTCACTGAAAACCCATATTGTGTGAGAGGGCGTCCCGGCCTCCCCAGTTGCTGGGGTTCCACCACAGGGAGGAGGAGAACCGGGCTCGGCCTGGGCCCAGGACTGCGCTCCGACTCGGCTGCTGGCCTGTGGCGCGGCCGATGCTCCCTCCCCGCCGGGGGCTGTTGTGGGAATTAGAGGGGGAGTCCTGTCCTGCCTTGGCCCCCCCTACCCCGCTTGGCGCGCAGGTAGCAGCGGAAGAGATGGGAGCCGTTAGGATCTCTGCTCCGTGCCCAGAGCTCCGCCGAGTGCCTGGGATGGCCTTCCTGACCCTCCTGTGATATTTCTCCACTTTAGGGGCAGGGGAGGGGGAGGGGGGTACCACCTGCCACAAATCCTGCCCACAGGGACCGCATGGCAGGTGATGCTCCCAGCAGTCCTGACCCAGCCTGGTGACCAGTTCCATTCCACGCGAGCCCTTTGCTGGAACCCGGGCTGCTCCTGACCTGGAGCCGTGGTGCTCAGGCCCGCAGGGTGTGGTTAGGTGGCTGAGCCTGGCCCAGAAAGCACGGGCTGCGGGGGTGGCCCTGGGCCTCGGCGTTGTGTGGCCTCTGGCCAGCCATCTCCTCTGTCAGCCTCACTTTTCCTGGGCCGTAGAGCAGGTGCGGGCCGTGGGCATGTTGGCACCTGCTTTACAGAAGGACGGTGAGGATCCACTGAGGCGATGCCGGTGAGCGTGCGGGCCGCACCTGGCATTTAGGGGGCGGTGGGCGCACGCTGCCTCCCCAGTGTCAGGCGGGCTGGGAGAGGACCCGCGATGGGCGTGCAAACATCTCAAAGTGACTGTGTCCGTCTCTGGAGGAGAAGACAAAAGGGAGGGTCAGGCCACTCCGAGGAGGCAGACGAGCCTGTTAATTTGAAATTATTCACCAGGAAAGAAGACGCTAAATTAAATTAGAGTGACCTTACTTTGCATGTGGAAGATGGGCTTGGCCACCCCCGAGAGCCTGCTGCATCTATCACCCACCCCAAGGGGGAAATTAGGAAGAAAAATGGCAGAGCCGCTCCCCCGCCCTCCCCACGGCGAGCAGACCCGGCGCCCGGAACAAAGTGTTCTTCTCCCGGAGGCTCCTGTTGTAGCCAGGCCCTTGGAGCAGGAGCAGGACAGGCGCCCCGAGTCCCTCGTGACCTTGGGTCTGGCTGCCACCCAAGGTGACCAAGCTGGACACACCTGACTCCAAACCCCCGACCCCTGGGCAGAGGCCAGTTGGGCACGCCAGCCCCAGGCAAACAGTGTTTCTAGAGCATCGGCCTGACTGAGGGGTGTCGGTGACATGTGAGACATGGCGACAGGGGAGCCCGCTGTGTCCTGCCCACTCTGAGCTCCAACGTTTGCTTCACGTCCACCACGCCAGGTTGTAACTGGGGCTCTCGGAGGTCCGCGTGCCTGGGGTCACACAGCTTGTAGCTGGCAGATGCAGGGAGGCAGCACCAGCCTTCCTCGCAGGTGCTCGGGACGTGGGGAGGGGACACTAAGGATTGCTTTAAGTGCTTTATTGCACTAAGGATTTAGTGCAGCAAGACCCTCAGGGAGGCTCTGGGCCGAAGTCCCGGCCCTGCTCTCTCTAGGCACGTGGGCTGGTGCCTTCTCCCTGCACCTCAGTGTGCTCATCTGCAAAATGGCAGAGGGGGCGGCCCCCACCTCCTAGACGCTCCTAGGCAGCGGGCTCCGCGTGGATGTCGTCGCTGCTGGGATCATAGTAACGGCTCCAGGGACTGTTGACCAGCCCGCCCACCCCTCTTGCTCGGTCCCACTCCGTCTGTGAGCGGGCCTTGGCTGTGACTCCTGTGGTCACGGGAGACTTGAAGGCAGGGAAGGGGGAGGGCGGGCAGGGATAGGACCCGTTCTGCGTGCACCGTGCTGGGCACCTGGCCTATGTCCGGGTGCAGGGGCGTCTGTCGGAGTGAAGAAACAGAGACAGCATCAGGGTGGCCCCATATCTGCCCTTAGCAGCTGAGCGACTTGGGCCCGTCTCGTGGCTGGAAACCCGCAGGCCACCCTCCCTGCAGGCTTGGGCCGCCCAGTGCTTTTAAAACTCTTGCATGTGTTGCCAGCGAAAGGCCAGCGAGCTTCACGGGTGGTTTCTGGGTTCTGGAGAGATCGGGAGGTGTGACAGCATGGGGCCGGCTGCCTCGGGCAGCTGGGGTTCCAAGGAGTCGTGCCTGTCCGGGGGTAGGGGGCTCATGCTCAGTTCACAATCCTGCCTGGACCCAAGAGAGAGGAGTCGGAGTGCACAGGCCCAGGCCGCCCGCCAGGGCCCAGCAGTCAGCACCAGCCTGTAGAAGGAAGGCAGCCCCCCTCAGCTCTGTTCCCGTGGGTGGTGGGGGGCGCTGTGGATGCACCTGCCGTCTGCCCCCTCTCTAGCAGGTGGTTTCCTGGCACATTTCCTGGAGAAGGTGTGTTCTGCCCCCAAAGGTGGATTCTTCTGGAAGCAGCCCCCTGAATGAGAGCGCACGGAGGTGCTGTCGGCAGGACCACAACCCCCTCGCCCCACGGCCGAGGCCAGAACACCCAGAGGTGTGCTCTGCCTTGTGGGTTGGTGTGAACCAGCTGCTGGCCGGAGGCTTCTGGACCCTCAGTGCCTCCACCCACCCATGCCGGGGCCGGGCCGGGCCGGGCCTGGCCTGGAGTACCCAGCACGGCCAGCTTAACCTTCTCTTGGTCAGCATAGGGGCTTGGGCTTCCCTTGTTTTGCCGTCCTGGAGTGCTGGGAGCCCCCCAGTAATCGTGGTCACTGAGGGAGTGCTCCCGAGTGCCGAGCACGTCATCCACACGCAGCTCTGCCACCAGGTGCCCTCTGCCTCCTTTCCCGTGGGGAGGCTGTGGG
Source organism: Canis lupus familiaris (assembly GCF_011100685.1). Taxonomy (NCBI): domain Eukaryota; kingdom Metazoa; phylum Chordata; class Mammalia; order Carnivora; family Canidae; genus Canis; species Canis lupus. The sequence continues at coordinate 43,360,416 of NC_049245.1, read as the reverse complement.
GGCCCCGGCAGTGAGGTCCAGGGTCACACGGAGCTGGCCCAGGAACCCTCGGGGGCCTCCCTGCTCTTCTGGTCCTACACCCAGGCCTTGGGCTTCCCAAGTGCAGCCCAGACATCAGTCGTAGTGTCTCTTCCTCTGAGAGGTTCTCCCTCCCGTCACCCGTGTGGATTTCCTGGGTCCTGGCCGTCCCGGGTTATGGCCCAGGGCCCTGGGGTGGTCACAGTAGTGCTTTTAGGATGCCATGCTCATTTCTGGGGGTGATTCTCTCACAGAAACGTGTTCTCCTGCCCTGTTGGTCCGGCCTGGTGGGGTCAGGAGAGCGGTGGAGAGCTTGTCACACCCGCTGGGGCCTCTCCCACTGCCCCCTTGCCGTCCTGCCACAGCTGCTGTCTCGCTGCCCCACCCGGCCAGGGACAAGGACAAAGACAGCCGGCTGTGCACCTCCTTCCTCCAGGCACCTCCTTCCTCCGGGCTGGTGTGGGCAGGGCCCGAGACAGCAGCCGGAGGGGGCAGAGGGGAACCTACCGACCAGGGCGACAGGCCCTGGTCCCGGTTGGGGTGAAGAGTGCACAGGGCCGGGGAGGGGAATCGTAGGCCCCTCTGAGGAGGGAGGGCGTGGGGGTTGCACAAAGCAAGCCTGTGTGTCCCCTGAATGGGCGGCTTTATCCTGGGCCCTAACAGGCAGGGCCGGGCCCTGGGGAGTCAGAACAGGCCGCCAAGGCCCCGGAGCAAACTGTCTGGGGAGGCAGGAGGTGTGGCCACGGTCGCTGGGTCTGAGGCCTAACCCAGGCCTTGCTGCCCGCCCTCCTGGCAGGAAGGTGAGGGTGTCCCTCCTGTGGGTCCAGGCCTGGTGATCCGTCTCCTGCTGGGCAGGGCCCAGTGCTCTCAGCACTCATGAAGTCTCACCGAAGTCCCCGGCCGGTTCGTCCGCCCTCCGGGGCCCTCTGGGGCAAGGTGGGTCGCACTCCCACCTGGGAACCAGAGCCAAGGCCCAAGCTCCAGGTTGAATTCCTGGGTGCAGAGGAGGGCGGCCAGCACATGGCTGACTGGGAGGAGCCGGCACGTAGGGCCCTTGGGCTGAGTCTGTCACTCGACCTCTGGACCTTGCTCTCCTGGCCCGTGAGATAGAATGATGAAAGGGCCCGAATGTACGCTCAGCCCTGGCGCTGTGGACCCGTCACTGCCTGTCGTGGGGCATCCCCCGCGCTGTAGCAGCCCCCACCCAGTAGATGCCCAAGGGCCCCCAGGTGCGACAGCCGCCAGTGTGCCCAGAGGTCGTCCCATGTCGCCCAGTGGGGAGGCTCACCCGACTTCCTAAGAGCCGTAGGTATTAGAGGCGTAATCAGTAAACACCGGTCCAGCCGGGCACACAGAACGTGGCACGAGCGGGCAGGCATCCTGGGGCGCTGGTGTGCCGGGATGGGCTGGCCAGGGCTTCGGAGAGGAAGTTGAAGTGTGAGTGTCGGGGGGTTCAGTGTGGAGAAGCTTCCACCGTTTTGCAAACAGTAATCTTCCCACCTAGGATGCGTTGCTTTCCTGCTGGAAGCCATAGGGAAACTGAGGCAGGAAAGGCTGGCTTTCGCCCGGGTGGAGTTTGGGTGGTCCAGCGTGAGGGCCCAGAGCCCTTGAGGCCACACCACGTGCAGCCTGTTGCTCCCCCCCCACCCCTCCAGCCGCGGTCTCTTGGAGGAAGAAGCGCTGAATCCGTGGCCTTGAGCTTGAACCTGTGCCCTGGGGAGCCCTCAGCTAATTGCTCATTAGCAGCGGGAGGTGGGGGGCGCTGCCCCCCGTGGGCAGCTGTGGGCTGGGCAAGGCCGGTGGGGCCGGGCCCCAGTGCTGCCGACCGCTGCCCCGTCTGCCCCGTCACCCCCCGGGTCCCCGGCGGCCCTGGGCGCTGGCACCTCGCCCATGGCTGGGGGCTCTGCTGGCACCGGCCGCGGGCAGCTGCCGAGCCGCCTCGACATGGACCCGCTCGAGTCAGCAGAAACCGCCCCGGCTCTGGCAGGATCAAAATAACCTTCTTCCTTTTCCAGCACTTGAGGGTTTTTCCGCCTTCGAGGGGAAAAACAAAACAACATTAAAAAAAAAAAAAGAAAAAAGAAAGAAAAGAAAAGAGAATGGCAGCATCTGCAGGCACCCGGAATGTGGTTTTTCTGAGGCTTCTCTCCTGAGAGCTGGGGGGGGGCATCCTCACACATTCCTATCCTGTTGGGGGGTGCGGTGTGTTCGTGATAAATATGTTGGGGGGTATCTGTGGTGTTTATGTTTGTGTGTTATCTGTGTTTATTTGTATTTGGGGGAAGGTGTGTGTGTGTGAGTATTGGGGTGTGAATGTGGGGGTATGAATGTTGGGGTGTGTGTCTGTGGTAAGTGTGAATGTGGTGTGTGAGCATTGGGTTGTGTGTGGTGTGGGTGTTGGGGTGTGTGTTGGGGTGTGAGTGTTAGGGTGTGTGTCTGTGGTGAGTGTTGGGGTGTGTGAGCATTGGGGTGTGTGAGTGTTGGTGTGAGCATTGAGGTGTGTTGGGGTGTGAGTGTTACATGTGTGAGCATTGGGGTGTGTGTCTGTGGTGAGTTGGGGTGTGTGAGTGTTGGTGTGAGCATTGGGGTGTGTTGGGGTGTGAGTGTTGCATGTGTGAGCATTGGGGTGTGTGTCTGTGGTGAGTGTTGGGGTGTGTGTTGGAGTGTGAGTGTTGGGTGTGTGAATGTTGGGCTGTGTGTATGTGTGAGCATTAAGGTATGACTGTTGAGGTGTGAGTGTTGGAGTTTGTGTCTTGATGAGTGTTGGGGTGTGAGTGTTGGGGTGTGTGAGTGTTACAGTGTGAGCGTTGGGGTGTGAGCATTGGGGTGTGAGCACTGGTGTGTGTGAGTGTTGGGGTGTGAGTGTTGGAGTTTCTCTCTTGATGAGTGTTGGGGTGTGAGTATTGGGTTGTGTGAGTGTTGCAGTGTGAGCGTTGGGGTGTGAGTGTTGGGGTGTGAGCACAGGTGTGTGTGAGTGTTGGGGTGTGAGTGTTGGAGTTTGTATCTTGATGAGTATTGGGTTGTGTGAGTGTTGCAGTGTGAGCGTTGGGGTGTGAGCATTGGGGTGTGAGCACTCGTGTGTGTGAGTGTTGGGAAGGGAGTACTAGAATGTGAGCATTGGGATGTGTGAGTGTTGTAGTGTGAGCATCGGTGTGTGTGAGCGTTGTGTGTCAGTGATGAGCGTTGGGTGTGAGCGTTGGGTGTGCAGGGAGGGTGAGCGAGCGCTCACAAGGGCTGGGCCCTGAGCCCGTGGCCTGCATCGGGGTCCCCCAAGGCTCACGCGTCTCCCCCGGTCTTGCAGCAGAGCTGGAGTTTGTTGAGATCACCATCATCATGGTGGTGGTGATGGTGATGGTGGTGGTGATCACGTGCCTGCTGAGCCACTACAAGCTGTCTGCGCGCTCCTTCATCGGCCGGCACAGCCAGGGCAGGAGGAGGGAAGACGCCCTCTCCTCGGTAAGTGCCCTGCCCCTCCCGTCGGCACGGGGAGCCCCGGGTCAGGGTGCTCGGGGGACGGGCGGAGGGCAAGGTGCCCGGAGTCCTTGCCGCCTTGGCCCAGACGGGCGGGAGGTGGCCCTTCCCTCTTCTCAACGGCCCGCAGGCATCTGGGCCGGGGACGCACAGTGTTTTGGACACCGCAGGTCTCCCCGGAAAGGCCCTCCAGCCCCAGGGGGCCTGGCCACTCCACCCATGAAAGGGGGCTCCCGTTGCCACTCGTTGCGAGAGGGGCCCCGATCGGGCCGCTCCCCGGAGGCTGCGGGGGCGAGAGGCCGAGCACTGTGGGCCGGGACGGTGCAGGCTCCTCCGTCCCCTCGGTCGCTCGTCCCTCCGTCCCTCACCCGCCCGTCCGTCCCTGCCCCCCGAGAACGCCAGGGGGGCCGAGTTTGGTCAGGATGAGCCTCTTAGGCCAAACCCTGAAGGAGGAAGTGACGACGGGTCCAGGCAGGTGAGGCAAACGCTGGGCTGGGAGCGTCCTTGCTGTGAATACTGCGTTTTGGTATCTTACTGGAATGGTGAGCTTCACCTGCATCCTGGAAGCCCCAGAAGTTGCCCCAGAAATTGCCCCTCAAGACTCCACAAAGTGGGGGCCCGGCGGGGGAGGGGAGGCCTGCCTTTCTGCAGCTCTGAGCGCTGGGCCCCCTACTCCCTGCACCCTGGGCGCTGCACTGTGCCCTGCCACTCGGCGCCCTGCAGCCGGTGGACCGAGGTGGGGGCGCAGCTCACCCCCGAGTGGTTTCTGCCCCCACACGGGCGCTGTGTGACTTCGCCTGGCAGGAGCAGGCTGTCTGAAGGGCAGGCTGGGATTTGCAGGGAGAAGCTGGCACGGGGGTGGCCCCAGGGCCGTGGCCCGAGCACACCTCTGAGCCTGGGAGGACAGCGACAGCAGGGAGGGTGGCACCGGGGGTGGCCTCCCAGGTCTGGGGATGGCCGCCCGGGGTTGGTGGCAGTGCCCAGAGCCTGCGGGGCTGAGCCGGGTCGAGCCGGGTCCCCGGCAGGTTCGGGCGTGTCCCCCCACATCAGGCTGCGGCGCGGCGGGGCGGTCAGCAGGTGGCCAGGGCGAGGAGCCTCCGCTGGGTCCCCCGGCCCGAGGCTCAGCAGGCATCCGGAGGGCACTGGGCGCCGCTGCTCCGGCCAGGGCTCACCCGTGTGTCTGCTGTGCCTGTCCCCCAGGTGGCTGTGCCGAGGGTGTGCCTCCCCGGCTCATGGCAGCCCGGAAACCCCATCCCACGGGGGAGAAACCGGGGCCCAGACAGGTGGGCGTGTTGGCCTGAAGCCGCGCAGCTTGTCAGCGGCGGTGCGAAGAGCCCCAGCCCCCTGTGCCACCTCACATGCTGGGGCGAGGGAGAAGATGCGAGCCGGGTGGCCCGTGCCCGGGGTGGGCCTTCTCGCCCTCTGAGCCCCACTCTGCCAGACGGGTGGAGCTGGCCCTTCTGCTGCCTGCCCCTGGGTGTGGTCACTGAGGACACCGCTCGCCCAGCGGGCTGGGGCCGTGGCGCAAGTTCCAGCGTGAGGGATCCTTGCTGCCACCGGGGGCAGGGAGACAGCCCCGTGGGCAGCACCTGGGACTTTGTGCCCAGACAGAGGGTTAAGATCCTGGCCCTGATTCCCAGACACCTGGAGCCACAGAAAAGTCCCCGCCCCATCTACCCAGCCACCTGCATGGGCCCCTGGGGATGCCCGGCTGGGTAAACACAGCCTCGTTAGGCCTGCAGCAAGTGTGGCAGCTCCCTTGGGGACCCCTCCCTGCCAGACAGCCTGCGTGCGTCTCAGGAGTCTCAGGGCCCCGTGACCTCCCACAGACACCCCAAACCTGGGCACTCTCCGCCTGGGGCTGGGCCTGCCCCTGGCCTGACTGTCCTGCCTCGGTTCCTTTCCAGGGGGACCCCATTTGCTCATCTGTCCGAGAATAAGGCTCAAGTGCAGGTACGCCACTGGCCCTAGAACGTCACTTCCCCGCCCGGGGCTGTTCCCAGGGAAGCCACACTATATTGTGTTGTGGTAACAGCAGTGGTGATCTTGCCCTGACGGCGGCACGGAAGATGGGTCTGCAGGGGCTTGTCCTGGAGTTGGCGGGTGGGGGGGATGTGCCCTGTGAGGCAGGTACGGAGCCACCTGGCACAGGTAAGCAGGTGTATAGGTGCCACCAACCCCACCCAGGAAGCCTCCTGCTCATTTCTGAGCTGCTCCTGGGTCCCTGAGCTTTGTTTTCAAACATTCCCTGCTTTGAATTCCTCCCCTTATCAGCTTATTCCCCCAAAGTTTATGCATCTTGAACAGCAACGGTCACGTCACCCATAGGTCTCTTGGAAGACGGTTTGTGCGTGAAGCCTGCTCAGCATGGGGCAGGATGGATGCAGACTAGAGGCTCAGCCAGGAAATTGGATGGGGCAACCCTTTGTTCATTTTGTCCCCAAATCAGCCCTGGCATGGGTCTCCCGCTTCCCGAGCGGCTTCTGCAGGCACAAGGCTTCTAAATCAGGGACAGGGCAGCCAGCTGGACGTTCGATTACTGTACAGCGAGCCAGGCCGATATAGGAGCTGAGATGCCATGGGAGCCTGGGAGGCAGGGGTGGTGGTGGGTGGTTCCTGGAAGGCTCCCTGGAGGAGGAAGTGACTTCCAGGTGCACACGTTGGAGGTAGTCAGCTGACGAGGCTGGTGGGTGGTTTGGGGCTCTATGGTGGGGCTCCTGGGGCATTGATGGGTGTTTCCTTAAGCTTCCTGGGTGGTGCCAGGTAGCTAACCACTCTGTTGGGACTGGGAGTGGCGGGGGGGGGAGGGCAGTGGTGGGAAGAGGTTGTTGGCCACGTCATGCAGAGCCCGGGACAGAGGGACTCGTGGGAAGGTTTTAGGCAGGAGTGTATCTGGGTCACCTCTCATCCAAGCTGGCCTTAGCTGCATGCATCCACCACCCGGGGCCCCTGACCCTAGTGAGGAGCGGGTGGACGTGCCCATCGGCTTCCTGGCACGCACATGGGCCATGCCAGTGGCCCGGCCTGGAGCTACACAGCCAGGATTGGCCTGAGCCCAGGTGGGTCTGGAAGCGAGCAGGTGAGGGTTTGGATCCCAGCACGGCCTCCTACCAGCTGGGCCCACTCAGCTCTCGGTGCAGCGTCTGGCACCGAGACAACGATTGATAACATGACTAATATCAGTAACAAAACGGCCTTTGACCACGCCAACAGCAAGGCTGTGTGGCCGCTTGCTGCATCCTACCACCTGGAACCTACTAGAGACCACAAGGAGAGCTCATGGGTGCTTTCCCGGTGGGACCGTTGTGAGAGCCACAGAGCCCCCCAGTGGCCATGTAGGCAACTGCACTTCTCTGTGCACCCAGCCCCCTCTCCAGGTCACCCTACGGCCCCAACTGGGTGAGACCGGGAGCCCCCAGGATAACGAGCCCCAAGGAAACCTTTGGAGCGCTAGATATTTTGATTGTAGTCACGGGTCTCTGGTGTATGCACGCACCAAAACTTAACCAAATTGCATACTTTGAATATGTACAGTTTATTTATTTATTTTTTAAAGATTTATTTGTTTATTCGTGAGAGACACAGGCAGAGGGAGAAGCAGGCCCCCTGCAGGGCGCCCAATGAGGGACTCGATCCCAGGACCCCGGGATCATGACCTGAGCCGAAGGCAGAGGCTCAGCCGCTGAGCCACCCAGGCGTCCCCACGTACAGTTTATCTCCATCTCTAGAAAGCTGTGAAATTCAGAGACGACATCCTTCCCCCCGGGCCCAGGGCTATCCGTCACCACATAACCAGCATTGTCTGGGTTTGCCTCTCAGACAAACTGAGCCTGGTGCAGGGTCCCACGTCCCTTGGGTCTCTCCCCGAGGCCTGAGATGGCACGTGGCATGTGCCCAACTCAGCCCATGCGGCCCGGCCACCCGTGGGGAAATCTCAGAGCAAGAGGGTGTGAGCTTCCTGAGGTGGCAGCTACACACTTGGTATGGAAGCGGTACCACCTTCCGCCTTTGTTGACTGACCCCATCATTATTTGGTGGCAGAGCAGCTGCATGGGGGCACTTAGCTCATTAACTAACTTTGTCCAATATTTCTGTACCCGTGAACTGGGCTCCTGGTATACAGGTTGAGACAGGCTGTAAAGAGGTAAATAAATAGAGACAAGTTGGTTACAGGTAAGAGAGCTGCTGGGAAGGAAGTTAGCCCATGCCAGGATTGTAAATGGGGGCGGGCCCTTTAGACGGCAGTGTCAGAGGAGGTCTGCGGGGCTGCCGGTGCAGTGGGGCGGCCGGTGCAAAGGCCCTGAGGTACATGCATGACCCTTTGCACTAGAAGGTGCGTCAGCCTGGCTCCCAGCACTTTCGTGTAGTCACAGAGGGCCACGTGCACTCCTTGGCATAGTCTACCCCTCAAAAGTTCTGGAAGTTTAGTAACTTGCCAAGATCACGCTGCAAGCACGTGGTCCAGGTCAAGGTCGGGAGGGCCAGGTCTCGCCAGGCTTCTTCATCAGCCTAAGGCACGCGGGCAGCTGCTGGAGGGTCTTAAGAAGGCGGAGCCTACAGGTCAGCTGTAGGTGGTTGGGGTCACATCTGAGAAGTGGTGAGGGCCCCAGGCCGGGGTAGCAGAGTGGGGATGGAGGGTGGCCGATGGCTGCCAGATGCGACTCCAAAGAGAAGATGTCAGGCTCAAAGCCAGTTGACCCTGTGTGCGCTCACCTGTGCTCAGCCTGCTGACCCTGCCCCTCTCGTCCCCACACAGGAAGGATGCCTCTGGCCGTCCGAGAGCACGGTGTCGGGCAGCGGAATCCCAGAGGTGAGCCCCCCGTGCGGCCCCAGTCCCCTGCCTGCTGCCCCCCGCCCCCCGCCCCCCGGGGTGCTGTAGTGGACGCCTCCGGCCATCTGCCCGGCAAGTCCCCTCTCCAAGCTGGAGGCGCCTCCCCTGGCCGCAGGAGTGTGGCTGCCAGGCTCACCTCTGTGCCCTTCTCTGAAGAATTGTCCTTGGCTGCTGGCACCGCCCGCGCCAGCCGCTCACCCTCTCCCACCCCGCAGTGGGGGGCCCACAGGGTCCACAGGCTGGAGGACAAAAGTTGCCCCTCTTCCAACTCAGTGATGAGGATCCCATCCAGGGCTCCCCAGTGCACCCCTCCCTCCCCCCCCACCCCCAGAGAGCAGAGGGTCCCCCCCAGGCAGCCAGACCCCACCGCCTCGGGCTGCTTCGGGGTGGAGGACCCTCACTCTGCTCTGCCCCCGCAGCCGCAGGTCTATGCCCCTCCGAGGCCCACCGACCGCCTGGCCGTGCCCCCCTTCACCCAGCGGGACCGCTTCCACCGCTTCCAGCCCACCTACCCGTACCTGCAGCACCAGATCGACCTGCCGCCCACCATCTCGCTGTCGGACGGGGAGGAGCCCCCGCCCTACCAGGGCCCCTGCACCCTCCAGCTGCGGGACCCGGAGCAGCAGCTGGAGCTGAACCGCGAGTCGGTGCGCGCGCCCCCGAACAGAACCATCTTCGACAGCGACCTGATGGACAGTGCCATGTTGGGCGGCCCCTGCCCCCCCAGCAGTAACTCGGGCATCAGCGCCACGTGCTACGGGGGCGGCGGGCGCATGGAGGGGCCGCCCCCCACCTACAGCGAGGTCATCGGCCACTACCCGGGGTCCCCGGCCTTCCAGCACCAGCAGAGCAGCGGGCCGCCCTCCTTGCTGGAGGGGACCCGGCTCCCCCACGCACACATCGCCCCCCTGGAGAGCACAGCTGCCTGGAGCAAAGAAAAGGATAAACCGAAAGGGCACCCTCTCTAGGCACCCCGGGGCCGGGGCAGCGGTAGGGAGAAGACAACACGCTCCGCACCTCTTAGACGAGAAGACAGAGGAGGACCGGGCGGCAGCCACCACACGCGGCGCGTAACCATCCTCTCCCCCTCTCTCTGTGTATAAATATTTACATGTTCTGTGTGGTCTGAATGCACAAGCTAAGAAAGCTTGCAAAAAACCACGTTTCTTTGTTGAGCTGTGTCTTGAAGGCAAAAGAGAAAAAAAAAAAAACAAAAAACAACACACACACACACACAAAATCTACCCTAGTCTTTTCTGTTTCTAGTTGAGCTGCGTGCGTGAATGCTTCTTTTCTTTTGTTTGTTTATGATGATTTCACTTAACTTTAAAGACATATTTGCACAAAACCTTTGTTTAAAGATCTGCAATATTATATATATATAAATATATATAAAATAAGAGAAACTGTATTGTGAGGGCAGGAGTATTTTTGTATTAGAAGAGGCCTATTAAAAAAAAAAAGTTGTTTTCTGAACTAGAAGAGAAAAAAAATGGCAATTTTTGAGTGCCAACTCAGAAAGCGTGTATTACCTTGTAAAGAAAAAAAAAGTACAAAGCAGGGGTTTAGAGTTATTTATATAAATGTTGAGCTTTTGCACTATTTTTTAATATAAATATGTCAGTGCTTGTCTGATGGAAACTCCTATCATGTCTGTCGAGACTTTTAAGGGAGAAATGTGGAAATTTCACAGTCGGCGTCAGGCAGAGGGCGGGCTCGACACGGAGTTTGGAGAGCTTTCCGGAGGGGCCGCTTTCCTGCGAAGTGGAAGCTTCTGGCTAGCGATAGGTTGTTACCTCGTTATACATTCCCCACCGAAGGAGACAGTTTCCCCCTCTGGGCCAGAACAGCCTTGGGATGGCAAACCCAATAGGGAAGTTACTCTAGGCACCAAGTTGCAGGTGGTGGCTTTGCCTTTCCCGAGATGAAAATAAACTTCTGGAAGAATCTTAGTTTTTCCTCCTGGTTTTGTTTTGTTTTGTTTTGTTTTGTTTTTTTTAAAGCATGAAGCCTCGCCCCCGCCCCCACCCACCTCCAGCCGCAGCTGCTCCCCGCGCGTGTTGCCGGGGACCCCCCCTTCCCTGGCCCCCCAGAGGGGGCTTGGGTGGCTGCTTTGCCCAGAGCGCTTCGGGGCGATGCGCTGGCTCCAGGATTTATCAGCTGAGGTCGGTCGGTGGAGGCCACCGACAGGTCAGAAAGGCCCGGAGTATTAGGAATTTGACCTCGTTCCTTTCTCTTTACGTAGCAATTCTCACCTAACAGGCCAACAAACGGAACCCCAGAGATGAAAAAGCGACATGCCCCGATTTCTCCCAGGACATGCAAAAGGGTTAAAAGGACAACAAAAAAACCAGTCGAACCTGTGCTTTTATGTTTTCAAAGCACAATTCTTTACCTTCTGCTCTCCCGCATTTTCGTTCCCTCTCCCCGTGGAAACAATCATGTTCGATGTGCTTATTTATCTGTGTTTTCACAGCCTCTTTAGCGGATACGAGTCTTGTCTACCAGGATTTTCCTGAGTAGGCTGCGGTGTGGCGGGATCCCCTGGTGGTGCGCAGGTGAGGGCGCGTGAGTGGCGCAGGTGTATGCGCGGTGGCGACAGGTGGGACATGGAGTGGGGGTCCCTGGGGTCGACCAGGGACAGTGGCTGGAGCTGCAGGTTCTTCCTCCCACTGAGGACTTGTTCACATTCCATGGGGTGATCCCCCAGATGGAAGAGCAGCCCCCCGCCCACCCACCCCCCCAAGCCCCTCCGCATGGAGCTGTCTTTTCATTTTGGCAGAACACTAACTAGCAGACTAACATAAGAGGAGGCATCCGGGCAATAACTCTTGTTTTTAAGCAACTTTTTTATTACTTAAACGCCTGAGAACAGTTTTGACGTTCTGACCATTTGGACTCTATTTCTACGTACCCTTCCCCAACACGGTGACCAACAGATAAACATGGGGTCTGAGTGGCCGCCGGCCAGCCTGGCGGAAAGTTCTTGTACTTTGACAATAACACCTGCCTCTCCGTGGCGAGGTCGGGGTGGTGGTGGTGGTGGTGGGGGGGTGGTCTTCAGCCTAAACTTTGCTTCTCAAAGAGGATTCTTTTCAGAAGTCGTGCAGAAACATCGGTATTAATTTGTCCTAAAAGGTACAGGGACACATTTATAGATAAAATTTTTAAAAACTGTAGCTTTCCTCTATGTGAAGAGCCTCCCTAGTGCCTTACTGAGGAAGGAGTGCCCTCTTGTCACCAAATGGGGGCATCCCTGGACAGTGACACCGAACCCCCATCCCCACCCCCTCTGCCCCTCTGCCCCGGGGACTGACCTTCCCACTCTAGGTCAACAAAGGGCTGCAGCTTCTCAAATATCCCCATCGCCCTGCCCTCCCGTGTCCCACCCACGCACCCACCCACCACCGTCTTGTCAGATGCGGTGTTTGACTCCCATGTGACTTGTAAGCCTAGAAATGGCCCCGGACTGTGCAGGTCCCCAGGTCTTGAGCCAAGCTGTTGGAATCCCGTTGGTTGGTGGTGTGGTCTGCATTTGCCGTGTTTGGAAGGAGGCGGGGGAGTGGCTCCCTGACCTCAGCTGGCTTGAGGGCAGAGCACACCCCTCCAATTGCACCCCAGGATTGCAGTCCAGGGCTCGATGCTGCAGCGCCCCCGGGCTTCATGCCCGGCAGATGCCGGTTGCAGAGGCTCAGGGCAGAGCAGCTTGTCCAAGTCGGGACACATCCCCAGAAAACCTGGGGTGTGTGTTTCTGGAAACAGCTAAGCTCTTGGTTTCTCTGCTGGACCCCAGAGCTGGGGGTGCACTCATTCCTCTGGATGTTGGCTGTCGTGCCGTTATCTTTGAAAAGATTCCGAGCACCCCTGAGGAGACCTCCTTTTTCCAGTAAAAAGTTTGGGGGTCCTCAGCTGTGGCTGGTTGGAGGGGGACCAGGTTGGGCTTCCTCTACTCCTCATCGTTTCCCTGCTTGTCCATCACATTTCCTACCCCCCGAGGAAGAAAGAGCATTTCTCCCACAAAGGCCAGGTCTCCGCAGACCAACTTAGGAAGGGGCACTAAGCCATCTCTGTCCCCCCCGAAGCCCCGGTGTTCTTTGCAAAGAGCTGAAACTCCCCCCAGCCCACCCCCACCCCCCACCATCTAGCGAACCCCAGGGCAGGGCAAGAACCGAGTCCAATCCCTGTCCTCGTCTCCTCTCTGAATTGTATGTTTCAGAAATCGTTCTCTACACGCACACAAAGCTTCCAGATCCATAAAACATCCTGATGATAAGGAAAAAATAAAAGTGTTTTTGTTTTGTTTTTGTTTGTTTGTTTCCTGGAAACTGCGCTTCAAATTCTGCTGTACTATAGAGCCCAGAAGGACACGCGTTCTCGTTTGCCTGCCTGATTCCATGGTGGTGTGCTGATGGCACGCTTTTATGTTGCGTTCTTGGCGTTGGAACCGCTCACCTTTGCAGCCCTGTTTTCCCAAGTTCTGTTCAAGTTAAACTCATGTAAATTCTCCGTGGCACGCTGGGTGCGGCGCCCACGTCGCTGCCGCGTAAGACTCTGTATTTGGATGCCAATCCACAGGCCTGATGAAATCGCTTGTTGTGTATCAATAATCATTAGTGGCAATGATGACATTCTGAAAAGCTGCAATACTTATACAATAAATTTTACAATTCTTTGGAACGAGGCTTTTTTACTTCTTTGGCTGCATTGCCTTCCCCTGTCCCCCACCGCGCTCAGCAACGGTCCCAGGGCCCATTTAGTGGGGAGGGAGGGAGGCCTGCTGAGCTGCTGGGGGGCCCGAGACCTCTGTTCCAGTTCAAGCAGCATCCCTGGAGCCCAGTGAAAACACTAGCTCAGGCAGGTGGTTCTAACAAAGGGGTTTAAAATTAACTCACCTCTTAAAAAAAATTAAAAAATAAAAATAAATAAAATTAACTCCCTCTTTCATTAATTGGGGTTAAAAGAGTTTGTAAGGTGTTAACCTACTTTTCTTCCCTCTTGGAAAAATCGTGCTAAGGCTCTGATAAGGTCTACAAGAAAGAAACTGGCCTTATGTGAGTCCCTTCCAGAAGGAAACATTGAGGCATGGATTTGTAAGAAGGGACGTATGAAGGGAGCGCTGCCACGGGAGACGGTTAAGGAAACTGGGGAGAGGACAGAGGAGGAAAAACGAAGTAAAGTAGCGAGGGGGTTTAGGCAAAGTCCCCGCCACAGCCTGATCCCAAAGATCCCAAAAGGACTGTGGGGAGCTCTGGGGTGTGAGGTGCTTCTGGGTGAAAAGTAGACTCTGCTCCTGGATTCTCGGGTGTGAGAGCGCAGCAGTGAGGAGTTTCCCAAGCCCCAGGGTGGCCCTCAGAGAGGTTCCCAGGAACCAGCCATTCGCAAGGCCCGTGGAAGCCAGGAAGGGGAGACAGGAGTCTAAAAGGGATCCCCGGGGTTCCGAGTGTGCTCCCTGCAGTGCCCACTACAGAAAGTCGCATTTATTTCTCTAAACAGAACCATCTTTGACGTCTGGTCAAGGTGTTTTAAAGATCAGCGCCCCAACAGTTGATTCCCCGGGAATGACCATCCTGCAGCCTCGACCCCACGGTTCTGTAAGCTCTGGGAGTAGAGTCCTATAATCAGGGCAGAATGTGAGGCACACATCGGTCTTGCTTTCTCCCTCTCTGGTGGAGGAAAACCTAGGAGTAAAAAAGAAAGGAAAATTGATGAGAAACCAAAGGAGCTCATTACTCTCCGGTGTTGGCAGTGGGACCCCACGGTGCGCTCCCAGCCTGGCTCCAGAGCCCCCGGCCTCTCATGAGCGCCCACTCTCCCGGGGGCCTGTCACTGTAGAAAGTGTTGCCGCAGTGCCTGTGAGGTTGTCTGAAGGACATCCTGGGTCGAAAAGGAGACCCTCCCCGCTCCTCTGACCTGGCTCAAGCACATATCACTGAATCGGTCCGGAATAAAGGCGGAAATCGGAGTATCTACTATTTGTTGAGCACCTACTAGGCGCCAAGCACCATGTCAAGGTCTCCAGTGAGGTTGGCCGCTTGTCTGGGGAGATCTCATCTCATTCATCTGCCTCTTGGTTTTCTGGGGTTTTTTTGGTTTTTAAACAGGGTCTCATGCTGGGCTCTGCTCGGGGGTCCCAGCGCCTGAAGCCCCACCTCTGACCTCAAGGAACCCACCTCCTGGTGGTCCAGACAGACTCACAGACGGCAGCACAGCACAATGCCTCGGGGGCAGGACCCCGTGCTGTCGGGGGGGCGGGGAGGCTGGATTCCAGTCCCCCCCCCGCCCCGCCCCAGAGGTCAGGGAGGAGAGGGGCAGAGAGTGAACCAGGGCCCTGCACGAGCAAAGGCCTGGAGGAGACTCGGCGGGGCCCCCGCCCTGGAATCGGCTCTTCCTCCGCCAAGCGAGCCAACGCCAGCTCGGCCGGGGTTTGCAGGCCTGGGGGTTGCGGATTCCTGCAGCTGAAAAGCAACAGGTGGAGCGGGGCCGGGCGAGGCCACCAGGCTCGATGGGCGACTGTGACGTCACCGAGACGTCTGCCCCCCGCCGTCAAACGCTCTTCCCCTGACGTCCCTCCCGCGCACGTCCCCCTCCCCGGCCGCTCGCCCGGCCGCCCCGGAGCAGGAGGGAAGAAGCCGGCTCCCGACGCCCGCAGCCGAAGTCCCAGAATCGAATCCCATTGGCCTGGCTTAGGCCACGTGGCCGCCTCTGAGCCAATCACTGCGGCCGCGGGGAGGCGCGCCCTGATTGGCCGGGGTTCCGTCACGTGCCCCACCTGGACGGGGGCGGGGCCGCCCCCCGCGCCCCCCCCCCGCGCGGAGGAGGGGGGCGGGGGCCGCGAGGAGGGAGGAGGGGGGTGGGCCCGGGAGGGAGGGGGGCGGGGTCGGCTCGCGCCGCTGCCAGTCGCGGTGATTGCGGTGGTTCCCGGGGGTCGGCGCGCCGCGCTGCCTTCACCCCTGCTGCCGGGGATAACACAAGACCGCAGAGGCCTCGCAAATAATTTGGAACAAATGGTGCATTTGGATGTGAGAGTAAATTTTAAAATAAATATCCACGCGTGTGTGTGTGCGTGTGTGCGCGTGTGTGCGTGTGCTGGCACGCGCCGCCCTCCCCTCCAGGCCCTCGCCCCCTCCCCTCCCCTCCCTCCAGGCCCTTGACCCCCCTCCTCTCCCTCCCCTCCCTCCAGGCCCTAGACCCCCCCTCTCCTCCCTCCCCTCCCTCCAGGCCCTTGACCCCCCTCTCCTCCCTCCCCTTCCTCCAGGCCCTCACCCCCTCCCCTCCTTCCAGGCTCTCACCACCCTTCCCTCCCTCCAGGCCCTCACTCCCCCTCCCCTCCCTCCAGGCCCTCACCCACTCCCTTCCTTCCAGGCTCTCACCACCCCTCCCCTCCCTCCATGCCGTCACCCCCCTCCCCTTCCTCCAGGTCCTCACCCCCTCCCCTCCCTCCAGGCCCTTGACCTCCCTCTCCTCCCTCCATGCCCTCACCCCCCTCCCCTCCCTCCATGCCCTCACCCCCCTCCCCTCCCTCCATGCCCTCACCACCCCTCCCCTCCCTCCAGGCCCTCACCACCCCTCCCCTCCCTCCAGGCCCTCACCCCCCTCCCCTCCCTCCATGCCCCTCACCCCCTCCCCTCCCTCCAGGCCCTCACCCCCCTTCCCTCCCTCCAGGCCCTCACCCCCCTCCACTCCCTCCCTCAGGGTGGGTCCCCACCTCACCATAACTGATAAGCCTGGAAGTGGGGGCCTGAAATCATGATGTTCATCTTATTAAAAGGCTTTTATTGAACTCAAAATAATTAAATTTGCCTTTAAAAGCATCCACCTTAATTGAGTGAACAAGTTTTAAGATGAAATTTTAAAATTCATAGTTAGACTCCTGCCTGCTTGTTATAGACATGGGCAGATGCAGGCGAAGAGGCAAAGCATGGAGTCAGGGCTCCGTGGTCGTTTGGTCGTGGTTATTTGATCTGGATTCAAATCCTCCTCTGTCACCTTTCTGGCCAGTTAACCCCTCGGACCTCAGTTCCTGAGAGGAGGAAGGTGTGCAGAGAGCAGTAGGAAATGTCACCCAGGCCCCACCCATATTGCCTTGGCCCTTTTCACTTCTGTCCACATGGGCCCAACTTCTATCTAAAAGCACTTGTGTCCTGCTGCCTGAGGTTTCCTCTGGCTTCTGGAAGCTTCTCTGCCTGTTATGTAGCAGACCAGAAGTGCAGGGAACTGATGCCATTGGGAGCAGCCTCTATGGGTGATGGGAGTAGGGGATAAACACCCCAGCTCCTTCGCCTTTGGGTGGGGGCGTGGTGAGCAGGCCCTGAGATGATTGTCCGCAGGCTCCCAGTGTTCCTGCGAGCTTGAGGCACCGAGCACCGAGCCCAGAGACCCACTAAGGTCACTTGCCTGATGGCACAGCCCCCAGGAGCTGCCCGCCTCCTCACTGCCCTCCCAGCATTTCCTGGCATCACCTTCCAAATAAACGGCTTGCACTCTGATCTCTGCCTCCAGGCGTGCTTCCGGGACCCCCAGCCTCAGACCAGACGTGCAGTGGTGGTCAGCAGAGTGAGAGATCAGAGCCCCTCACGGGGCAGAGGGCACAGGTGGGCTCGTGTGTGTGCGCGTGTGTAAGTACAGGCGTGTGCGCGGGCATGTGGGTTCAGGGCTGTGTGCACCTGTTTGGCTGTCTTTTTTTTTTTAACCCAATATATCCAAAATATCATTTCTACACAGAATCGGTATAAAAATTGTTAATGAGAAAAAAATCTTTCAGGTGTTGGACTCTCTTCCAACTTGCCAGGTTTCACGCCCCTGAGTACTCAGCACGGTGCCCTGCTTATCTGGGCCCTGGTATGCACTGAATGCCTGTGCCCTCCTAAGTCCATACACTGAAACCCTATCCACCCCACACGGTATTAGGGGGTGGGGGCCGCGGTGGGACCAGCGCCCTGTAAGAGTCACGGGGCTTGCTCTGCGCCTCCCCCACCACGTGTGGACCGAGCGAGGGGGTGGCCATCTAGGAACCGGGAAGCAGATGTCACCGACGTGGGGTTGAACTTGTTCTCTTCCACTCACTAGCCTCGACCTTGGACGTCCCAGCCTCCAGAACAACGTTTGTTGCTTCAGCCCCCGCCCCCCCCCCAACACCCCGGCCCAGTCTGTGCCCTTTGGTCATCGCCACTGAACTGCTGAAGGCAGGCATACTCTGTCGAAGAAACCTTACAAAGCAAATATCAACTTTCCTTTTGCTGACAGGCTTGATGACGTGGAGGTGACGTAGAGGTGTTGAGCAGAGAAAGGGCTGCTCCCTCTTCTTGCAGCGCTGGGACCACGCACCTGTTCCCAGTGATGGAGATAGTCGCCAAGAGCTTGGATGCTAGAGCCTGACATTCTGGGCGTGAACTTGTTCTCTTCCACTCACTGGCTCCGTGGTCCTGACCAGTTTACCCAGACATCTCTCTGCGCCTCTGTTTTCTTGTCGGTAAAATGCAGATTTAATATTATTTGCCTACCTTACAGGTTTGCTAGGAGGAGGAATCAGTGAAATAATGGAAACGGAGTCCATAATAAGCTCTAACTAATGCTGTTGAACTCTGATCAACACGGGGATTAGGGGCACGGAATATCCTGTGAGGTCGAAAATCCATGTGTAGCTTTGACTCCCTAAAATACAACTAGTGACTAGAAGCCTTACAGATAACATGAGCAGTTGGTTAACGTGTTTTGTATGTTATGTGTGCTATGTCCTGTATTCTCACAATAAAGTAAGCTAAAGGAAAGAAAATGTTAAGACGATCATAGGGAAGAGAAAACACATCTATAGTATCGTACCGCACTTATATAAAAAAAAATCCACTTATAAGTGGACCCACATCGTTCAAAGAGGTTGTTCAAGGGTCGATAGTAGTTGCCACTCAGTGCCCCCGGTCTTTTAAGAAACACCTTTGAGTCAAATTTTAGAGCGGGATATCCGTTTAAAATGAAAAGAAGTTACAAATTGACGGGTAAAATTGTTCTACTCTGGACCTGTCCCTGTCCCCACACTCGGCAACACCCTTACCCACAACTCAGCGGGGCCACAGCTGCAGAAGAGCAAGGACCCTGGCCCTTGGGATGTGGGTCTCCCCATTTCCCCATCGTACCTTCTAGGTACAGGATTCTTAGCACCTCAGGCCTATGGATGCTTCAAGAGCCTTTGAAAATGTGTCAGCTCCATATTATGGGCTGGGGGGCAAGATGTCGCAAAATCAGAATCAACAAATGTTTAATGCAATGTCTAGGAAACCTAACATTATGTCGGGTTCATTAATCGTTTCATCTAGTCGTCACGAAAATTTCGTTACACTTCACTATATTTGAAACGAATTTATAGGTGAAATCTCATTTTGCCAGAATTCCCAAGAACCCTGAATGCTCAGGGAAGAACTTGTGGCCAGTTGTAATTAATGAATGTCTCATAAGCAAATAATTCGGGTGGCAATGTCATCAAAATATCTCTTGATGGGACGCCTGGGTGGTTCAGTGATTGAGCGTCTGCCTTCAGCTCAGGGTGTGATCCCAGAGTCCAGGGATCGAATCCTGTGTCGGGTTCCCTGCATGGAGCCTGCTTCTCCCTCTGCCTCTGGCTCTGCCTCTCTCTCTGTGCCTCTCGTGAGTAAATAAATAAAATCTTTTAAAAAATATAGCTCTTGATTATAAAAATATAAATCAGATGTGAATTCATTTCAATACATTTGTTGGGATGTGGGGGAGGGCCCCCTACAGAGAGTTGGCGGGTGGGGAGGAAGAGAAACAGCCTGGTGCTGGCCACCACCGGCCCTTGCCCACCTCTTGCCAACCTTCCTCAACCAGGGCTGCCTTTACCCAAGTCAGCTTGGATGAAAATCTCCCAGTGGCCCTTCTTTTGCTCCCAAAGATCTCAAGTTTCTACCACGGCCATCCATGCCCCGGCCCCTGCCCATCCCCGGGGCTCACTTTACTGGCCAGCACAGCTGGGCATGATGGGCCACCCTGGACTCAGCCTGAGCCACCTGTCAATCCCCGAACTGGGCAGTGTGGCCTCTTCTCCAGCTGGAGAGAGAAGTGGATCCAGGGAGCAGCGAGGAGAGCTCTCCCTCCACCCTCACTACATGCTCCAGCTCGTGGTCCGGATAAAGGAATCACAAAACTCTATTCGATGAGAGACCAGATGAAATGGGACGGCTCGGCCATGTGGGAACGGGACGGCTGGGGACCCGGCAGCGACGACGTGACTCACTCCTGTTTATCGAGCGCGTATATATGCTCGTTGCTCTTGCAGGACCTCGGTGCATGAGCTCGTTTAACTTCTGCAATAACCTCGGAAGGAGCTGCTTTCTGAGGTGATCTCCTTTCCCAGAGGGAGAAACTGAGGCTCGGAAAGACTAGTGACTCGCTCCAGGCCCACAGCTAGGAGGTAGAGGTGCCAAAAGCAGAGCCCCAGGTCCGTCCAACTGCAGTGGACACAGTGACCATGGGAGTCCCCTGAGCTCTGCCAACAGAGCCAGGGCAGGTCCCCACGGGGGGGGGGGGGGGGGGGGGCAGGACCTGCTGCCTCTGAAGCAGCTTTCCCCGTCTTTGTGTCTTGCCCTCTGTCGACAGCTCTCATGACCACGTGCAATCCCGGTCTCCTCCGGCCACCCCTGGGCCTCCGATCTTTGCCCCTGACCCAAGACACATTAGTACCCAGCTCCGGCGCCGTCAGGCCTTTCCGCTCCCTCCCCCGAGGTGAATTCACAGAGGAAAATGTGAAAATAACATCCAGGCTGCCTGGTGGAGAGGAGACCGGGTTTTGCCAACACAATGTGCAGTAAAAATATCTCTCCTTTAAAAGGGAGAGACAGAAATGTAAAGACTGGAGATCAGTAACGTGTAATTATCATCTGGTTTGGGTGGAGAGTTCTAATAGTTTCCAGAAAAACACAAACCATGGAAAAGGAATGTGCTTTCCAAGGCAAAAAGAGATTGGGGCTCGGGCAGGCGGTGGCCCCGTCCTGGATCTCCTGTGGCTTTGAGGCCCTTCCCTGGCAGAGGAGGGAGGCACCTACCCCCTTCCTCTGCTGTTTTGCCTTCCACGCTGGGCAGGAGGCCCCTGGAACGTGGACGCTGCCTTCGAATCTGCTCAATAAATAGGCTCCTGTGAGTGGACACATCTGCAGGCACAGAGGAAGGATCCGTGCTCCTCCCTCGGGGGGGGGGGGAACAGCAGAGTCTCGAAATGGCAGCGACAGCTCCTATCCTCCAATATCTGTTGTCTTCTATTTCTAACTAATAAAACTTCCTATTTTAGCTCAGTCTGTTGTGGCACAGAACAAGTACCATCGTTCCCCCACCTTCCTGGCTGGGCCATGGAACCACTGGGATGTCAGTAAAATGTGTGTGCAACTTATTAGTGTTCTTAAAGGGGGAGATCACTGCCCTTCTCTTTCCTCCTTCCTGCTGGAAGGAATGCAGATGTGAGGGCTGGAGCTTGTGCAGCCATCCCGGAACATAAGGCCAACCTGCGAATGCAGGCCACAAATGACAGAGCAACAAGATAGAAGGTGCACCACCCCACACCTGGACCACCTACCACACCGTTATGGGAGAAAGAGAGAAGCAGCTGCGTTGTTTAAGCCACCGTTATGTGGGTCAAAGATAATCCTTATGGTCAAAATTACCTTGAAAATCTCTTAACCTGAGAAATGAAATACAAGATAACCCAAATCTTTAAAAGTGCTGAATCCCACTGAATCCCACTCAGTGTGGTGAGGCACTCACAGCAGGTCCGTGGCTTCCATATATTCCAGACATGTGACGGAATGCTTTGGGAGTCTTGTTGGGTTGTTTGTCTCCGGGTCTTTTTGTGAACATGCTTTGTATCACGTTTTCCAAAGTTTGCCACTTTTGTGAGCACCGACTAGGGCATGATTTTCCTTATTTGTTACCTCTGTTTAATCACTAAAGAAACCGAGGCTCAGAGAGGTGGTGACACAGAGCTAGGGAAGGGGCAGGGCTGCCCTGAAGAGGAAGGCAAGGCAGCACGTGTCCAGGTGGCACCTCCCAGGGGCCCTTGGCCTTCCCGGCTAGTGGTTCCTGCTGCGGGCTCCGAGGCCAGGGGACAAGCCCCAGATGGCTTCAGGATGGGGGGGGAGCTGCGGACTGGGGAGTGAGGGGGGCAGAAAGGGGCCATCCAGAACTGTCCAGACAGACACCTGCCATGAGGGTGCCCGCCCGCTGGTCCTTCCAGAAAGGATCTGCGCCTCGGGATTAAGCTCAGGCTGAGCTGCAAGCCTACCTGGCACCTGGGTCAAAGCCAGGGCCTCATCCCCCCCAACCCTAAGAGGTCAGCAGCGAGCAGGGAAGGAGACAAGGAACCAGGGTCAGAGAGGTCAGGAGGGAGGGCAGGGCGGGGATGGGCGAGGTCCCCTCCCTCAGAGAGGCGGCCCAGCCCAGTCGGTGAGCGGTGGTGTCCCCTGGCAGCCAGTCCCAGCTCGCGCCCCCCAGCCTCTGCGGGGTCTCCGCCCACCCCACCCGGCGCGCCTCCCAGTCTCCCCAGCAGCCACCCCCACCCCCGTTACCCCGCATTTAAAATTGATATCACAGGGAGAAACACGTTTTCTCAGCTTTATATGAAAGAGAAACGAAGTGGTTTCCTGCTGCTCCCGAGCTGTGGGCCCGGCGGCCTGGCGAGCGGATGCACTGGGACCTCACCTGGGACCCCACCTGGGACCCCACCTGGGACCCCTCAGGGGCTCGGCTGTGAGCGGCCTGGGTGCTGACCCGGCGGACTGGGTGCACACCTGCCCCCCTTGCTCTGCAAACACTGCTCCACACCTGCCGGCCCCTCCCCTGGCCCAAGGGCGCGGGCAAAGTCCTCCGAGGCCCTGGGACCCCGAGCCCGGGGAGTTGCAGGGCTGCGTCCAGGACCCTCACGGCTGCCTGGCCCGAAGCCCTTCCACCGCGGCGGGCCCCGGTGTCCCCTCCTGAACGGCAGCTCTGAGCACCCCCCCCACCCCCCTGGGGTCGTGGCTCCTAGAGACCAGGTGGACCGGGCAGGTGCCTCTTCCAAGTGTGTGGGTGCCCCGCTGTGCTCACGGCTGGAGCTGGCACTTGCTGGGGGAGGGTCTGGTCAGGCTGTCCAACTGGATTATCCCCCTCCGCCCTCTCCAGGACCTCCTGACATAGCTCCTTTTATTAGCACCATTGTACAGATAAGGAAACTGAGGCGCAGACATGTTAAAGAACTTGCCCAAAGTCACGCAGCCAGCAAATTGTGGGCTGAGTTAGAACCCAGTTTTGGCCAAGTGCCTGCACCAACCTAAGCCTCAGTTTCCCCCCCACCGAGAGAAGTCCTAGCCCCGACCTCGTAGGAGAGTCAGAGGGGCATTCAAGATCGGAAAGCACACAGTAGGTGCTCACTAAAAGCAGCTGTCATGTTGACACACACAATGGTTGCAAGGCCTCAGCACCCCCACCCCTCGGGGGATCTCAGCCTGTGTGGGGAGTGAGGGTGGGCAGCGGTGGGTACCCAGAAGGTCAGGGAAGTCCCATGGGTCCAGAGAATGCTCCTTCCTACCAACACATAGTCAGGGGCCTTGCTCAACAAGTCTGCTTTCAATTTTGTTTCTCTCTGAGGCCACGCACAGGAGTTTCGTTTTCTGTTTCTCCCGAAAGCTGGTCAGGTCAGGCTGACGAGGCCTGTTTCTAGAGTGTGAACAGCAAACACCCACCGGCTGCCGCCTCCTCTCACAGCTGCCAGAGTCCAGCCGGGCAAGGGCTCGCTGCCTGCACCAGCCCATCCCCTCCACGCCGCGGGCAGAGCAGGGGCCGCGGCTCCAGGCCTCCAGCCGCTGCCGCCGGGATGGCCCAGGCTCCGGGCGACCCTGATGAGAGAGGTACTTCTTCCTCCCAAGGAACAGCAGGTGCTCCCGGGGGGGGGGGGGGGTGCACCTCTGCCCAGCTCCTTTCCTGGGCTAGCTGACAGCAGTGATGGCCTGCGGGGTCCCCAAGAGGGGCCCCGAGAGTAGAGGGGAGCCCAGGGCCTGGTGGGGAAGGCAGGCTCTGCCTGGGCACCTGCCAACACCCTCTGCACGCCTTTTAGAAGACCTTGGCGGGCAGCAGGGGGGACACACGTGATGCTGTTTCCATTTTATACATGAGATTCCTCAGGCCCTGCGAGGGGGACCCGGGGCCTCGCAGCTGATGCTGGGGTCCGAACACCTGTCCTCACACTCATTTTAAGAAATAAGAGAAGCTGCTTTGCTTCACTCCCGGACGAATAACCCATAAAAGTGAGCCGTGTATGGGGCCAGGGCTGTGTATTCTAGAGAGCCTGTGGGCTGTGGGCCACATGTGTGGGCTGTGGGTTGACGATGGCTCTGATTTGGGGATTTTTGGTTTTGCTATCACTAGCTGGTTTACTACTCACTATAATCTTTGAGATAGCTGCTCCGATCCCCACTTCACAGATGGAAAAAGTGTGGCACGGAGAGGTCACATAGCCGGTGGATGGCAAGGGCGGGGGCTCAAACCCAGGAGAGGTGCCGTCAGAGGACAGAAAATAAGTCAAGGGGTGGCCTGGGGAGGGGTGCCATCGGGGTGCGCCCAGGGCCTGGGCAGTTTCCCCGGTTTCTCTTCTGCTTCTCCAAGGGGGAGGTGCAAGTACTTGTTGCTCAGTGCCTGAATTTAACTTCTCCCTCTGAGGTTTTCCTCTCCAACCTGTCACTTACACGTCGTCCAGTTTACAACTTCCCATTTACAGACGCATCAGCCTGAAGACTCGGCGCGCGAGGCCAGCCAGCCCTATGGGCTTGGCCCTCACTCTGGTCTCTGAGGCACGACCCCTCTGCTCCTTTGGGGTCGGTGGGGGGGGGGAATGGAGGAGGAGGGAGGGGAAGGCTCACCCGTGGGCAGGCTTTTCAAGAACCAGAACTCTTTTCAAGAGGAGGCAAGCCAGGCTTGCAGTTGATTGGATGGGGATCCCCGGCTGCTGGGGGTGAAGGAGTAGATGCCCCCAGGCGTCCTAACTGCACTTCACCTGCACCCAGCAAGGATGAACATGTCCTGATCATAGGGCAAGCCTCAGAGCCCAGCTGCAGAACCAGCAAATAAATGCCTTATCCCTTCCCCCACTAAGGGAAAACCCAGAAGGCAAAGGATCAGGCTGCTGTCCCACCAGGTGCCCCAAGTCTTCCCTAGAAGGGCCCCACTTTGCATTTCCCTCTGGGCTCTTGGGGACAGACATTTCCTGGTAAGAGGCCGGGCTGCCGGGGGGGGGGGGGGGGGGGGGCCCTCCAGCTCCTCAGGCACTGTCTGTGCCCTGTTCTCCGCTCCCCAAAGAGCTGCTGGCTTGGATTTGTGGGATCCTGTCTGATTGGAACGGAGGCGTTCAGAGAGCTCCTGGGATTCTGCTTAGGGTCATTAACCTCAGGTGGAGAATTAGAGACCTAGTTGCTGTCCACGCCCTGCCCTGGGTCGTCTGGGCTGACACCTGTCCCAGTGGTGAGCAGATCCACTCAGACACTCATTCATTCAAATGCTGTTTCCTGATCGTCTACTGTGTACCCAGCACTGAGTTAGACACCAAAGATACTACAGTGCACCAGGCAATCACAGCAGGGGAGCTTGGAGACATTCTGCAGCCCCCCCTCACACACAGGGCACCCCGATCACTCAGGGCACCTAGGATGGCTCCCCAAGAGAGATGGTGTTTGAGTGAGGTGTTGGGCAGGTGGAGGTTGAGGGTTGAGTAGGTGTTGGGCAGGTGGAGGTGGGGGGGGAGAGTGTTCCTGATGGAGGGAACAGTGTGTGCAAAGGCCCAGGAGTGAGTGGGCTGGAAGGAGCACACGGCTGGCTGGTGCTCGGAGGGAGGCTCTGGCTGCCGAGTGGAGGGTGGGCTGGAGGGATCCCGACTGCAGTCGGGGGAATAGCTGTGGTCACGGAGGTGGTGTACGGGGGGAGGCACAGAGGGGAGAAGATGGGATCCCAGAGAGCCAGGCACCATGTTCTCAGGACTCTCCATAACCCGGCAGCAGGGAGGAGGGCCTGTTTCTGAGCATCTTTAGCTTTCTGGCTTGGATGGATAGATGCACCACTGGCGTGGACGGTGAGCCCCCGAGGAGGGGCAGGTGCTGCAGGGAGGCGGGGACCACAGGCCTCCCTCGCAGCCACTTGGCCTCCTCCCTCCCTCCCTCCCTCCCTCCCTCCCCTTGCTCTCCTGCACTCAATCTACCCCACGCTGCCACCCTCCGCTCCCTTCTGCTCTGGGACATCTGAGGCCTGAGCATCCCCACCTCACCCTCAAGCGCTCACACCAGGCCGAGGATGCTCGGGAGGCTGGGGCACCTCCTCTGGTCACCAAGGTCATTTCTGACCAGCATATGTGTCCCTCCCTGGACAGCCGTGTTGTTAGCGTCTGCTCGGGTCTCTGCCCCTCCCTCTGGCCTGGACCCCTCACGCGGGGACACCTCCCTGCCTCCGAGTCCCCGCTCCAGGCTCGATCCAGGGGAGAATCAGTCCCCTCTCCGCCACTCTCTCCTCCTCCCAGACCTCGAGCAGAGGATCCTGCAGGCGCTGAGGGACGCCGGCTCCCCCATCAAGTCCATCCAGTTGGTCAAGGAATGCCAGGTGCCCAAGAAAAAACTCAACCAAGTCCTCTACCGGCTGATGAAGGAGTCGAAAGTCTCCCAGGAAGGCCCGGCGACGTGGGCCCTGGGCACCGGCAGGATGGGAAGAGTGGTGCCCGCAGAGCCGGCCCAGGCCAACCAGGGTAACCTGCTCCCCGGGGGAGGGGCGGGGCACCCAGGCGAGCAGCCCTGGCAGTGGACAAGCAGGTCCGGGCCCGGGTTCGAACATGAGCCCTGCCGCTTGAGGGTGCGTGGCATCCCCAGGCCGTGCCTCGTAGGTCTGCAGCCCAGGGCTGCAAGAGGGTGAGATGCGGAGGGCGCAGCCTCTCGCCTGCACACAGCAGGCGCTCAGCAAAGCACTAGCAATAACACTGTTGGCCAGTGCAACCTAGTGGTGACAACGGAACAGACTCGGCTTCGCACTGGGTCCTCCTTCATAGTTCTGTAGCACAGAGACCAGCAGAGCTGGCGCTTGTCAGGTGCTCCCGGTGGCCGGCGGTGCCCGCACACAACCTGGACGTAGGTAGGTGGCCCTCTTCCTCTTCCCCCGGAGACGTGAGTCCGCAGCTCAGCTGCACAGCTGGGGAGCAGCGGGGCAGGTTTGGAGGCAGGTGCGTCTACCTGTGGACTCCGAGTCCAGATCTCCCACGCGCTGGGGGCCACCATGGGGCGGCCCACCGTCACCAGCAGAGTCCCCGTACCCTCTGCCGCCCCCCATAGCCCCTGACCCATCTTTCCTCCTCCAGCAGGGAGGTGCCAGCAAGACATAGTTGCAGTTCCAGAGGAGCCCGGCCTTCAGCTCACTGACCAGCGTAAGCATCCCTGCTTTCCCCAAACTCTCCTTGGCCACTCGAGATGTTACTCTTGCCCCACCCACCGGAGGCCCCCACAAGGTGTCCAGGGGCGAGACTCAGTCTGCACAGTGGGAGAAGCTAAGTGGCTGAGAAATCCTCTCTCTGACAGTGGTTGGCATCCCTCGTGCACCCGCCGTGTGCCCAGTGCTGTTGGGAGCGCCGTACGCTCACCTTAGAACATCCTTAGAACAACCTAGTGCCTTAGAACAACCTCTGCGGGGTGCTAGTCTCACATCCCACAGTCTTCAGATGGGGAAACTGAGCACAGGGGGTCTGGGGTTGCCCAAGCTTACACAGCTAGCCAGCAGAGGAGCAGATTCAAACTCCAGGGCCCTCCCTCCTCATCCACCACCCTGCCTCCCAGAGGAAGCCATCTACAGGTTTCTGGAAGCCCATGGGCCCTGCAAGGCGCTGAACATCGCCAAGGGGGTGGGAAAGAAGATAGCGAAAGACGTCAACCGCGACTTGTATGATATGAGGAAGCAGCACAAGCTGGACTTTGATGAGAAGACAAGTACATGGGCAATTTATCAACCAGGTAGGTAGGTGCTGACCTGCTGCCCATGCTTGGATGGGGCAGGGCTACGAAGAGAAGCTGCAACATCTAACGCTTGGTCCTTGCTGGGCGCCCTGCCAGGCATTTTGCCAGCTCCACCTTCCTCTTCAGACCCTCACAGTAGCTTGCAGCGGTCTTGCTAATGGGTCACTAAAAGGGGGTACCAGGAGAGCGGGTGTGCTGGTGGGAGTAACCAAGGAGGGCTTCCTGGAGGAGTGGCCTAAGGCTGTAGTTGCAGAAGGCAAAGGGCTGGGATAAGAGGTGTTCATAGGATGCGGAGCTCAGCTGACACAAAACTGTTAGCACTTTGTCCAACTTGGAGTTTGGAAGTTGCAGGAAGAGAAGGCTGGGCTCAGACACCCGCAGGGTGGGGTCCCAGGTGACTTGTCCATCAGGCGCAGCAGGCACGGGGCCTGGCATCAGAGGTCTACAAAAATGTTCTAATTTCTCTTAAAATCAGAAGAAAAAATGAGTATTATAATAACAGTGAAGAGTTAACCGTGACTCCCACCTAGATTGCATTTGTCTTTATCCCCACAGTGTCATAAAAGGTAATTTTGAATATTTTTTTTAATGGAGGAAGGGACCCACAAAAGCACAAAAGGTGGGATGTGGCTCTGTGTGTGGAGCCGGCAAAGCCCCAGGCAGGTGCTCACCCGGCCCTTGAGATGACGCACAAGCTCACAGCGCCCAGGCGGGGCTCAGCATTGCGGGCGTGATAGCAACCTGTGACGGTGGCCAGGTTTAAACACTGGAGGAAAAAAAATCTAAATTCTTAAAAAATGCCACATGAGCCCAAACCAAGCTGCTCTGGTGGCCAGAAACAGCCCATGGACGGCCACCCTGCAGCCTCTCCCTCTGCTAAAGGAGAGGGGTCCTGGGGCTCAGTGGTTAGGGGAGGCCTCTGACCAGGGACAGAAGGTGAGCAGCAAGGCACCCAGGATCCCCCTGGGGTGGCAGAGGACACACGAGTAGGTGACCTCTGCGGTGACTTCTAAGCAGGGCTCATCTGGGCTCCTCGTTGACCCGCCTTGGACCCCCTGACTCCGCGCCCCCGTGGCGAGCACCTGTGCCTTAACAAGCTCTGCAGCAGATTTAGAGGGCTCGAGTGGAATATGATTTTGCAGATTCGAGAGGAGGAAATCGGGCCACCGCAATTATTTACCAGAAAAATCCAATCAACATGATCTGTCAGAACGGACCACATAACCACATTTCCATTGACAATTCTGAAAACATCCAGATTGGACAAGGGAACGTCATGGTGAGACAGGTGGCCTCTGGGGAGAACGGTGAGTCCCTTGACAGACACCTGCCCCCTGGAGGGGTATGTGCTCCAGCTGGGTGGGAGCAGGGAGGGGGGCACTCAAGCTCCGAGGACACAGGGCGGCTTTCAGATCCTTCCTGAGAATGAGGACGTCTTCCTTCATGCCTGGATCAAACCTCTCCTGCTTTCCCTTCACTCTGATACCTTTTGCCTCGCTTCCAATGCGACCTGATATTTTGCCTTGAGAAACAACTCAGGGTTCCCTCAGTAGAACATCTCGAGGGGTCACTGTAGTATTTTGTTTGTTCTGAGACATGCCCTTCCCCCACATTTTAACATCTTAGAAACTGGGCATAACCAGTGACATCCTAGTTTTGTCAAAATCCAGCCCCGCAAAGGGGTGCTTACTCCCTGCCAGGCACTGGGGCGGGAGGGGACAGGGGCCAGCCTTGGAGCACAAGTGACAGCACCAGCTCGAAAGCTAGAATACCCCCTGTGACCTCAGGAGAGCCCTGCCCCTCACTCCCACCCCCCACCCCCCACCCCCCACCCCTGACTCTGGGGTTCAGTTTCCCCAGCAGTGAAGCCAGGAGCTTTGTTTTAGAATCTAGATCAATGGTTCCCCATCCTTCGTCCTCTGGGTTCCACATTCCCCAATTTGGGCCGTGCCCATGTCTGATTATTTACTTAATATTATTAAACGATTTACCTTTGTATTCTACTCAGATTTATCTTAAAGTTTAGGTTACTAGCATTGTCTTAAGTTTAAAACC
The DNA here is from genome assembly GCF_011100685.1 of Canis lupus familiaris. NCBI lineage: Eukaryota > Metazoa > Chordata > Mammalia > Carnivora > Canidae > Canis > Canis lupus. The sequence continues at coordinate 43,331,034 of NC_049245.1, read as the reverse complement.
AGGAGGCTTACCATAAAAATAAATACCGAGAAGAGAAAAGGATGTCAAGGCTCCGAATGCTCACGGCTGAGGACTCATGCCCAAGGAGATTGGCCCTAGGGAGCAGAGGCTGTGCTCGCTGACTGGGTTTCTGGGCACCCCAGGGACATCCCAGGCACCAGTCGTAAAAACCCGGGAGACACCCCCCTCACTGTTCTGCTTCCCCATCAATAGTCTGAAACACTCATCCCCAGTCCCTTAGAGCCCACAAGGAATTCAGAGGCCTGTCTCCCAGGGGAAGTCAGAGGGCTCAGAGGTCACGTTGCCGTGTCCCCTGCCAGGCTCCATGGCTCCCCTCCCTCCCGTGATGCCAGCTGATCCCTCCACTCAGGGTTCCCCAGCTGCAGCCTGGGGACCCCAGGACATCCACTTGGAGAAGACTATGCTCAGACGGGTACAGATGGGACATGACAACATGATGAACCTCAACAGCACGCCAACCAAGGGCCCTGCCGCCTGCAGCCCCTTTGGCAGCTCCTCAGGTACCCCACCCTGCCCTCACCCCACCCCATTCATCTCCTCCCTGGGCAGAACTTGAGCTGGCCTTGGCAGGGAGAGAGGCACGATGGGAAATTCCTTTCCTTCCACCTGGAGGCTGTTACGCTGTAGAGCAGGTGGGGCTGTAGAGTCATCTCTCGGGATCCTGTGTCCTCATCTGTATGACAGGCAGGGGCCAGCCAGAGCAGGGTCAGAGGAGATGGCCAGACTGGAATGGCATCTAAGGAGGATACATCTAAGTACCTGGTGACCCACCAAGTGCTGTCGACAGTGACCAGAGAGCCCAGGCCAAGTCCTCTTCAGCACTGGGAACCCAGAGACAAGCTGGGGACAGAAAACAGCAGGGAGACCAGGGAGGCCGGGGACACCAGGAGGAAAGTTTCCAGAAAGGAGAAGCCGATGAGGTCAGGGAGCTCCATGGGGTCCAGTAAGAGGGGTCCGAGACAAGCTGGGGGGACAGAGGAGTAGGAGGAGGGGAGACTGCACAATTCTCGTCCGAAGTTTGCATGGGAAAGGAGCCAGGTGGCAGGGGCTGGGGACCGGCTATGGCTGCGCTGAGGTTTTAACCAGAGAGGGAGATGGTATTGCAGGGCTTCGGGCAAACCAGCGGCACGAAGGGAGCAGCCAGTGGCGGGGAGGTGGTGGGGAGGTGGCCGAAGCCCAGGGGAAGGGCCTGTGAAGAGGTGGCACTCAGGCTGGCTGACCTGGGTGGCAGAGAGGGCCGGCAGCCCAGGCCATGTGCAGAGATGCTGAGGGGGGCAGGGTTTTGGCCGTGGGCCGAGTCTAGCCTGGCTTCAGGGAGGAGAGTTGGCCGGGGAGAACTTGGAAGCCAGGCTGGGGGTCAAGGCTCGAGGCCACCATCCAGCTGCCCGTGCGGCCCCTCTGACATCTCTGTCTTTGGCTGCCCGACAGCCTTTGCCACCCCTGGTGACACAGAGGCTTCGTTCGAAATTCGAACACCCAAACCAGGACCTTCCTCCGAGGGGGATGTGGCCCAGAGAGTCCACATCAGTTCGTGCATCCTTGAGGACACTGCCATCGGCAACAGCAACAGAATGACTGTCAGCTCAGGGACAGATGGTCCAGGAGGAGTTGCAAGGCCTGAGGACGCTGGGGAGCCAGGCAAGGATGCAGGTGAGCCTGGGGCAAGGTGGGCCCTGTGTTCCCTCCCTTTCTCTCTCATCCACCCATCCACCCACCCGTCTACCCACCAGCTCATCCACTCACCCATTCATCTATCCATCCATCCATCCACCCACCCACCCACCCACTCACCTACTCACCCACCCGCCCATCCATCCATCCATCCATCCACCCACCCACCCGCCCACCCACCCATCCATCCACCCGCCCATCCATCCATCCACCCATCAATAGTCATTCTCGAATCTCCCATTTCCCGGAGTCTGGAAAGCAGTAGAGGATCACAGCAGAGAGCAGCCCAGGAGCTAATGTGTGGGGTCCAATGTTTTTAGCCTAGTGACCTAGTCCAGCATTTAGCTCTGAGCCTCTGTTTCCCCATCTGGGGCATGAGGATGATAATTGCCCGTAGCTCCTAGTTGTGACGAGGACTGGGTGAGCTGTGCAGGCAAAGCCTCGGCACTGTGCCTGGCCCTGCGTGTGCCTCCAGGCATCTGATGCGTCATTAACATTGGTGTTATTTGAGGCCTCATGGGAGGTGCTGAGGTGCCACAGTGAGTGAGGCTCTGTCTCAGGGAGAAACTCACTTGCTGCAGCAAAGAGACCCCTACCCAGAGTGGCTCCCACCTGCCGGAGGCGCAGCCCACATGCAAGGGGGGCAACCGTCAGGGCTGGCGGGAGGCACAGACCCGGTTTCTTCCAGCTTGGTCCTGGGCCATCCCGAGGGCTCTGCACTCACCCATGGGCAGAGAGGCTACGAGGGCCGACCGTCCCCCTTCCACCAGGCACACCCACGCTCCTCATCTCAGCCCAAGGACCTGCACTTGGCCTCAAGAGGAGCTGGGAAATGTCACTGGAGCCCAGCTCCCCCTCAGGAGGAGGCCCCATGGCCAACAGGAGGACACTGGGGGTGCAGTTAGCCACCGGGCCGCAGCTCCTGCCCTCTGGTGGTGGAGCCAGGTGACTCCAACTCTGCTGCACAGGCAGGAGCAAGGTGGTGGTGGCAGGTGGGGGCTGCATCCTGCGGGTGGACGAGTGTGTGCGACAGGGGAGACCAGGACGGTGGGTGGACAGAGTGCGAGTGTGACCCATGCGTGCTTTGAGGATGGCAGGGGCCAGAGCACGGCTCCAGCCAGGGCGGGACTTTGGCATCTATCCCAAGGCTGGCGGGGGTCGTGACCAGGACAGGGTGTGAAGGGACTTCTGCCTTCCGTGTGACGGCGGGACCGGCCCGAGGATGCAGGTCCTGACTCTCTGGGATTTGCACAAAGGAGTCATGCCAGGCCCCCTGTGGTGAGAAAACCTAGCCTGGGGACCCAGCCGGCATCCACCGGCCGCTGCCCGAAGGCCCGTGGACATTTGTGCTGGACGCCGAGTGTCCTCCCATCCTGACGGCCATGACCTTGAACTCCCAACAGCAAGAGTCCGGAGAAAGAGGGCGCCCTTTTCCCCTCTTCCCAGAAACCTCCCAGGAGGCAGGCGGGGACCCCGGGGTCATGGGCCCCACCACCTGGTCTTAGGTGGGACCAGCCAAGACTCCTCTTGAAGGGAAAGAAACACAGCCCTCTGCTTTTGAAAAATCGTCGATGCCCCCTCCCCTGTACCCACCCCCCCAGGGGCTACGCGGTGGCGCCGACGTGGCCTTTCTCACTCCGCACCCCTACCCACCCTCCTCGCTGGGCTGAGCAACACCTAACTTCTTACTCAGGTGATGGGCAGGACCCCATCCTGAGACCTGTAAGGCCCGGCAGGTTTTCCTTTTGGGGGAAATGATGGGTCAGGGTCTGTCAGCACTATACAGTGTGGCACCCTCTTCGGGGTCCCTGTGAGCTGAGGCACCTGGACAGGTGGCCCGCAGGGGTGCTGGGGGCCCTCAGCTGCCCACCTGCCCGGCTCACTGCTGAGACACCCCGATGGCACCGGGGACACGACTCTGGGGGCCTAGTGCAACACGGAAAAGTGGGGTTCCTGATTCCGCCTCATCGGAGTTTCAAGAGCGGAACAGAGCTTTGCACTGAGCGCAGGGTCCCTCTGACTGTGGGCTCAGGCCACGTGCCCGTGAAGCTGGCCCTCCTTGGGGTCTTCTGGAGCAGGACCCCTCCCCTAGCCGTACCCCCCGCCCCAGTCATTGGCCAGTTCTGGCCCCGTCCTTGCCCTGAAACACACCCTCACCTGGACATACAGCCACGAGCAAGTCGGAGAAATAGTCCAGGAAGGAGGAGGGGCAGCTCACAAAGCAATCAGGCCTTTCGAAGAGAGCCCGGCCCTGTAAAAACAAACAAAAAACCACAATAAAACCCAGGGAGGGGTGGGCAAGGAGCTGCCGTGGCGGGGCAAGGAGAGAAGTTTCCAGGAGGAAGTGGCACCTGAGCCGAGTCCTGAGGGGGGGGAGCCAGCTCAGCAGAGACCCAGGGACGGCCCTGCAGGAGGAGGGAGCAGCAGGTGCATGGCCCCCAGGTGCAGAATGGGGTGCAGGAGTCTAGGGAGCTCGGGGAGCGGGTTCAGTGAGCCAGGGCTGCGCCTCTCAGAGCCGGCAAGCCCAGAGGAAAGGTCTGGATCTTGTTTTAAGGGCGCCAGGGAGCCCCTGGTGGGTTTTGAGCAGAAGCAAGTGTTAAAATGTCACCGAAGACAGGCAGGGCACAGAAGCGAGGCGGGCCCGGGGGAGGCGAGAGCCCCTGCTCGGTCCCGGTGACACGGGACAGGGCCCCCGCGACCGTGAGCCACGTCGCTTGGGTTATTTGAGGCGAGGGGGCCCCTGTGCTCCTTTGGCAACACCTTCTCTTCCCGGGATCCTGTCTCTGAAGGTGCGGAGTCCAGAAGCCACGTCCCCCACGACCGTGACCAGGCTTCCCCCGGCAACGGCAACAACTTCACTGAGTTCATCTCCCACCTGGAAGCTGTGACTCTTGAAAGCAGGGGTCCCCAAGCTGCCGAAGCCAGCGGCCGGGTGGACAGAACTGCAGACGAGGACCCGCAGGGGCAGGGGGAGTCCAGGACAAGCAGCCAGGCTCTCTCGGGAGGAGAGGACGAGCACCAGTGACCCTCACCGCTGTGCTTTCTGTGTCCCCTAAGTGTCATTCCCACCTTCCTGCCTCCTGACACGTGGCCAGCGAGAGTCGGCATCTGGCCCAACGTGGGGACGGGCCAAGGCACCCCTGTCCCTGCTGCCTCCTTGGCCCACCTTCCAGCAAGGCTGCCCATTCTCCTCCCACTCAAGACCTGACTTCCTCAAGGCCCGTGATGGCTGCCTGACCTCTTTCCCGCCTGACCTCTCTGGAACCTTCCTACTTCCACTCTGATCTTGCAGGATTTCTTAGCTGAATTTCCAGAGAACAAATCCCTCCCGTCCGGGCCTGGCGGAAGTCACCGGCCAGCTCGTGGGTCAGGTGACCTCGGCTGGTCGGTCATCAGGGAATGCTTGTCATACGGCAACGTGGGCTGGTGGGTGGGCTGAGTTCCCTCGGAGGGGTGGGGGATACGGCGGCATTTCCAGAACAAAGGAGTGGGGTGGGGCCTGGGAGACACGTGGGAAGGGACGATGGGAGGAAGATAGAGAAAGAGGGAGGCGGTGGTCAGCCAGGCAGGGCCACTGTGGAAGAGGACATACGTCCCCCACCTGTTGTGTCCATAACACACCCGCAGCTACATGCCCACGGCCCCTCCCAATGCCACACCCGCACCTCACTCTTCATTGTGTTTCCTCCGCCGCGGGACCCTGCATGTCCAGTGTCCCGGACCCACGTGCCCTGGGGCTAGTGTCTGCCTTGGTGGAGGAAGGGCTGGCTCATCACGGAGCCTCAGTAAAGAATGTCATTGGACAACATTTTCTCTCTTTTCAACGTGTCTGAGAGGATCTTGAGATCCTTGACAGGACGGTCAGTGCCCGGACCAATGCACTGCATTTAGGGTATGTCCCTTAAAGGGGAGTCCTAAGGCATTGTTTGAGCCCCTGGATCCAGTCGTTCCTGAAGCAGGATCTATCTCCGCATCAGTCCATCAGAGCAGCTGGTGTCTATCCCCTCAGTGCGGAAGCCAGCTCCAGTCGATTTCAGTTTCCCAGTGTGGCACGTCTCTCTCACGTCTGTCACCCCCGTTCCCTAGCTCGATGCCAGCAGGTCTCAGCTGAGACATGACCTCGTCCCGGAAAGCTTCCCTCTGCTCCCGAGGCGCCTGTGCTTTCCTGTCAAACCCGTGTCTCGCTGCCCTGCCTTTGTCTTGTTACTGGTCTGTCCCTCCGTATTCGTCAAGACTCATTTTGTCGTAGGTAGAAAGAAAGCTGGGACCCTCTCTGCACAAAAGGGGATGGATGTATGGGCTCTTCTGATAGAGTCACGTCCCCGTATAAATCTGGCTTCAGGAATGTCCCCATCCAGGAAGTCAGACCATGTCTTAGGACGCAGCCCCCTTCCTTCCATCTCTCTGCTCTGCTTTCCTCCGCGGGCAAACACGGCCCCTGGAGGCTCCAGGCCACCGTGCCGCCGACTTAGCTGCTCAGTGGAAGGACAGCACCTCTTCCCAGCGGCAAAAGCCAGGTTGCATGGCTTTGGTCCCGTGACCACCTCTCAGCTGGTCACCGGCCAGAGTGGCGGAATGCTGTGATTGGCCGACTGGCATCACATGCCCTCTCCCTGGAACCAGGAAGGGGTCAGTCACCCCGTCACCTGGCTTGAGGGCAATGGATGGGAAGTTCTCCAAAGTTACAGAAAAGGATGTCGCCAGACAGGCAGGAAGCTCAGAAGTCCCCGTATTTCCCCCGCATCAGCCAGTGAATTCACGAGGCACGGAGGCCTTGTCTTTCCACTTTGCATGTACCCCCAACCCCCGGTGCATGCTGGACAGGCCCGCAGGCCAGGCCCTGGGCCTGCTGACGGAGGGAGAGCCCTGAGCCTGGGGGAGCAGTCACCGTCGGCGGGAGGTGGGCACCGACGTGGGTCTGGAGCAGGACTAGTCCCAGGGAATTAAGGGAGGACGGAACAGGGGCCCACACGCTGCCCGGAGGGTCCAGGAGGCTCCAGGGGAAGAGAAAGCCCAAGAGCTCATTCTCCCACATCTGGCAGAGGGAGGCCCGGGGGGATGGGGATGATGTTCAGGGCAGGGGCACAGCCGCAATGGTCAGAGCAGGATGACCCAGTCAGCCCCACAGCCGCTTGGGTGTCAGGGGAAAGCTCAGTGCGACAGAACCAGCGGGAGGTTGGCTGGAGGGAAGCAGGTGCCAAACCTCGTGGGCCTGGGAGTTTGCACTGGACGCTGCGCTCTGTACAAGCACGCGCCGCTGCTCCTGCTCACGTCTTCCGGGGAGGACTGGGCAGGTGCACAGGGCCAGGAAGCTGGATTCATTAGGACGGGGGTGTCTTGTCCCATGGGCTGCAGTGGCCCATCTCCTGGGGGCTAAGTTACCTCGGCCACCGTGTTGACCGGGGCCCCCCGAATCCTTCTTCCCTCATGGGACATCCCATTTGCAACATGCCAGCAGGTATCAGGGGCTTTGAAATGGGGTCGGGCTCAGTCCTCCTGGCATTGTCTTTCCTCGGCGGTGAACTCAACACTGCTCGCCTCAAAGTTTGCCCAAGGTCTGTGGTTAACCAGGCCGTGTCAGGGGAGGCTCCAAATGCAGCTCTGAATTCAGCCTCAGCCCGCACCTCCAGCCCAAGCCGGAATGTTCATCTCCCTGCGAGATTTCCCCTCTCCGTATAATTAATTTGTCATAAACACGCTGACAAAGCATTGCCAGCAGTTAATGGGGGCTGGAGGTGAAGGTCACCGCTGGTCTTTTCAGGAAGGAAATTAAGTAGCTACCATTAGCTAGCAGGGAATGATTAAGTCCGTCCACCCCCAGGCCTCTGTTCCTGCTCCCTCCCCAGCCACCCTCCCTCCCCTCCTCCATGTTTTGTGCAAACGGGGCTGCAACTACAAGCTCCGTTGGCTGCTTGCGAGTCCGAGGTGGTTTTCCCCAAACCACCGTAACCTGCTGACAAATGCAATCCTGTTCTCTCATCCCAGCCTCTCTGCTTGTCTCAGGATGAGCCTGGGTGGGACCCCCCGCCCGTGGGGCTTTAGCAGGCAGCCAAGACGAGAGGCTTCGAGCAAGAAAGAGTCTCGGGAGTAACTGAGGAGCATTTTGGGGGCAAGTGACAGAAACGTAGCTCACTTAGGGCTTTAAAGAAAGAATCTATTGCACCTGGGAAATCGATACTTAGCTTCAGGAAAGGCTGGCTCCAGGGGCTCAAGCATTATTTTCAGGCGTCTTTCTCCCCATCTCTCTGAGAAACTCCTTTCTGTCGCTGCCAGCTGTGCAAGGCTTAGGGCCTGTCCATTTAGCAACCCCAGCAGAAAGAGAATTGGTGCAGCCACACGCCGCTGGTAGTGTCCCGGGGAGGGTTCTGATTGGTTAAACGTGGGCCTCGTGCTTGCCCAAACTTGTAAGTGGAGCCCGTTCCACGGGGCTGAGCCTTCCAGATTCCGAGTCAGATTTCTCCAGCCCCAGTGATACACCCATGGTCCAGAGGCAGCCTCACATCCAGCGGCCTCTTCGCTCTGATGGGTGAGACCAGGATGCCACCCACCCACGGGCAGCCATGCCGTATCAGACGAGAGGACGGACGGGACCAGCACTGTGTATTCTGTGAAAAGGTCCTGCGAGAGGTTCTGTAAACTAAGAGTTTGCTGAGCAAATAAACTGGAGAAGAACAGTAGCCGCCCTGGGTCGTCCTCAGGAGCCTCCTGCCCAGAGAGGCTACCAGGCTCAGGAAGTTTCGCCAATTGGCCCAGGGGAAGAGACAGGATTTGAACCGAGGCCACGGGGCTCCCGAGCCAGTGCTCAGACACCTGCTGCTGAGGAAGCAGTTTCAGAGTCAAAACCTGGCTGGGCTCTCACTGCCTGGCCTCACTTTCTGGGACACACACCGTCGTTCCCTCCCTCCCCCTCACCTGGAACCCCGGTGGCTTTTGCTGCCATCCACAGCGGGTAGGGGGGCCACCAGCTGCCGGAGAAGCAGCCCGACCCGGAAAACCCTGTCGAGGATGTGGCCCGTGGTTCCCCATCAGGGCCCATGTTACCCACATCTCCCCGCTGCCAGTGACATGTGACATTTTTGGTTGTCATGGGGGCAGAGGGTGGAAATGGTTTCCTGTTACTGTTGCAACAAATTGCCCCCAAGTGGTTTAAAACCACACAAACTTATCTCGCAGCGCCGGAAGTCCCGCACGGGCCTCGGTGACTGAAGTCAAGGTGTTGGCAGGGCTGGCTGCTCCCGGAGGCTCCGGGGGAGAATCGGTCTCCTGGCCTTCCCAGCTTCCGGAGGCCACTTGCGTTCCCTGCTCATGGCCCGTCCTTCACCCTCAAATCGAGCATCACAGCGTCTTCCAAACCCCATCCCGTTCTCGCCGTCCTTCCTCTTACAAGGACACTTGTGAGGCTGTGGGTCCACCTGACACCCCAGGACCACCCCCTACCTCCAGACCTTAGGCATGTCTTCGAGGTCCAAGTCTCCGAGGAGGGTGTGGAGTCACAGCTTCCAGGGACATGGACACTACTGGGGGGCTTCACCACCCTGAAGCAGGACAGCCCCCCACAACAAAGCCATGAAGCCCCAAATGCCTGCAGAGCCAGAGTGAGAAAGCCCCACACAGGCGATCCTGTTTTCATCATTAGCATCACGAAGATCAATGAATGAGTGGGCTGTGGCATCGCAGCCCTACGTGGGCCCCGAGTGTCACCTCAGGTAAGTCCCAGCAACTCTGAGCCTCGGTGCCCTCCTCTGTAAAACGGGCAGGAATCAGGACAGCACCTCATCCTCGGAGTTCATCAGGAGGTCTTACACTGTGACCCTCAGTCCAGGGAGCGTCTAACAAATGCTGACCCCACACCCATCGAGGACAGTCGCCAGGACAGTCTCCACCCTGCCGGGCCTGGGCAGGTGTATTTTTCAAAGCTCCTGCTGTGGTTTCAGGGAGCCAACTCCCCACTGAGATGTCCAGGGCGCCCCCAGCTGGGCACTCCCCGGACACCAGCGGGCCACAGCCATCGCTGAGACCCCTGCAGCACTCGCTGGCCCCTGTGGCGGGAGGGCAGGGCGAGGACAGGAGGACAGGAGCCCGCGGCCGCCACCAGCTGAGCCAGGCCAGCATTTCACAGCCTTGGGCCGAGCGCCATCTGCTGGCCGCGGATGGGCCGCACGTGCGGGGCTTGGGACCAGCGGGGATCCAGCCTGGGGACCAGGCCAGGGTGGGGAGGCCGCCGCCCCATCCCCTGCCCCCCCAGACGCGGCCTTCTGCACGTGGTCCCGACGCAGTGCCCAGCATCCAGGCTAAATTCCTGCTCTGCTTTCTCACCTGGCTCTCCCTTCCCACTGATGCAGGCACCCCAAATCCCACGGGGAGCATCCCTGTCAGCCGGGGCCCCTAGAAGCCCCCAGCCCCCACGGGAGCCCCAGGGGCTTACTTGCCACCATGCCCGTGGCCTCGCTGCCCCAAACCCCTACCGTAGCTGACTTTTTCAGACTCCTGCTCGTACAGTCACGTAAGCCTTCCGTGCAGTCCACAGCGAGAGGGATTCTTGCCCTTCCCACGCGGTGGAAATACTGAAGAAGCACAGACGAGGTGAAGCCACCACCCCCCCCAAGGGCACACCGCCAGGGACGAGCCCGTAGGGTTACACCCAGGGCACCAGCGAGGGAAGACAGCCCTGATGGGAGCCAGAGGAATCCTTTGGACCCCGAAGTCCACCTCACGCTTGGAGATGCCTCCCGGCGGAGACGTGGGCAGGTGGGGTGGGGGTGACAACCCCGCCGAGCGCACAGTCAGCCCCCGTGTCTATGTACAGGGTGGGCCTGAAGTGAAGCAGCCCAGGGCCACTCTGGGGTCAGAGCTCAGCCCCCTGCTCTCAGCCAGGTGACCTTGGGGTGAAACCTGGCTCACAGGAGACCCCGTACCAGTGTCCCCGCTCACTGTGTGCTTTGGTCACCACGTTCCGAGCCGCCCCCACCTTGGAGCTCCGCCCCCACCTTGCTCTCCCGACCCCTTCTTCCTCCTCCGAGTCCCCCTATAGCCGCTAAGTTTCCCTGACAGTCGGCCGGGACGGGATGGAACGGGGAGCCACCCTGCCCCGGTGAGGCCCGTCCGGGCCTGGCGGGCAGCGGCTGCCCCCTCTGGGCCTGCAGGCAGTGCTTTACGGAGGTCCCCTGTTTACCCTCGTCATGGCCCTGTGACATGGACCAGCCGAGATTTTGCCCATTTCATGGACAAGGAGACTGAGGCTCGGGGTGGGGAGTAATCCTGGCACCCAGGATTAAAGGGAGATCTGACTGGCCCCCACCGTGCGTCCAACCCCCGTGTGCCCATTACAGGCAGTCAGGGCCCTCCGATTCCAAAGGGGGCCTGGGGTGGGTCACGGGGCGACTTCAAGCGGACACCAGGAGGCCAAACTGGGCTCGGTCCCCAGTGCCATGACCTTTGCCTCCAAACGTGGGTTTATCAAGGCCCCCTTTGCATCAGAGCACCAAAGGCTTTGCGGTTTCAACTTTCTTTGAGGGAGGCAAGGCAAAACCAAAAACATTCTAGAAAATTCGGTTTGCTCCCATAAACGCACCCGCTCAGCAGCCCTGAGTCAGCCGGGGCCACTCCCAAAGGGTGTGCGCGGCTGCTCGGATTCCGCTGTACGAGAATATTCACTGACGCAGCACGAGACCCACCACCCAGCCGTTCACGGGGAGCAAGAACCTTCCGTGGCGGGGAGGGCCGGTTCACTTCTTGGACGGGAGTCTGCCTGGACGGCTGGAGAACACTCTGGGGGCGGCCGGGCACGGCCGGGAGTGGCTCGCTCTGGGTGTGGGATTCCACGTGGTCAGTTTCTCCGGGCGCTACGGGGTCTCGGACTTCACCTGCAGGGCGCGTGTGCTGCGTGGGTGACCACAAACATCCACAGGAGTACGGACGCGGGTGGAGACGGGCCTCCTGCTCCCCAGAAGTGCCGGGCTGGGCCGGGGCCGGGGCCATGGCTCTGGCCACCAGGTGGCACTCCCGATCTTTTTTTTCTCTTTTCTTTTTTTTTTCTTTTTTTTCTTTTTTTTTTGCAAACAGAGCTCAAGCTTGGAACTAACTGGGTGGTGGGACGGGGGTCACAGGATCCACTTCTCTACCTCAACTGGGCCCAGGGCCCCTGGGGCAGGGGTCAGCTCCTGGGGTCCTTTCCAGGGCTGGAACTTTGCATGTGAAGACCCCTCCACCCCATCCCCACCCTGCCTCTGTGGACAGTGTGGCGGGTCCTCCACAGAGCAGCGGTGACCACGCTGCACATCTGTCACCCCCAGCCCAAAGGTACGCGCCCTCGAGACGACCTTTGGGTGCCTTCTTGTCCAGTCCCTGCAGGGGTCACTGGCGTCTACCTGCCCAGGCTCCTTCTGTCCTGGGGAAACCCTTGCTCCCATGGGGCTCTTGACTCTTCCTACCACCCCCTCACCCCAAGGCAGCGCCTGGGCCCCTGACAGCTCTTGTCTCTTGCTGCCCGTCACTCTACGTCTCTCTGGTTTTCTCTGTCTCTGTCTCCCTCTCACCATCCCCTCCTACAGGATGACATCTTTGTTCCAACAAAGCCCCAAATACCCATGTGTTTGCACAGGCAGATTCTCAGGCGCCTCCCCTGCAGAATTCAATCCAATGGGTCTGGGTAGGGCCCCGGAATCTGCATTTCATGTAAACCTCAGCAGACTCTCCCCTGCTGAAAACTATGTGGTTAGTTCACAGCCCAGAATCGCTCCTAAGCTGGGATGGAGGACTGGCCTAGCGTTGCTGGCCTTCCTCACCTCCCGACCTTCCTGCCTCCCTCCCTAGCCCTAGCCACACCAGTCTTGAATTGACTTAACGTCCTCCTGTCCCAGGACCTTTGCCCATGTACTCCCTGTGGCTTCCTTTCTCAGTCTTTTCTGGCTGGCTCATTTTCAGGGTCTCCTCTCAAATGCTTCCTTGTCAGAGAAGCCCTCCCCTGTCACCCAGGCGCTACCTGTCACAGCTCCTGAGCTACGTCCTGAGCACCCAGAGCAATCTGCCACCACGTCGTTTCCTTCTTCCCTTAATTCATCTCTCTCCCTGGATGACACTAGGCTCCAGAGGTGTGTGTCCTCTGTTCGTCTGTCCGCTGTCTCTTCAGCGACCTGAGCGAGGTCTGGCCAGCAAGTAGAGACATAGTATATGTTTCATGAATGAATGAATGAGTGAGCTCCCAGAGGTGACCGAGGTCCAGTAGGGATGAAGACCTGGACAAGTAGCCTATCATTCCGACCCTTTCAAGGTCTGGCTCCACCTCCCCCCTGCCCCCTATGGTCCCCCAGACGTGCTCACTCCAGTCCAGGAACATCCCCGTTCCAGCCTGTGGGCCTTAGCTTGGGCAGTGGCCTCCCCCTGGATGCCCCCCCACCAACTCTGCCCACAACCCTATGTTAAGGCCTCACCCAACCTCCGTCTTTGCATGAAGCCTTCCGAGTCCCTTCCCTGAGTCAACATTTACCTCTCTGTCCTATAAATTCCACCCTGTGCTTGATGGGTCCCTCAGGGTTCAGCCCAAGGCCATTGCTGTCTTCTCCAAGGGCAGTGCCACGCTGGGACCCAGCCTGTCCCTACCGTCTCCAGATGCCAGAGCGGACTCCCAAAGACACCGGCCGGCTCCAGGGCCCCTGGCCCAGGGATGCCATGGCCGTAGGGACAGGTGTAGCCCGGGAATCGGCATTCTGCAGCCCCTTCCCCACCCTGGCCCACGCTGATGCAGGCTGCAGGGGCTGGACTCTGACTCACCTGAGCCCAGGGCCCATGCGGCCTGGCAGGCCCGGAACCGAAAAGGCACAGCTCGAGGTGTCCTGGTCCACCTTGTCCTGAGGGCAGAGGCTTTGCCCCAGAGCTGCCTCGGTGGTGGTTCAAACCCTCCCCCAGGCGGCGCCGCTGTGGGCAAGTCTGCACCTTCCCTGTGCCTGCTTTCCCACCTGCACCCCGACCTTGTGGGCTGCTGGGGGCCGGGGGGGTTGGTGTTCAGGGACCCTGACACCTGACGCCCTTGGATAGGCCCTACAGAAGTGAGAATTGCTCGTCTGTCAGAGAAGTCGGCCTTGGAGCTGAGAGGGAGCGTGTGAGCCGGGCGCTGTCCCCCCTCAGCAGGTACAGGGGTGTCGGGAGAGTTGGCGGCTGTGCAGGTGACCCTCGGCCTCGGGCTCCCGCTTACTAACGGGGTCCGGTCCATCCGGCCTCACACGCAGGCAGAGGTGAGGGACCCGGCTCACGGCCCGTCCCTGCCATCCCGCTGTGAGCTCCTAAATGTCCTGGCTGTGCCGTCACCCCTGCGCCCTCATTCTGGGGCTCCAGGACGTCGGCCCTGCCCCCTCGTCCCCCGGTCCCCTTCCTCGTGTGAGAGGGAACTGTCACCCCCCTGGTGCGGCCCCCTCAGCCGGCCTGCGTCTCCGACTCCCCCAGGGCCCCGGTCGGGCCCCTCACTGTCCTCGCCGCCTTCCCTCGGGCCACTGCCAAGCGCCCCACACGGAGTCAGGCGCACGGCCTTGCGGGTGGACGGGCAGGGACCTCACTCCGGGCCGGGGTATTTACAAAGACCCGGGTCTCAGTCCACATGCTGACGTGGTGGCCAATGTCCCTGTAGGAGTCACCAGGTTAAGCATTGATTTTTCCGGTGGATTCTGGCTTTCAGGCAGGGCACATCCAGGGGAACTGCCAGGTCCAGAGGTTTTCCTGCCGCAGCTGGGGGCTGCCCTCCTGGCCCTGCCCTGCCCTCTCCCTTGCTGACGCTCGAGGCCCAGACCAAACGTCCTGTGTGCCCTCAGCCCCAGGTCCCAACCGCAGGCTCGCCATCAGCACGGGCCAAGCACGCCCCCCACCCTCTGCTAGCCCGGCCCCCCACCTCCAGCTTGCCCTCCCGCTGCCCTCCTGGGTGAGACAAGAAGTCCTCAGAAGCGAGAAGCAGGTCTGGGCCTTAGCCCAGGAGCAGGGGAGGGCCCGGCCAGGTGGCTCTGGGCATCCCTAACACCTGCTCATCCCCGTCCTCCCCAGGACTCAGGCAGATCTCCCTGGAGGAGTCTCCCTGGGAGGGTGCTGAATGGTCCCTCGTTAGAGCCTCCCTACCTCCAAAGCCACGCCAGGTCTGGCCACTACCATCCGTCCCTGGACACTGAAGCAGCCTCCCCCGACCCCCTTTCCAGTCACCACCAGCATCCTGAGCAGTGGGGGAAAATGCAGCTCCAGGCACCCCCCGCTGCATCCCGCAGGGGCTTACCATTGACCCCAGGACCAGCCAAACCCGGCCCCCAACCTTTCCCTGCTCTCCGCACCTAGTTCTGCACACCAGACTGCGCTGCTCCTCTGCTGCTGGGCGTGCTTCGGCCCTGCCCTGGACCCCAGGTCTTCTACACGTTTCCTCTCATGGGACGCCCTTCCCGCTTCTTTGGGGGGCTCCAGGGTGCAGCCCAGGTGTCCCTCTTCCAGGCAGGAGGCTCACACCTCTCGTTCCCCCGACACTGGCTCCAACCCCCACAGCGTGTGGCTTTGGAATTGGCACCCACCTGCTGGTTAGTCCCCATGGGAGACAGCCGTGTCGGGCCGTCGTGGGCCTGGGGTGACCGAGGCTGCGGCAGCAGGTGGGTCCAGCTCCCCAGTTAGCTCTCCTCGGGGCATATCCCACCTGCTGCCCAGCAGCCCCTCCCTGGGAAGCCCTTTCCCTGTCCTCTCCAGCTGGGTCCTGGCCCCCAGGTGGCCTCTAGGTTCTGCACATCCCCAAGGGTCCTCAGCCATCCCATGCACCACATCATGGGGGAAACAGTCATAGGCCTGGGGTTGCTAAGGGCCACGTGTCCTTCCCCATCTCCACCACAGGCTTGTCCCACACCTGGCTCTGAGGTGGCTGAGGGGCTCAGAGCTCAGGCCCTGGAGCTAGACACCTGGTGCAAGCCTGCTCTGCCTTTGTTAGCGTGGGCCCTGGGCAAGGAGCTAACCCTGCTGAGCCTCCATGCCCCCTGCCCTGACGTGGAGGTGGGTGACAATCGTGTTTAGCACTCAGACGGGCCGAGCACTACATTGGCAGGTGCTGAGCACTCAGGATGCTGCCTGAGGGACTAACCAGCAGGTGGGTGCCAATTCCCTCCGTGAGCACGAGCACTTCTCTCTTTATCTCACCATCCTATATCATGGTTTTATTTTATTTTTTACTATGTCTGCAACCAGCACTTCCCATACCACCAGGTGCTCAGTAAATGTTTGGTTAATAAACAGCAGCACCCAGGGCTCCGAGGAGATCCCGGTCTGCTTTACAGGCAGGAGAGCTCACCCCTGCCCCACAGACCTGGCACCTCCTCCTCCCTCGGGCAGGTCACCAAGGCGCCCTCATTGTAATGTTCACGGCCAGGGTCTGGGCTCTCCTGTGGCCTGGAAAATTCACTCAGAGAGTCAGCTCCACAGGGAATGATTAACAGGGCCAGCTCAGGCTGGATCTCTTGCTAGAAACTTCCAAGCTGCCAGAGACACTGGCTTTGGGTTAGCGGGGGCAGCCCCACCCTGTCTGAGCTCTGCCCCCACCGCTCATGACTTTGGGAAAGAAAAGCCAGGCCTTGGAAAGCCCTGTCCAAGCAGGGAGGAGGGCAGCGAAGGGGAAACCGGGCTGACCCTCCCCGCCACTTGCCAGGACAGCAAAACTGCCCAAAGCTCCCTGAGGCCAAGTGCAAGTGCGGGTGGTGCTCCTGTCAAGTGTGCCATTTATCTCTGTCCTGGCCTTGCTTCCTGGCTGGTTTCGGACCTGGAGGCATTCCTGGAGAAGTGGCTGCTCGTGCCAGGCAAGCCTGGGAGCCCAGGGAGCCCGAGGCCCCAGCTCACGGAGGCCAGTGGCCCCAGCTCAGACCTCTGCCCTGGACAGACCTCCCGTGAGCTGAGGCTCTTGTCCCGGTCCAGGCCCCAGTCGGAACTCCGTGCGGGGTCAGGAGCCGGCCACCGCCTACTGTATGCCCAGCTGGGCCGGGAGCGGTGCCGGCATCGCCCCGCTCCCCTTCCCGACTGCCGCAGGGGGACGGCGGGGTGGGGAGAGGGAGCGGGGACAGCCTGGGAGCCTCACGGGCTGGGTTCAGCCTCACCCACGGTGGTCTCCGCACAATAGGCACAGTCATCCAATTCGGGGAGCTGAGCTCAGGCCAGGTAGGCGACTGGTCACTGCCACTTGGCTGGAGAGCAGCGCTGCAGGATTGGGGTCCCCGCGCTTCCCTGTGGCTCCCACCCCCCCGTGGCCCTGTCCTCTCTGGTGATGCTGCTTGAGCTACTGTCGCCTCCGGGTATGTCACGGGGTGTCAGGGCAAAGGGTCAGAGCCTGTCTTTTCTGCCCACGAGGCAGAAGCAGTAAGGATGGTACTGTGTGGTTGCTAACACTCATACTCTACTGTTTGAGAGATCCGAGTTCAAATCCTGCTCCCCCGTGTGGCCTCAGGCAAGGTCTCGTCTCTCTGGTCAGACTATCCCCATCCATAAGGAGAACAGTGACAGCCAGTCATTAACGGAGGGTGCTCAGAAAGCACCTCCAGGGGGCCGGCCTCCAGGAGCATCTCGTTTTTATCATTCGCGTCATTCACCTGATTCCCCAAAGGGTCAGGGTCGGTGTCCAGGGTTAACATCCAGGGTTCGGACCAGGGCCGGGGGGCCCATCATCACTCCCAGATTGATCACTCATCCTCCCCAGCCTTGATGTCCCCATCTGTTAAATGGGGGACTGACAACAGGCTGCCTTTCTCAGGTGTTTACCAAGTACCGGGCCCTGTTCTAAGCTCTTCATGTGTGTCCGCTCATTTACTCCCCACGAGTCATGTGCAGGGGTGGGGCAGCTGGTTCAGTCCTCCCTGGGCTCCGGGGAAGAACACAGCAGCACCCTTGGCCCACAGGGACCACCATGCACGGGCAGCTTCGTCACCACTCCCATGTGGGGCCACGATGCTTGGAGCCTCCCCAGGACATCCTGGCATCTGCAGAGCCAGCCCAAGGGTCCAGGCCCCCTGGGGGAAGCACTTTTCCCTCCTTCCTGCTTCTTCTCTCTCCCTGTTTAATACTGAGCAACGTCAGGAGTTCTGGAGGCGAAACCCCAGGACCCTCCTTGGAACAGCACATCTATTGCAGGCATCGGGTTAGGTAAAGCCAGTGTGGAGCAACCCGTCCCAGCACTGCAGGACCCACAAAAGAATGCTGGGCTGTTTTTATCACGCGGAGGGTCCCTTCAAGCGTTTTCTGAGACAAACTCAAAGCCCATGATGACTCAGACAGAGGCTCATGCTGTCGGCACAGTCGGGCAGAGGAATTCCGCAGCTGCATGAGGCAAGTGAGGCTCCCCATCCCTGGAGAAAATCAAGTGGGTGTGGGCATCCCCTGATCTGGGGTCCTGGGGACGCTTGCCGCCCCCCCCCACCGGCTGCAGGGTGGACAGCTGGACAAGGGGGTGGGGAGTGAGTGAGTCCAGGTCAAACACTGAGAACAGTGTCTGGCTCACGGAACCCAATGCTCGCCGGTTACGCTGTGAAGGCCCCTCCCGGTCCTAAGCTGTGGCAGCCTGTGGCTTTGTCTCTATGCCCATGTGCACGGCATGAAGGAAGAGCACCAGGCGAGAAGTTGCTGAAGGGTTAAGAATTAAGTTAGAGGCCAATTAAGTAGCGAGTCTGCATGCATTCGTGAGCCCCAGCTGCTCCAGCGGCCGAGTACCCGTGGAAATGTGACAAATTGGAGAAATTCATATTTATTAGAGCTCCTCTCAGGGAGAGTGTGTCTGTGATTGCAAGAAATCTCTGGACAAGGCACATGCTCTGGGGATGAGACCTCGTCCCCAAAGACACGCTCGCGAGGCCCAAGGCTCCCCCTACGCGCCCTCTAGGGAAGTGCAGCCTTGCTCCCGAGGACTCGGGTTCAGCCTGAGCAGGTTGGGCTGGAGTAGGAGGATGAAGAAGGAGGTTACATCCTGGCAGCTGCCTTCTGCATGCGGGGGGACACCCAAGGGAGGGGGGGCTGCCTGGGGCCCCTCTGTCCTCTAAGAGTCAGTCCCAAACTGAGGAATCCCCTTCTGGATGGAGAAGGATAGGAGATAAACAGGTTCCTATGGCAGCAAGAATGTGTCTGTCTTCCTTCCAGAAGAATCCATGTTGGGGAGCGGGGCGGGGGGGGGAGAGGGGGAAACCACTTCACTGCCCTTTGCTGGAGGTGCACCCCAGGGCCCCTCAGCCTGCTTCCCAGAAGTGTCTGCTCAAGGATGACCTCACATGATGGTCCCTTGGCCACCCCCCCCAGAGCATGTGCCCCTTGGGTGGGCCCCACGGGCAGGGGCCACGTCGCGTCTGGTTCCCCATCGTGCCTTCACGTGCGCAAAGTTCCTGTCCATGATGGGTCCTCGATTACTATGTGTTGGATCACATTTAATAAAATCAAAGCCCCTTTGAGAGGTAAGCATCGGTTTTCATTCCCTACCTGTCATCCCTGAGGAATCATGCTTCTGCATTCTGCGAACCCATATTTCCTGTCCCTGCCTGATTGGCTTCTACCTCGGCACCCCCTCCCAGGGCATCTTCTAGGGGAGCTCAGAGGGCCACCTCACCGGCCGGTAACCAGACATGGTCACCCCACCTCCAGCCCTTCGTCTACATCGATCCCCCGCCCGGCATGCTCTCTCCAAGCCCTTTCCCTCCTCAGCTCCCACTTCATTCCCAACTTCCAAAAGCCCTAAACATCCTCCTTTCTCCCCCCACCCACCCCATCCTGCGTGAGCATCCTTGGGCCACGTTGAAGCCTGCTTCCCTGAGCACCCAAATACTGAGTGCACACAAGGGCATTATTTGAAATTGCTTTTTAAAAATGATCGTTCATTTAAAAGTCCGTTTCTGGTGTGAGCATAGCCGTTCCCTCCTGCAGACGCTCGCGGTGAGCCCACCGGCGCCCCCCGCCAGGCCCCTGTGGCAACACCAGGATGTGGCATCCTTGGAGAGTTCCAGGCTCAGGGAAGCAACTGTTGTTCTAAAGCTTCGAGTGCTAGAGTGGAACATGGCTAGTGACTCCCGGGGGACTTCGTATTTGCAGTTACAGTATCAGAACCAAGACCCTTCCGTGGCGGGGGGGCGGGGGGGTGGCCCAGCTCCAGCTGCCCCTTCCTGCTGGATCTCAGCCCGATGTGCTGGGAGCTGAGCCTCTGTGGGCAGAGCTGCAGGCACCCCAATCTCTGCTTGTCGCAGGCCTCGGGCTGGACTTGGGGGTGAGAGTACCATCCACCCACCCTCCTCCGCAGCCCAGCTGCAGCCTCCCATCCTTCCCTGTCCCCCTCCCCAAGGCTGCTCCATCTAGCTCTCTCTCCCAAGCCCCCAGGTTCCCAGAGAGAGCCTGGATTCTGGAAGATGCCAGGTCAGGAGGGGGACGCAACTGCAAGGTGAAGCCCACTCAGACGCATCCTTACAAGGACCCCACTCGCACCCCGCCTACCTCGCTTCCCGGCAGAGGTCCCCACACCGACACCTATTCCCACCTGCTGCTTGAAGCCAGACACAAAGGGGCTCTTTGCGTCCTCTCTGCCTCGCAACATACCATCTGTCTCTAGGTCCGTGGGCCCCACCCCTCAATGTGGCCTGAATCTCACACCTCCTTCCACCCCCGTGGTGCACAGCTTTCCCCCGAAGCCCCTCTTCCCTGAGATGGAGACCACCCCCACCCCCCTGCTGCTCCCATCCATTCCTGCATGGCAGCCAGAGGGAGCCTTAAAAATTCTAGGTCAGGTCATGTCTACGCCATGGGTCTACACCAGTGGTTCTCAAAGAGGAGTGTGCCCCGGAATCCCCGGGGGGAACATCCCCAGAGCTTCTGACTCAGCTCGTCTGGAAAAGGGCCCCAAACGCAGCCTTCGCAACAAGTTCCCAGGGCTGCAGCGAGCATGAGGCCGCAGCTGAAGGATGCAGGTCTACACTGGGCTTTGTGCTGCCTTCAAGTCAAAATCAAAACCGAACATAAACTGTGCCACAGGCAGGTGCTGACACACGGGCTGTCTGGATTCAAGTCCTGGCTCTGCCACTGCCTGTGTGTCCTGGATCAAATGACTTCGCTTCTCTGTGTCTCAGTTCGATTTTCCTCTCAGTAACATGGGAGCGATGACCGTGTCTCCTTCCCAGGTTTGTCGTGAGAATGAAACAAGCTGATGCTGCGACCGAGTCTGGGGTCTCCCAGGAGCAGGTGGGGAGGCAGGGGTGTGCGTGACCCCAGGAAGCCCTGTGGGAGGGGCCTGAGGAGAGCCGGTGCAGGACACACCATCAATAACCCCGACATCGAGTCTGTTCCAGCTGGGAGGCAGGGGACAGGGGGTAGTCATCCTCCTGCCTCGGCAGTCACGGGTTGAGGACTGTGCCCGCTGGGGGCAAGCGGGGTGCGGACAGCCCGCCCCACGTGCAGCAGGGCCACTCGAGCGGTCCGAGAAAGCCGTCCAGCCCCCGGAGCCGTGGGCAAGTGCCCGGGGCATGTAAGGAGCTACGGAGAAAACCAGCCCCAGCATGCAAAGCACCGGGTAAGAGCTTGTGCGGCTCCAGAGCCCTGGCTGATTCCCTGGCATGGGCCCCCTTCACCTGAGCCCCTCACCGAACCACCTGCAAGCCTGGCCCTCCCATCCCAGCCCACACCCCGGGCCACCTAGCTTCCTGTCCCCACCACACACACCCCGTGGGTGCGCCTTTGCACAGGCTGGCCCCTCGGCAGCCCTCACTCCCCTCTCACTCAGCCCTCAGAGAGCACTTTCCTGTCTCTCCCACCCGATGCCGCCGGGCTCAGCCGCTCTCAACTGCACCTCCCTTCATTCCCAGCCAAGCAGGCCACGCTGATCTGCACGTGCGCTTCCCCGTTCACTGGCTCGTGGTCTGGTCTGTCTCCCCCAGCTAGCTGGCTCTGCTCCAGGATTCCAGAAGCTGTAATGTTTATCATCCAGGCTCCAGCCTCTAGCAGGCATAGAGTAGCATTCACTGAATGAATGAATGAATGAATGAATGAATGAAGTACTTGAGTGGGAGGCAGAGAAGCAGCAATGTCATCTAGGAAACACAGGGATGGTAAAGCCGGAAGCCCAGATCATTTCTCACTCCCAGGTCCTTCCTCTGCTCCTCAATGCTTTGCCTCTGTCCCAGGGCCACAAACACCCTTCTGACCGTGGGAGCTGGGGAACTGACTGATGGTGCAGGTGGGAGCAGCCTGAACAGAATGAATAGCGTGGGCTCCCTCCTCCATCCTGGGCACTCCCCAAAAGCCTAGAACATTGCTTAGGATTCGGTGTGGTACGTGGAACAGAGAAATAAAACCAGAAGTCCCCAAAGCCCAGGTGCCTTCTACCTCGTTGCCCCTTCATCCTCAACACAGAGCTTCTACTTCATGGACTAAGGTGGCTGCCTGGTGCTCCAGCCATCACATCTCCATTCCAGCCATGAGGAAGGGGAAAGGAGTGAGGAAGGGCTTGCTCACTCTCGGTAAGGATACTTCCTAGAAGGCCACACACCAGACTTGCACTCACATCCCATTGGCCAGCCCTCAGTCTGGATCCATATCATCCAGATGCTAAAAATTAAGGTGCTCATTCCTGGAGAAGATGAGGAGAGCAGATGAGGGGGGAGCAGTCAGCAGCTACGCCCTGGCAACTTTTCAGGGGAACCATTCTATCATTCTGACCGTGTGCCCTGTGCCAGGTGCTGGTGAAAGAGCAAGGACCTGGAGAGAGAGAGAGAGAGAGAGAGAGAGAGAGAGAGGAGAGCCCCAAGGGTTGGCTCCCAGGGAGACAGCCGAGCCCTCATCATCTGCGAGGCCCTGGGAAGAGGGTGGCAGTGCTGAGAAAGGGCCTCGGAGGCAGAGGGGTGGAAACTACCCTGGCCACGGGACACGGGGCAGGCCTTTCCGGGGAGGCAGCATTGGCATAGAGGCTCGAGGATTGAGAAGGAGCCATGGACCCTTCCAAGCAGCAGGGAGTGGCTTGCACACCCCAGTGCCGCCGAGGGCCCCCGGGTGGGTCCCCGTGCCTCCCCGAGCCCCCTCTGTCACCCACAGCTCGGGGGCAGCAGCCACTCACTCACTCGGCTGCAGAACGGGGTCTTCGTGGAGAGACTGAGGCCCAGAGGGTCCGAGGACGTTGCTCTACACTGGTAGTTCTCAACCAGGGGGAGAGTGTCCATTTCCGGAGACATTTGTGATCATCACAACTGGGGAGGGGGCTGCTGCTGTGGGCACCCAGTGGGGGGAGGCCGGGGGGTGGGGGGGCTGCCGGAAACATCCTACAAGGCCCAGAACAGCCAGTCATCCAGCCCCAAACCTGCCCTCTGCGGCCACCCAGCCAGAAGGAACGGGGTCCGGGTCTACACGCGAGGGGTCCCTGCACCCAAAGCCCCCTCGGTCTTCTCCAAACGTGTTCCAGAACCGCCACCCCAGGCCCCTTCCGTGTACCCCAGACGACGGGGTTTAGATGTCTGCTTTCTTAACAAACAGCCACAATGACTCAGACATTTGCTAAAGTTTAAGGGGAACTAAACTATGTGCTTGTAAAGTACCAGGCACGTAGCCGCCACCCCCCACACCAAAATCCATTACCAGTTTAAAGTACAGCTGTTATTTTTACAGCATTGCTTAGAAATGGCTTGCAATCTCTAATTTGCTAAATTGATGTGTATATTGACTAAATAAATATTCGGCACGAAGCCCGAGTCCCCCTCCACACTTATTAATCCTCAGGAAATGGAAACACAAGACACGAAATGAGCTTTTGCTCCGAGCTGCAGACAGGAATACATTATGTTGTTTTTCAAGCGTTCGGGGGCCTGACTCGCTGCAGCAAAGACGATCCAATCACCAGGCTCCAGGCTTTCCATGACGCACATGTCTGCCAGCGGACGTGCCTGTGTTGCTAAGGCTCTTTCTCGGACTTTGAAAGTCTAGAACAAGAAACTTTTAACTCAACGGGGTGGGGGAAAATCTGGGGTGACTGCCTTTGGGGGAGCTGATTTGAGGGGTTGGTGGATGACACCTGGGTTCAGGAACAGAAATAGGGGCCACCGGCAAGACCACTGAGCGATAAGGTGGGACCTGTCCCCTTCCCCAAGGACTAGGCTGTTGGTGCTCTCAGCGCTGGGGACCGGAGGCAGAGCTCCCTGGGGCAGGGGAGGTGGGGGATGGGGTCCTCTGTCAACACCCCTGCCCCAGGACGGAACAGTGGGCAAAAGGGGGTGCAGGTCCTGTGGACAGAGTGCCTGTTGGCTTTTCCCACCCTGGGGCTCTGACCTCTGGGATGTTGATGGATGGGTCCTTGGGGCTGGCTTTGCACCAGGGTGGAGGGGGGAACGGACACGTGGGGAGACGCAGAGTGTGTCTGCGGAGGTCCCTCGTGTATTAACTTCTAAAGGTTCCCAACTCCATGGAATATTTCCCTGTGGTGCCAACTGATACCAATGAAGCAATAGAGCCCAGAATTAGCAGAGAAGTTCATCTTAGGAGCCGGGGAGTGAGGAAATGTTCTCCAGAAGAAAAGGCAAGAGCTTTCCTTTTGCCTTACTGGGAGGAGGTGAAGCCCAAGAGGGAGGCATTTCATGGAGACTGGCCTCTGCCCGAAGCCAGTGCAGGGCTCCTACCAGGCAAGGTGCCAGACCCCTCAGAGCATCCCACTTTGCACCCCCCACCCCCAGAGAGGCCAATCCCACAGGCTGGAGACTGAGGGGGCCTTCAGCATTACAGTGACCTCAGCCTCCCGGTCTGTCAGATGAGGTTCATGGTGGTGGCACCCACAGTGACGGCACCCAGCGCCTGACCCGCAGCCAGCAAGCTCCCTGCTGCAGAAGGCAGTGGTGACCCCTCCCACAGGGGCCCCAGTCTACTGATGGATGCGACTGGCCGATGGGAGGGCAATGGGACTCTCTGAAGCCTTTGCACCTTCAGGGGGTTTCCCCCAAATGAGCCTGTGGGGCCCCAAAATGGTGCAACTACCGAGGATGCAGGAGTGAGAGAGGAGGAAACACAGACCTCCCCTCTACCATTCTGCAGGCAGAAGGAGCAGCCAGTGTGGTTGACCCCAGCCGGTAGGCCAGAGCCAGGTTTGCAGGGACTGTGGTCCGAGATGAGGGCAGAGGGTTGGCCAGGGTCGGATCCCACAGGACCTCGTGGCCACCCACAGCAGGTATTGGGGCTGTAGCCTGGGGGCAGGGGGCAGCCACCGGGGAGCTTTGCGAGGGACATATCTGAGCTGAGCCTCAGCAGCCCTGGGAAGAAGCCTCAGCCTCATTTGCAAGGTAGATCCTAGGCTTGCAGCTCCTGAGCTCGGCCAGAGCTGAGCTGCCTTCCCCAGCAGCTCGGAAGGGAAGGAGAAAGCTGTCCTCTTGCAGGACCGCCGGGGACTCTGAATGAAACAGAGGGTGGGGGTGGGGGGCTTTCCCCGTGCGGGTGCCACCACACACCTGCCCAAGCAGCTACAACAAATCCAGTGGCCCATCAAGGGCTGGCGAGACCGGGGAGGGGCCGCTGGTCTGGGCTGGCGCGCGCCCACAGCACAAGCACCCGGAAATCTGGGCGGCAGATCCTTGCGGAGTTCAGCAGACATCTGCCCTGGACCCGGCCGCTCCAGGCAGAGGTATTTACCCAAGAGGAAGTACCCAGAACCAGAACAGGCATTCCCAGTCTCCTTCCCCCAACTGGCAGAGCTGCCAACAGGCCAGCTGGCCACGATGGGGGACGGGCTCAACCCACGGTGCTCAAGGTTTCCGGGGGCGGGGGGGGGGGTGGGGGGGAGGCACACGGCCACGCGGAAGAGGGTCGTGGCAGCACAGCCTAGGAGGATGAACCGTGTCCGTCACAGCAGTCCGCCTCTCTTGGATAAGGCACGTCTCCCCTAGTGATGGAAAGAAGATCAGTGGTTGCCTGGGGCTCGGGGAGGTGAGATTAATAGGGCAGGGCACTGGGGAACTTTCTGGGGGTGATGATAGAATGTTCTAGATCTTGACCTGGGAGGCGGTTACACACAGGGGTCCAGACCCCGTCCCACCGGCCACCGAAGACGTGTGTATTTCACTGCATGTAAATATCCGCTAATAAAGGCCCATGTTTAAGAGGGGGTCTGCTCCGGGGCTCGGGTGGGCGATCTGCACCCCCTGGAGCCGCCCGAGCTCCCCAGGCAAAGCACAAGTCCTGGGCGAGTGGAAAGAGCCGCGCGGGGGCTCCTGAGGCCACGGCGCCCGCCTTCCCGCGGCGCATCCATCTTGCTGCTGCCGGAGCCCGAGAATTGCTCCCGGGGCCGAATCTTGAATATTCATCTGATTTACGGCCCGCTGCCGACAGCTTTATGAATCCACCCACCAATACCTGCAGCCGGTCATCAATCTTCCCCCGAGATTGTGCTTCTGCCAGTAACTCATGAATTAAAGAGGCCCCCGGCGGCCCCCACGCCTCCCTCCCCGCGCGGCGGCGGGATGGAGCAGGGCCTGACCAGAAGTCAGAACACGCCTGTCGTCTTGCGGCGGCGGCGGCTCTGGGTGACCTTGGATGACTCGCTCCGAGTCTGCGGCCAGCAAGGGAAACTTGGGAGCCTTCAGATCCGCCGCTTCCCCGCTGCGAGCCTCAGTTTCCCCACCTGGAGAGACGGGGCGGGGTGGCGGCAGCGCCTCTGCCCGCGTCCCCGGCTCCGGGGTGCGTGTGAGCCGGGCTGTGGCCGGGCGTCCGGCCGGGTCTGCGGGAACCAGAGACGCCCTGGGGCTCACAGCAAAGCCCCCTCCGTCTCTTGTGCGCGTCCACGGCGTGAGACTGAAGGCGGCGTTTCCCTCCAGGCCTTCCCGGAGGGAGGGGACCCCAGGAGGCCACCGAGAAAGGACTCCGCTCAGGGCTGCGCACCCGGCAAGCACTTGAGGGGGTGGCGGCGGGTGAGGATGGTTTGTCTGGGGAAGGAGCAAATGTCACAGGCTTAGCTCTGGGCCAGGAGGCAGCTCCGAAGTGCTGGCGCAGCCCACCCAGCGGCTCGGACCCCTGGCACAGGCCTGCTGCCCGAAGCCTAGGGCCCGCCGGGCTGCTTGCCCAGGAGCCCCCCGAGCCCCCCGAGCCCCCCGTGGGGATAGCCCTGAGCAAATGTTCCCCGGTTGCTCCGACTTTCACTCCACCATTGGTAACGTCTGCAAAGCCCTGGCTCCACCTGGGCCGATAGACGGCTGGAGGGCAGAGCATGGACGCAGCCCCTCTGGGCTCCTGACTCCTCGGGGTTCAAGCCCCACCCTGCATCCTGTGACCTCGCAAGTCACTATCCCCTGTGCCCCATAAGCCCAACCTTGGTGTCGTGGCTGCCTTGGCGCGGCGGCTGGGGGGCTCAGGGGGGCAGCCTGCTGCAAGCACCTTCTCTGCCACAGGGGAGCCTGAGGGAGTGTCGGCTCCAGGGGGTGTCCCCCAACATCTGCTCGGCACCAGGCACCGCTCGGGGCACCAGTGGGTGGGGGGGGGGCAGTCAGTATGGATCAGCCCTGTTCCTCGGTGGCTCCATCAACAGATGTTCATTAGTCCCTTCAGACCACAAGAAGCTCGTAATGCCTGTCCCCAAGGACACACTGACACACTGAGGGGCGGCCCTTCCCCGAGTCCCGGCTCCCACCAGTCCCTGCAACGTGGCAGCGTCCCCGGGGACTGAGGCTCGTCGCAGCGGCCTCCAGGGCACCCCTCGCAGATCAACATGACGGCAGATGGGTCCTCCCCTCCGCAGGGTGCTGCGGCTCCGCGGGCGCGGGAGGTCCTGCCGCGTGCACTGCAGCATCCCGGCGCAGGCTGCACAGCTCAGCTCCTTCGTCCAACACACTCTCCCCGGCGGAGCCCCCGCACACAAAGGAGGCAACCATCGAAACGAGCTGACATTTATTGGGCACTTACTGTGCGCCACGTACACTCCGAACACCTGACACGCATCCCCTTCTTTGAGCCCTCACCAAGAGGAAGGCTTTGTTATTATCTCTCTTGTACCAAAGAGGGAGCAGAGGCGTCGAGAGGTGAGGTGGCTCGCTCAAGGTCACACAGACCCAGAAGTGGCTGACACCGGAGTCTATACTCTCACCCCCTGCAGCAGCTCCTTGCCCCAGGAAGTGTGCGTGGCAGTGTCAGGATGTAGTGAGACTCCGCTCCTTGAAAACAACTATCTGACCTGGGGAGTCACGGCACCACTCTGAACCTCAGGCTCCTCTTCTGCAAAATGAGAACAAGTGAGCCCACTCCCAGCTGGAATGTTCGTTCGCCAGGCCCACTGTGAAGAGGCACCTAAAGCCCCAGCATGGTGCGGGGCCGTGGGGAGAGCCCCACAAACACACCCGCTCTCCACTTCCCGCCACTCTGGTACGCACCCTGTGTCAGAAGTCCACCAACAGCCAGCCCAACTCTGGGAGAAGGGTACTTTGGAAGGAGGTGAAGGGGGAGGCAGAGGCCAAAGCTGGGGGCACAGCTTGCCTACTTGGCATTGCCTGCAGAAGGGTGGAGGGTGGAGGGTGGAGGAGCCTGAAGCTCACTGGGGAAAAGGTCTCAGCTTCTGAGAACAACATTTCCCGGGGGGTTCAGCCTCCACCGCTAGGGTTTCTGATCTATGGACTTTTCACCTTGGCACCAGCTCCCTGACCACGTTGGCAGTATTTACCCTGTGGGAGGAAGAAGCAGCCACATAGGTGTGGGTATGTGTGCATGTGCACTGGAGCAGAAGGGCAGAGCCAGGACAGCGGGCCCCAGGCCTTCCGGAGCCCCCAGAATCTCGGGTGTACGTTCCCCTTCTGGTCTTTCATCCTTGCTCTGCCCCTGTCCTCCTTCAACTCTTGCTCTTAGGGCTGAAACGCTGGTGGTTGGAAGATGCCAAACCCACAGCCGCCTTTCTGAGGATTTGCACCCAGGATGGAGACAAGGGCTAAAAAATCCAAGCTCCCACCCCCGCTAGCTATAAGAACTCCCCTGCTGCCTCATCTAAAGAGTGGGGATCATAGTAACACCCAAGTGTTTAAGTTGAGAGGAGGAACTAAGGAAAGGTTCCTGGAATGTGCCTGCACACATAAGCACTCGGGAAGTGGCAGGTGCTGTCCCCAGCCATATGGGTGCTCAGTAAACGTTTACTAACTAGACGGATGGAGGGAAGAGAGGATAAATGGGTGAGTGAGTGGAGGACAGACAGATGGATGTATAAGTGAACGGATACCTAGATAGGCAAATAGAAAAAGGCGGATACATGGATAGTGGACGTGCAGTCACCATCCATCCATTGATTTATCCATTGGTCCATCTGTACATCCCGTCATCCATCCATCCATCCATCCATCCATCCATCCATCCATCCTTCCTTCCTACTATCTCAGTGGATGTGTGCATACGCACATGGCTAGGTGGATGGAGAGAGGGACAGATAGAAAGACAGATACGCAGACGGGTGGGTAGAAGAGTGAATAAACGGGGGGCTGGCTGGCCTGATGGATGGATGGATGGATGGTGGGTGCATGGAATGTTCCAATGGACAACTGGATGAATGAACAGATGGAGAGATAGATGAATGGGCAGATGGATTGCTGGATGGCTGGGACCAGAAACTAAATGCTAAATTGCCTCCCTCCCGAAGGTGGCAGATAACAATTGCTTCAGCTCCTGCCTGGTACCACATACATTACCACGGCCACGGGGGGCCGGAACACTGCAGCCGCCACAATCTGCTCATTAACTGACTCACGGTGCTTTTCACCTATTCGAAACCAACGGGGTAGCAGCGTGACATTTAAGATTTCCTTTCAGCAATCACTTGCTTGGCCTTTCA
Source organism: Canis lupus familiaris (assembly GCF_011100685.1). Classification (NCBI taxonomy): domain Eukaryota; kingdom Metazoa; phylum Chordata; class Mammalia; order Carnivora; family Canidae; genus Canis; species Canis lupus. The sequence continues at coordinate 43,301,567 of NC_049245.1, read as the reverse complement.
CAGAACACAGCGTGCAGCTGTTCACTGCCTTATATTCTGCTCCAAAGGTGCCTTCAAGCCCCCCGGGTGCAGTAATGGGCCCAGCTTCCCTGGGGCCCCGGGGGGGGGGGCGGTGTGCCCTAAAAAAGTTGGGGGCCCCCTTCTGACTCCCCCAACCTCTTTGCCACACTGTCGCTCTGCAGCAGTGCTACCAATTACCTTAATTACCCTTCAGTTAGGGGGTTTCATTTATAACATAGTGGCGAGGAAGTATTGGAGAAAGAGTTTCCTTGGCAACCAAGTTTTTAAACACAAGATTCTCTGAGTTTTAAAGCCACTTCTCATCTAATTTCCCCCCTGAAAATTAGCTTGGAACTTTTCAGATGCTGAAATTTTTAGCATAACAGCAGGCTAGCACTTATGTCTGAAACCATAAAAGACCTAGATTTCTCCCCTGCCAGAGGCAAGAGCCTGGGAAGTTGTTCAATTTCCTGTGTCACTTTGTTCTTGGTGGATAAGCAGAGACGGCCGTGGCCATTAGGGAGTGACCGTGGGGAGCGACATTTTCTGACCTGTGGCCAGTCGCGCTCCCCACGCCAACCAACCTGGTCTCTGGACTCATGTTGTTCGAGATCCCTGCCGGCTGAGTTCTGCACCATGGGCTCGATAGACAGGCCCCTGGGACAGCCAAGTGGTCTGGGCCCACCCCCCCTGGGTGGAGAAGGATGGCATCAACACGCACCCCAAAGCGGGAAGCACACCATGTCAGGCTCTCCATCGAAGCTTCTCTCACTCAAAACTTCCCTCATCTGGAAGCTCCCCGACTCCTCTCTGTGCCGACAAAATGAATCCCAGCTCATGACTTAGCTTTTCATAATCTGCTCCAACCTGGGGCACCTACTCTAACTCTGCCCTCTTCCCACTAGCCCCACGCTGTCCTCTGACCGAGCCAGCCTCCCACCGGCTCAGCCTCCAACCATCTTAGACAACACCTACTCCCACCCTCAACACTCCACCCTCAGCTCACCTTGATCCTCGCTCACGCCCCTTACTACACCCGCAATCTCTATCCTCTGCTCTCTAGGTCCTGGCTTTCCAAATTTGATGTCATTTTACGAGCACTGCTCACACGCCGCTTCCTCTGAACCTTTGTAGTGATCTGTCTACACCTCCGAGAACATCCAGCTTCTTGCTCTGCCCAGCTTAGGGGTTATTTTGCCTTGAAGGTACCCAGTAGAGTGGGAAATCAGGGGGAGCTGATTCAGATTCTGGCTCTCACAGTTGGTAGCTGCGTTGCCCTGGTGAGAAGATGGAAGGGCGGATTGAGGGTCAGTGAAGGGTTTACATGGATGGGCCCTATGGCGGTGAGATGTGCCCCTAAGTGGAGACTGGAAGGTCGACTGGGGAGATGTGTGGATGGATGGAGGGCATGTGGAAGCATAGATGGTTGGAAGATAAAGGAATGGATAATTAAGTGGAAGGGTATGGGGCCGGATTGATGGATGGAAAGAAGCAGGGAGAGGGGAGATGCAGTGGGGAGGGGGGGTAGGTAGATTGCAAACGCCTCCAGCTGCCCAGGAGCAATTACAAAATCTGACCACTCGGCTGACCACCCGGGAATTCTGGAAGGGGCGGAAAGTGGATTCTTGTCCACAGGAAATATTGCTTCTGATAACTTGAGGCTTGAAGTTTTTCCATGACCCTGGGAAAAGGACAGAGGCTCCTGTGGGACCAATTCATTAGGAAGGACAGTCCTGATCAGCTCACCTAAGCACTTGGGCCGACTCTAAGTGCCAGGCAGTCAGGGGCGTTCAATAACTATTCATTGGAAAGTGACGGATTGATTTGGAGGCCTGCCATTCTAGGGAGGCATGGCCAGCTGGGAAGCACACAGGCGTTTTGCTCATCAGAGGCACGCTCTCTCTCTCATATTCCGCAGCAAGGAAAAGCTGACCCTGCTGTAAGCCGCCCGGCCTCCAGTCTTCAGGCTTGCTCCCATGTTTGCCCTGTGACAGAACCCACACCAGAGAGGGGCCTGGGGCACATGCCTCCCTAAAAGCACCAACACACCCGTGGTACAGGGGAGGCCAAACTTCCTCTAACCCACCCGGGTTGGGGACGTAAGGAAGATCAGATTGGAGCTAGTCAACCCAAAGCCACTTGGCTTACAGGTCCGTTCTGGGAGTCAATCCACCCAATTCACCCAGGAAGACCCTATAGATAAGGGTCCCACTGCCCGGAGCTGTTGGGGGGCTAGCATGGAGCAAGAAGGACATCTGGAAACCATCCCTTTCCGGGGAAGGACAAATCTCACGGGGCGTTGGTCACAGACACACTCAGAGGCCACAGGAAGGTGCAAACGTCTTCAGCTTGCCCACTGAGTCTTCATCTCAGCCCACAAGGTCTATTCGGTCTTGGACAGTCACAGGGAAGGGGCACTGTGGGACCCCAGGGGGTGCTCTTGCATAGACACGGGGAGGGCAGCCTAACGGGCCCCCTGTTCCTGAGCAGTGAATCTGCAAGACAAACAAACTTCCTAACCTATCTAGGGAGCCTTGAGTTGTTAATAAAACCCTCTCTTTACTTCTTCCCTCCGACTCCCTCCCCATGAGGGACGTGGCGGGGGGGACCAGAAAAGGGGGTGCAGGGGGAAGACAAATTCACCCTCCCTTATCTCTTAAAGTGCTTAGCTAAGTGCCAGGCACATAGTAAGTGCTCGATAAATAACCATTATTAGGGGAGGAAGAGACGGAGGCAATCGGACGATCAGAATTTAATTCTGCTGCACGGATCTATTGTGCTTCTGTCCGGGGAGAAAGAGAGAAAGAGTATCTCAGCTCCCCATCTCCCTCTGCCTCTGAGGCTGACTCTGTGGCAGTGCCCTCTCGTCCCCTTTTGTCTGCAGCCTGTTGAAGAAAAGAAAAAGAAACAGCCAATGTGGCATGCTTGGCCAAGCCTCTACCTCCCCAGCCCACGGCCCCTCTGACTTTATGTTTAATTTCCCCGGGTCGAGAGGAAACATCCTGATGATCCAAGTTAATTCAAAATGTAAATTCCGTCTCCTATCGGCTAATGGCTCTGAGCTCCGCTTTACATAACGGGGAGCAGCTGCCGCATGAGTCACCGGGGCCTCTGGCTCCCCGGTCTCTGCTCTTAATGGTGATGAAGCCCTCGCTGAGCCTCCGACAGCCACAGCCCCTGTGCCCACTGAGGCCAGACCGGAGTTCACCTCCGAGGGCGGGGTGTGCTGCTCACCCAGGGGACCGCGGGGTGCGGGGCCTATGCCAAAGCCCGGGGGAGTTTGGCCAGACCGGTTGGTCCCCTGGGGCCGTGAGATGCGTGTACCCCTCGCCCAGATGCGAGAGCCTCGGCCCCTGGTGGAGAGCTTCACCACCAGCCAGGGGGCCCCACTGGGTTCAGGGAGCGGCCTTCACCCAGACCCCCACAGCAGCCTTGAGCCCTGCAGGGGCCAGCGCTTGAATGGCAGCCAAGGCCTTTAGGGACTGGCTTCCCGTGGCTGCCGTGCCTGGAGCTGCCCTGGGCCATGGAGCAGGTGCCTTTCATCTTCCCAGGAGATGGGAGGGCCTCTCTCAAGGCCAGCTGAGTACCCCACTGCCCGTGTCTTTGAAGACCAAAGCAGCCACAGGTCAGGAGTCTCTCTCTCTCTCTCTCTCTCTCCTTCCTGGCCTGCAGGGAAGCCAGTGTCTGGCCCCAGATGGAGGGTGGAGGGGAACCGGGGATGTGTCGGAGAGGGAGAGCATCCTGTCCTGTCCCACACCGTCCTTCCTGGGGACATGGCACAGGCGGAATTGAGCAGTATGTGAGCGGTGGATGGTGTCTTCAGGTGGGACACACATGGGTGGGGGGGCGTTCCGGGGTGGTCGCAGGCATGCTGAGGAGCAGCAGGTGAGCTGTTCGCGAGTGGAGTGTGTTCTTGCGGCCCTGAAGGAAGCTCACCCTCTCCACCTCGTCCTTCTCCCTGCACCTGGACCTGGGCTCACTAAACCCCAATTCTAAGAGTCTCACCGAAGAGCTACATGGCTCCGAATTCATGGCAGGTTGGAGGTGAAAAGACTTCCAGGGGGTAAGGCAGGGCACTCAGGTACCACTGGGTAAACTGAGGCTCAGAGAGGAAGAGCCCATCCCCGGACCCTGCCAGGATTCTAGTGGTTGCAGGGGATACTAGTTTCATATCCCTGATCCCAGTCCCCAGGCTTCTGCTACAGGGGGATGGGGGAGAGGGAAGTGGACCCCCCTGCACGGCTGGAGCCCTTGCTGTTTAGAGCACCCGTGTCCAGACCCGCCCTTATGTGGTGTCATGAGCCCAACCCTCCCTTCCACGGCTGAGCCAGTGTGTGTGCATTTCCCAACCCAGTGTCAGAGCTGGGATGGTCTCTGGCCTCCTGACTCCGGGGTTTCTCTCTCTGCTGAGGACCAGGTTGGGATTGTAGCACCTGACTCGATGCCAATGCAAGCCGGCCTGGAGTCCCAGGCTCAGGGTGGTCCCAGCGCTGCCACCTGCTGGGCTCACGACTTTTGCAGGTGTCTCTTCTCTCAGGCCTGATTCTCCCAGCAGTTGGTTGAGATGATTTTTTATGGTGCTGCTCATGACGACTGGGAGAGGTTCACGGGCCTGCCGTTAGATGACTTTGAACCCTATAATAAGAAGGTCTGTCCTTCTTCCATCTTCTCCGAAGCCTTCTGGTTGTCTCTGGGAGGGAATCTCAAGGGGGCTGCACCTGCCCCGTCACTTCCCTCACCCCTCAGTTCGTGCTGCCTTCTTGACAAGGCGAGCACAGGCGTCCAGCTCAGAGCCTTTGGCAGACGACAGGCTTCTAATGCCAGTGAAGAGATACTTTTGTTTTTGTTGAATTTACTCTCTTTTCCAACCACTTTAAGAGCTATAACTCGCATATCGTCAAATCCATCTGCTTAAAATCCTCCATTCAATGGTTTTCAATATATTCGCAGAGTTCTACGACCTTCACCACAATCTAATTGGAGAGTGGTTTCAGCACCCCGAAAAGAAACCCCATCCCCGTTAGCAACCGCTCCTGGCTCCTCGATGCCTCTCCTCACCCGACCCCTGGCAACTGCAAATCTAATTCCTTGTTGTGGTTTTGCCCATTCTGGACACTTACCATAAAGGGAATTGCACAACGGACATGTCTTTTTTTTTTTTTTTTAAGAGGCAACTCTATTTTATTTTATTTTTTTTAATTTTTATTTATTTATAATAGTCACAGAGAGAGAGAGAGGCAGAGACACAGGCAGAGGGAGAAGCAGGCTCCATGCACCGGGAGCCTGACGTGGGATTCGATTCCGGGTCTCCAGGATCGCGCCCTGGGCCAAAGGCAGGCGCTAAACCACTGCGCCACCCAGGGTTCCCCGGACATGTCTTTTGTGGCTAGCTTCTTTCACTTCATGTCGTGTTGGCACGGTTGCTTTAGCCAGGAATGCCTGTTTTTTTTAACTAATGGCTGGAATGCAATGATTTCTTCTAAAACAAACGCCTTTCGATCTAGTCTTTTTTTTCCAACTAAGGGAATTGATCATTTGCTCCAGCTACTACCAGTTATCCACGGGAGGTGGGCCGCTCACTAGAACTTTTGGAAAACACAGTGCAAATCCTGTTGGGGGGGGAGGTGGGTGGGCTGGGGGCACCTTTGCTGTTGGTTCTCAGATTGGGGGAATTTTACCTGCCCCTCCCACAGCCACCAAGCCCCTTCCTCCATCCACCCTGACTGCTTTAAAAACCCCCACTGCACGAAGGAAGTGGGGGGAGGGCGCAGAGCAAAGTCTTTGCAAACAAATGTTCAGTCCCCTCCATTCAACAAACTCAGAGGGACAGCTGTGGTCTCAGCTTCTCTCCGGTCGTTTTGTCCAGAAGCAGCATCTACAACGAGTTTAATTATGCAATTAAAGTCATTTTCCTGGGCTGAACAAATATTTACAGCATATTTTGCTGCAAATTGCTTCGCCTGGAGAAAGGTTCTGCCGAGCGGGCTGGCGCGCCTGGCGCGCGTTCCCACATTTACATAGCCCATTACCAGGGGGCCCTCGGCGCCAAGCAGGTGCCAGACAAGCCAGCCCCCAGGAACGCGCGTTGTGCGAAAAACGGTGACAGGTGTCAGCCAAGCAAATGTGTTCCTGGCCCCGCCACGGTGCTGCCGCGGACCAATGACGTCCGCTGTTCCTCTGCGGCAGCCCTAAAGCCCAGCTCTGCGGCATCAGAGAAACCTCTGGGCTCTGTCCCGCTGCTGGGCGTTGGGGAGGTGGGGGGCCAAGGCAGAGGGAGCACCGTGCGTGGAGCAGCTCCACGTCTGTTGTGCACCTGTCGCTCTTCTGGCCTCTGTGCGGTGGTCCTGGGGGGCGGTCCTTGACAAGAACCCCGGGGGTGCAGCCTCCCCCAGGGGCCCCACTGTGTTCAGTTTCCTGTCCACGCTGGGGCAGGAAAACTCGAGGCAAAACTCTAGAAAAGCAGAAAAAAGTCAGGACTTTGTCACCATCTCAAGCTCCCATTCCACCCCAAGCAGAAAACTTCCTTGTAGTTCACCGGGGTGATGTGGGCTGACTCAGGGTCTTCTCAACTGGAGGGTACCCCCCCACCCCCACCCAGCTCCGTGGTTTGGAGGAAAGTTCTGGGTGGCGCTTGTGCAGCCGGAAGGCGTCAGTGCTGGGGGAGGACAGGGGCCACCGGTGGGGGCAATGACTGCCAGAGGTGATCCAGACCCATGTTTGGGAGCCCCTCAGCTGTGGGACAAGGTCTAGTGGATGCCATCATCCCAGATGCCTGAGCCGGGGGTAGTTGGGGGGCCAGGTGGGGTGATTTCAGCTTCTCACCTCAGCCCAGCCATGGTAATGTCAGCCCCAAGTGGAGGGGAGGGCTGGTGCTCTTTCCACCTTGGTCTGGGTGACTGCGTGCCCTCGTCCTCATGGGAGAGCTGCTTGGGTCAGTGCGTGCTCTCCCTACCCTGCTCCCCGCTACCCTGTGTCCCTCCCAGGCGCAGCACCCCAGAGCCTCTTGGAGCCCAGGGTGGTCATTGGTGGGCCAGCTGCCCTGAGGGACAGTGAGTTCCTTGCTCCCCATGTCGTGCGAGCATAGTCGCATTAAAGACCCAGACATTGCAACCATGTCCTTCTGTGTGCCAGGCTCCTTACTCACAACATCACGATTGACTTTCTCAACCCCCTGAGAAGATATGGCTGTTATGCCCATTTTACACATGAGGAAATGAGGCTCCCAGTTTTGTGCAATCACCCAAGGGTACACTCCTAGGAAGGTGCAGGGTGATGACTCACACCCGGATCCCGGGACCCCAGAGCCTACGCCGAGCTGGGCTGTTTTGTTTTATCCTCATCAGACCCCAGCAGGCATGTTATTGCCCTACGACACAGATAAGTGTCCCTTCGGGTGACACTGCTGGCCAGAGGCAGAGCTGGGATGTGTCCAAGGTCGCCAGTGTTTACTGCCCCCCGGGAAAGGCAGGAGGGCAGGGGCAGGTGGGGTGAGGCAGGCCCTTTCCCATAGATGATGGAACCTGGTGCCCTATTTACTGCAATTGCTGACCATGATGGCAGAGGTCACTGATCCGGTGCCCTCTGCAGGGGAGAGGTCAAGGGAGCCTCCGGGGCCTGTGCCCAGTGGTCTTAAAGCTCTGGGAGGAACATGCTGTGTGGCACCCAGAAGGGTGAGTGGGCAGCCCGGGGACCTCGGGGCTGCTGGGCCTGAGGAGAGAGGGCAAAACGTGCAAGCACCTGCAACCCCCAAACGCACCCCTGCCTCGCCCCGCCTGCCTGCCCCGCTGCCCCTGGATGCCTCGAGTGAGCTTAAAGGCAGATTTGTTGTCCTTTTACAATATTTGCTGTGTACCTACTGTGTTCTGGGCTCTAACCCAGGCTCCAGCACTGCTCTGGGGGCCTGGGGGTGGCACCCACGCTGGGATCCAGTGGGAGATCTCAGCCTGAGGCGGCCCGGGCTCATGTGTGCTGGGGGGGGAGCTGAGCAGGAGTCGCACCTGCAAACCAACTTGGCCTTGTCAGTGCTTCTGCCTCGCAGAGACTGAGGCACCACACGGTACTGTGGGCAACTAAGGGCAGAGTGTCCTGATTACTGCAGCCACAGGTCCCGGCACAGAAGGCAGGACTTGGAGGTGGAGGGAGCACTCGGTCGGTGTAGTTTGAGGAAAATGAGTCAAGGACCAAAGGCAAGGGTTTGCAGTTCCCTGGAGACATTTATTCTATTCCAGGCATTTCCTCTAGGCTGCTCCCCAGACTTCCAGGGCCTGGAGACCACACGGTCATACATACACCAGGCCACCGGGTGCATGGATGATGTCGCATAGGAGCGTAAAAACCTCTGGAATGGCCAGCTTTGCCTGCCGATGGCCTAGAACAGGACACCTGGGGCCTGCATCTTAACACCGGGGCCCAAACTACCTGGGAGCCCCTCTCAGGGGTCCAGGGAACCACCTCGGAAGCCAGTGCAGGGGGCAGGGGCAGAGAAAAAGAAGCCCCGTACCCGGGTCCCCGCTCTCCCCAGCCTGGCGTGGACGCTCCCCTGCTTTGTCTCCCTCAGACATTTGGTTTCTGAGTCAGAGCACATGTCAAGCAAGGGCTCTGTAGCGAAAAGGAAAAAACAGGTTCGAAAGCCACCGATTTAAATTAATACAGCAGATAACATTTAATTCCATTAAACGGCTTTTCCCCCTCAGTGGTTTTGACAGTAGAACATGACACTTTGTCGGGAGAGCTGGGTCAGCTCTCAGCTCTTTAAAGGGAAAGAAGACTCTGGTTGCCATTTCCCAGCTCCGATGGACGCCCCTGGCCTCAGTTTCCCCAGCTGCGAGACTGGGGTGATCTCGGCTTCGCCTTCCACGTGGAGCAAGGCACAAAGGAGTTTAGGGGAAGGAGCCAGTTTGCAGGTGGTGAAATCAAGGAAAGCCGAGGTGCTGGGGTGTGATGATTAATCTGAGAACACGCAGCTCGCAGAGGGGTGAGGGGTAAAGCCGCTCTACCGCCTGTGCGCAGACGGGGACACAGCAAGCCCAGATGCCGCACTTATCTGCTGAATGCTTGTGTCATGCCCAGCTCCGGGTTCCTTTGCCTTGTTCCCAAACACCCAATCAATGCTGTGAGCACAGGGATCAGGTGAGGGCTTGAGGCCAAACCACGCCACCTGCTCTCATCAGGGCAGCCCACCGTTGGCGCACTCCTCTGTATACAGAAGGCGCTCCATTAATGCTTGCACCATGGAACTCCGCTTGGCTTTCTCTCTATTCTCCTCCGTCGTGGATGACAGATGAGAAAAGCTCTGGCCAGGAAGTGTTGACTGACCAAAGTCCGTGAAATTGGCCTCAATGTAATGTGGAAGCTGAGCCCCCAGACCCAAACTTTTGTCCAACAAAAAGCACATTTGAAATTCTCCCACTCGGTTACACAGGACCTATCGTTTAAAGACACTCACTAGTGGCTTCTAGACAGTAACTGGTGGTTAACTCAGAAACCCAAACTGTGGTGCCACGTCACCCCGGGGTGACATCCTCTCTGCTCATACCTCCCATCCGGCTCCTTTCTGTTCCTCCACACCCCCTCCCCCAGCTCACTCCATCCTTAGGGACGATCCTGATGCCCCCCACCTCCCTTGGAGGCGATTCCGACCACAAGATGTTCCATCAGAGAGCTCCTTGCTTCTCGGCAGTTCGGATGAGAAAAACCAAGCAAATGAATTCATCTTTTCTACAAAAGTTTATTTTGCGATTTTTCCAAGAAGTGTCAGGGAAAACACTGAAATTACGTAAAGGCAAGTAACAGGAGTATATAAAAATAATTTAAACACACATATTAATAATAAAGCAACATTTCTTTCTAGCAACAACTAGGTCATCTTGCCCAAGATTTTTCCTAAGGTACTATATACACCTCAGATAACAAGAAGTACACACACACACACACACTCACACACCCATATATACAGCTCAAGTATTTTATCTGTGCATTCCGGCTAACTGATAGAGCTGAAGTGATAAGAATGGGAAAGCCTAACTGCCTAGTGTCCTCAGGATTGAACAAACGTGCATCGGGTAGTGAATTTTGGAGACCTGCTATGATTTCCCTTCCTGATCTCATAGTTACGAGCCTGGAATCTGCAGTCTGATCTGAAAAATGAAAGCATTTTTCATTTGAAAATGAATCGGCTCATCAGTGTGGTCATTACGGTGGGATAGGCGGCGTCCGCTCGGGACATCGTGCTCCCTCCTGCTCCCGGTACATCTCAAGGACTAGAAAAGGGGATGATTGGAAAGGTGACGCTCTCGGGTCTGATCACATCTGGCTGATTCTTTGCTTCAGGGCAAGGACCTCTCTCTCGATTTCGTAGGGGAGGTCGGTGTTAACCTGCTCGTCCAGGTACTTCTGGATGTCTTCTACCTCCTTCTCCCAGAACTCCTTGGAGATGTGGAAAAGCTCCTTCGTGTTGATCTCACCTAGGCCTTTCAGATTCAGGCCGCCGTCCTCAGGGACATAGCCTATGGGTGTGAGCTTGGCGCCCGCCTCCCCGTTGATGCGATTGAACATCCACTCCAGCACCCTGGAGTTCTCACCAAAGCCCGGCCAGAGGAACTTGCCTTCCTTGTCTTTCCGGAACCAGTTCACGTGGAAGATTTTGGGCAGCTTGGCTGCTGGGCGCTGGGCCATGCTGAGCCAATGAGCCAGGTATTTACCAAAGTTGTAGCCAAAGAAGGGCCGCATGGCGAAGGGGTCATGCATGATGACCTTGCCTATGGACAGAGGGGGGCGGGGGAATTGGGTTGGTAAGTGCTCTCATAGGATGATGTTGGTACCATATATCGTTGACATCAACCTGCTGGGTGTTGCACTGTGACACATGTATCTGCACATACAGATAGGCAGAGAGAGAGACAGAGACAGAGACAGAGAGTCACAGAGCACACCATCACCCTTTGTGACTTCAGATCCTCCATTTGATTTACCTTTGTGCTCCGCAGCCGCTGTGGCTTCTGATCGCATGGCCGCCCCCACAAAAACTCCATGCTGCCAGCTGAGAGCTTCGTAGACCAGAGGGACACCTGTAGCAGGAGAAAAGAATTGTCCCTTAAAGGCTTTGGTCCAGACCCGTTGGCTGCCGATGGCATCTCACAAAATGGAAAGACAGGGCAGGACGGTATCTTTCTAACTGAGCTAATTTTGTCCCCCTAAAGCAGAAGTGCGCAAAACTGTCGTCAGAGTTACATCACCAAGGCTGTGCCACAGAAAGGTAAACTGGATAAAGCTACGTTAGGTCAAGGATCCAGAAAGGGTCCAGGTGTCTTGCCAATTATCCGGGATTTTTGGAAACTGGAGCTCTTTGGCACCCTCTGACAAGGTCATGAAAAAGGAGAGATTCCAGGGATGTCCTCCGCTAGGCAACACACCCACGTCCCCAACCTGAACAAAGGAGAGGCTCACCAGTAGGTCGGCGGCCTCCAAAGATGATGCCCTCAATGGGCACCCCTTCCGGAGACTCCCAGGCAGGGTCGATGATGGGGCACTGGCTGGCAGGGGTGCAGAAGCGTGAGTTGGGATGGGCACAAGGTTCCCCTACAACAGCAAGAGAGGAGAGGCCCCTCAGCATCTGGCCCAAACAAGCAGTGCTTGCAGGCTAGAGCCCTGGGGCCTCCGGAGGGGGCTCACCATCCTGGGGGGTCCACTCCTTGTTCTTCCACGAAGTGATCCTGATGCCTGGGGCCAGTGCCTGGTCAATACCTTCCCAGTAAATGCCCCCATCACTGGTCTCGGCCACGTTGGTGAAGATGGTGTTCTTCTGGATGGTCTTGATGGCGTTGGGGTTGGTCTTCACAGAGGTTCCAGGAGCCACACCAAAAAAGCCATTTTCTGGGTTGATAGCTCTTAAATTACCTGGAAGGTTTTAAAGCAGAGAAGTAGAAGTGAATGTCGAGCAAAACCCAGCAAATACTCTTAGCTCTGGCCAGTCTAATTTTTGCACCAAATTCTCAAGTCCTTTTTTTTTTCGCCCTCCTTCCTAAAAGAGATTTCTCTTGTCTCATCTGAGCATTATTTTCCACTTTGACACTTTTACAACCCTTTCTTCCTCGTCCGTTTTCCTCCAGTACTATTTTAACAAATTTATTGTGTCAACAAGCAGCAACATATGGCCCCATTTCAATCCAGATTCTATATTAAATTAAAGAATGCTTACAGAATACATATTCCTAAGGCTTTGCAAGATGTGAAATAACTAACTGAAAAATCCAAACACTGGATTTGGGAGGATTTGGCACGCCTTGAAAGCCAAAAGCTCACTTGGGTCCAATTCTTATTGTCAACAGTTAGGCCTAAAAGAGTTACCTTGTTGGTCAAACTTCATCCAGGCGATGTCATCGCCCACGCACTCTATTTTCCACCCGGGGAGGCTGGGGTTCATCATGGCCAGGTTGGTCTTCCCGCAGGCACTGGGAAAGGCTGCTGCAAAGTACTTCTTCTGGCCCTTGGGGTTGGTTATGCCCAGGATCTGTTTGGAACAAGATTCCTCCTTAAACTGTTCCTTCCTGTCCTCCTAGTGGTCAGTGGCTCAGTCTAGAAGAGTGCCCACCTCCCCCCAAAGAGAAAGTTCCCAAGATCTATGTCTTTTGGTAGCAAAAGGTACATTTTACATAATAAAGTCTAAAGGAGCTCTATTGGTTCTATTGCATTCAAAAGAGCATTAACAATCATTGGTGGAATTTCTAAATCTGTCCTCCCTGGTCAGGTCTTGCCTGATGGGAGATGCTCTTCCACACATGTTCGGACCTCCATGCTCCCACCTCCATGTCCCACCGTGTGTGTGCAGAACTTCCTGGCCCCTTACCAGCATATGCTCTGCCAACCAGCCTTCTTCCTTAGCCAGCCGGCTGGCCATCCTGAGGGCAAAGCACTTCTTCCCGAGGAGCGAGTTCCCGCCGTACCCACTCCCGAAGGAGATGATTTCTCTGCGGTCGGGCAGGTGCGCGATGAGTGTCAGCTCTGGGTTACACGGCCAGTTGTTCACCAAAGGCTCTGCGCAGGAGGACACATCCGGGGTGAGTGGGCCCCGTCCCCACCTGGGGATCCCCAGAGCAAAGGCCCAGGGTTTAAGGCCAACCTGATTTGTTGTTCGAACTTCTGATTCTGAAATAATACACTTACTTTTTAAAGGCAAAGGACATCCCACAGAATGGAGGCACTTGACGAATTCCCCGTCACCCAGCGCTTCCAGGACAGATGTGCCCATCCGCGTCATGATGCGCATACTGGCCACCACGTAGGGCGAATCCGTCAGCTCGATGCCGATCTTTGACAGAGGCGAGCCCAGGGGCCCCATGCTGAATGGGATGACGTACATGGTGCGACCTGGGGGAGCCAGTCGGTGGGAACTGGTGAGAAATGACCCCACAACCACAGACCAGGTGAGCTGGTTCTCACAGTCCCCACTAGCAACATCAGGCCCTGGCTACCAGCACCACCACCCCCAATTTTGAAGACTGCACTGAAAAGTGAACAGAATGCCAAAATGAAAGAGTTTTCGTAAATGTGCCACTGGGTTCTGCTGAGCTATCCTCAATCTCAGAAGTGAGCTATACATTTTCAATCTGCTGCCAGTTTCGTACATGAATTTAAAGCTATCTGAGGCCACAGGAGTGTTCAGTGCTGTCACAATTACCATTGGGAAGATATAATAATGAGAGGTTTGCCTTTGCCTCTATTTGATTTTTCCTAGTCAAACAAATGTCTCATTCACCTTTCATGCACCCTGGAAATCGGGCATTGAAAGCTTTCTCAAAGTCCTCCTCTGACATCCAGCGACCTAGTTGGCTGAGGCCTGTTTTGGGGATGGGCACAGTATCTCTTTGCTCTTGGGTAATGATGACTGTCTTGCTTTCAATTCTGGCCACATCCTTGGGGTCAGTGAGAGCCAACCAGCTGCAAAAATAAAAATTAAAAAAAAAATACACAAGTTAGGAATGGAGAGGGAAGTGCCACCATTGTGCATTGCATCTGTACCTTGGATTCCCTTCTTTTTTTTTTTTTTTTTTTTTTTTTTTTTTTAATTTATTTATGATAGTCACAGAGAGAGAGAGAGAGAGGCAGAGACACAGGCAGAGGGAGAAGCAGGCTCCATGCACCGGGAGCCCGACGTGGGATTCGATCCCGGGTCTCCAGGATCGCGCCCTGGGCCAAAGGCAGGCGCCAAACCACTGCGCCACCCAGGGATCCCTGGATTCCCTTCAGTCAAGCATCATGTAGGAATGGGCCAGTCCCATTCATTGTCGTGCTCTTTGCACACCTCGCTGATGCCGACCATACTGACAGTGCTCCGTGACTGTGGACAACCACACCAGCTGGGGCAAAGTCAAGGAGACATTTACTAGGCTATGAGCTTATCTTTTAGGACAGGGCAGGTCTGTCTGTCATTCTAATCAGGGATTTAGCTGGCAAAAAGTGTCTGTATGTACCATCTCATTGCAGACTTGAGTCACTCTATGAATATCATTAAATTGAAGTCTGTATGATTCCAGCCACTTCGTTAAGTGAAAAAGACTTAAGACTCTTAAAAAAAAAAAAAAAAAAAAAAAAAAGGAGTCTACAACCCCCACCCACCCCAGTCCCTGCTGGGTCTCCATCCACCTCTTGCCAGTAGCACTGCAGGAGCTGAGGGGAGGCTGTGAATGCTAGGGCTGGGCGCCGGCTTACCAGTTGTTGAGCTTCCGCAGCCTCTTGATCATGCCCTGTCCCTCCATGTGCTCCAGCAGCTGCTGGTTCTCCTCCTCGGAGCCATCACAGATGTGGATGTGCTCAGGCTGGCACAGCTTCACGCTGTTTTCCACGAATGTTCTCACCGCCTGGGGCAGGCTGTCTAGGGTGCCCTGGATGACTTTGGCTGAGAAGTTGAGGCCATTCTGGAGCTGAGGAGGCATTTCTGCAGGGTTGTGCTAAGGGCCACGGACACCAAGGCTTCCTGAAACAGAAAACACAGGCTCCTTGAACAAAATGACAGACACCCTCAAAGAAACTCCACATGCTTCTTTGGGTGACATATCACGAGACAGCCGAAGCTCTAAGGAGAAAAGGAAACGGGTTGGTGTTACCTCTGTAATTTTTAGAAACGTAAATTAAAAATCTCTACCTACTGTTCTTGTTTTGGGATGACCTCGATGAGAGATCCAAGGGTTTCTTTTCGCGGTTCTTCCTGCTAGTAGCCGTGCGTTCCCAGTGGGAAGGCCGTGCTCGCTGTTGGGTCGCAGAGCCTCCTGGTCTTAAATCCCATTGAGGAGAAAGGCCCCACCCCTCGGCTACACCCAGGGAGGCTCGTCTCTGACGTCAGGGGCAGGACTTTGGATCATGGCCACTGTCCATCATGCTTCTGGACGGGCTCACCACAATAAGCCCCAGGGAGATAATCATTGAACAGATAGTTGTTAATGAGTGCTGGGAGGCCTTTGTCCTTAGACCAGCCACAGCAAGTTCTTACACAACTTGTGATTGACTAAACTTTGACCCAGTTCACTGCTGATGTAAAACACTCCGTCCTTCCACTGACAGGCAGGTGGGATCCTGCAAGGCTGGCGGGAACACCTTCCGGACATCAAGGGTTATTGGCAGCACATTCTGTGTACCGATGGCTGCTGGCTGACAAAACACAGCAGTGGTGAGGTGTCACCACACAGCCAAGGCCTATAGGAAGGATGTGCCCAAATGTAAATAAACATTTGGCTCATTAGCAAAAGTCCAGACCTCACGGAGGGCTAATAACCTTACTGAGTCTCCCCTGTGTGCCCACCACCCCAAATATAAACTCTCCAAGGGCAAGAATCTCTGCCTGTCCTGTTATTTTTTGTCTGTACGGTTCCTAGCACACGGTAGGCACTGAATGCGTGCAGGCCAAGTGGCTACTCCCAACTCCTGGTTGTAGAGTGATAGAGGGAAGATTGGAACATAAGCCACTGGGGATCTGGAGCACCTCACCATGCTGTCCCTTGTGAGGTGCCATTCTCTTTTCTGGAACTTTCCATATATTCTCCAAGTAGTTCTGGGCTGGATGCAGCTACAAAAAGATGACTGCACACTTCTCAATGCCCTTGAGAGTCTGAGCGTCTGGGGAGGGGAGGGGGCTTGGTGGTTTTGCTAGATTACACTTGAGCAATGAGACCTTTATGCCAGCTGTAAAGAATTCGCTTTGCAAGCCATAAGAACTTCAGTCCAATTCAGTGAACTCTGGTGCTACTTGCTGGCATTTTGAGAGCACTGGGTGAGAAGTCAGGAGCTTGGGGCCAGGCTCCCACTCTTCACAGGGAACCCAACAGTGCAGTCAGTGGGCACCCTGTGCTTTGGAGGACGGTGGGTAGGGATTTGCCTGCCTCCCACGTGGGGTGTGCAGAGATAATTCTGTGACTGTGTCCTTAAGGAGCTATAGGAATACAAGGCTTTGGGAATGGCAATCTCAGACCAAGAATATCTGAAGGACTACCCCTTAAGCCTTGGTTCCCATTGTGACATTAGGTATACACACATCACCAACTTCCACCAAAATTGCCAACCTATTCCAATGTCTCATTTACCCAGATTTGTATTTTTTAATATTTTTATTTTATTTATTCATGAGATACACAGAGAGAGGGAGAAAGAGGCAGAGACACAGGCAGAGGGAGAAGCAGGCTCCATGCTGGGAGCCCGACGCGGGACTCGATCCCAGGACTCCAGGATCACACCCTGGGCCGAAGGCAGGCACTAAACCTCTGAGCCACCCAGGGATCCCCCCCAGATTTGTATTTAACCAATTGAATCTTTCAGTATAAACTGAGGTTTTCATTTAGTTTAAAATTATTTCCCATTTAGGTCCCCAGATTTCATTCTTAGTGGCGCTGCCAACCATATAAGTTTGTGTCATGTCGAAATTCAACTACGACGTAGTGTTCAGTTGCTGAGGGACACTGTCTTAGCATCTGACACCAGTGAAATTAGCCATTCAAATGCACAGCAACACACACATTTATGCCAGTGCGGTCCATCTCACCAAATGGGTAGAGATTCCCATTTTGCTGATAAAACTGTGATAGGTTTCATTCCCTCGAAGAGCACATAGATTGAAAACAAAAATGAGAAACCAGAACTTATTTGTGGTTCTAAATGCTACCCATAAATTCAAGGTGTTTATGTTTGGAGTCTTCCTGGAGAGAAATAGCCAGCTCGATTAAAATGTAGGAACAGGAGGCTACCACTGCCCCCCGCCAATTGCTTAATTATTCACACTGACCCCAGGGAAGGCTGGCATTATTCCTTTGCAACTGTCCCTCAAAATAACATGAAAAGGCAAACATCAGGTTGCAGATTTACCTGAAAGTACTGAGTCCGTTGGAAAAGAGTGATGCAGACAGAAGCCAGGATGTTGAGGACACGCGGCAGAAGTATGGACAAAGTTCGCTTATCCCAGTGTTTTGTTTTTTAAAAATTTTATTTATTCACTTATTCACGAGAGACACACAGAGAGAGGCAGAGACATAGGTAAAGGGAGAAACAGGCTCCTCGCAGGGAGCCCGATGTGGGACTCGATCCTGGACCCCAGGATCACAACCTGAGCCAAAGGCAGGCCCTGAGCCACCCCGGCGTCCCTATCCCAGTGTTGATAGGGCCCAACGGGGACTGTGTAAATCATAATGGTAATGGTCTCCCAGTATGGGCTGCATTTGTCACTTCTGCAATAAATGCCATGGGGACCTCCTAACTTCTCGAGGCTGGCTTAAGATGCAAGACTGCTCCTCCTTTTAATACCATATACAAAGTTGAACCCAGACAAAATTGTTTTTGCTGAAAGAAGGAGAAGGAGGCAGTAGACACAGAAAAAAATAGTTTCCAACTCCAAAGTTAACGTCTTCACTTCTCCTTGTGAGGTTCCACGCACATTTGTTGCTGTTGAAGCTGCAGCCTGGCTGTCCTCAGGATCCGAGGAGGGAGGGAGCAGGACTCTGGAAAGCCTGTGTGGAGCAGGGAAGCTGAGAAGGCACCATGGAAACTGCACAGCAGTCTAGAATGGCCAAGACTCAAAAGGTGTGAGCAGGTGAGAGTGGGGGCAGGGAACAGCTGCCTTCCAGGTAAACAGTGGAAAGGAAGCCATGAACTTAGGTGGGATCTCAAAAAAGGTACTGAAGACAGTTTGATTGAGAGATATGTTGATGGTTTCTTGGTTTCCTGAGAACCAATTAAAAAAAAAAAAGTAGAAATTCCAAAGACCATCAACACCAGTGTGTGGACCTACTACAGAGTCAAGAGATGGTTTCCATGCTGTGCTCTGAGGGATTCAGGGGGATTCCACTGAGCCACTTCACAGCACAGTGGGGAAGGCCCAGTGAGACAGGTTCAGAGCCTTCTCACACACACATTCCTGACTTCATTTGTGGTATATCTTAGGCTTCCATTTTGGATCTTTGTTTAAATAAGGAATTGCACAGCCACAATGCATTGGGAATCCATCAATCACAACCCATTCCTTCCTTGGAGCTGTGAAACAGCTGAGACCCCGAGGGTGCAAACAAGACATTTTCTCGAGCTGAGGCTCTTAACTACAAGATCGTGACCTCCTCTCTCCACCCCACCAGTGATAGGGGTGCCCACAAAAATGCCCCTCAGTTCGGGCATCTGAACTCATAGGAAAGCCGGACCCTTTCTTGATAAAGGTGGAAAGGGACAGTTGTTTTACAGAAGGTGATAAGAAACTAGCTGTGTAAATCCCATATATCATCCTGGAGCTACAGGTATGTGCGCAAGCCAATCCAGGTCTCCACTGCCAGGATGCCACTCCATGGGCATGGACTGGCCCCGCCATGGAAGTTTCCAAACAGCAAGAAAACATGTTCAGCTGTGCAAGGATCTGCCATAGAATCATTTGCCAGGGCAATCCCAGTTGTGTTTGTTAAGGACAAATATTTATATGTTCTACATTTATGGGGTAATCCTAATATCTTTGCAGTCTGGAGGGTACTTTTACAGAGTTGAATGAGTTGAGTTTCTATTTTGGAGCTGTAGCATCGTGTAATTGAAAGGGTCCTTAAAATACTATGTTAATCTAGCTTAATGGGTAGGGGGTCTCCTTTGAGGGGGATGACAATGTCTTAGAACTAGACAGAGGTGCTGGTTGCGCCGCACTGTGAATGTACTAAACGCCACTGAATTGTACATTTTAAGATGGGTGGGTTTATGTTATGTGCATTTTACCCCAATTAAGAAACAAAAAAAGATTCTGTAGTACAATCTTTTATTTTGAAGATGTGGGAACAATGAATAGTTGTAGGGAGCAGGTGTACAGGGGAGGCTAATCAGAAACCTTCTCTAGGATACAGGCAGGTATCCACACCCTCCACCAGCCTGACCTAATCCTTTCTACTTCTCTCAATGGCCGTGCAATGTCTTAAGACCTTGATTGTGGGCTGAATGTGCACTCACCCAGCAGAGAGGACAATTTATATCATTTGGGAATCTTCCCTGGCAGGGAGAGGGGGGTCTCGATTTTGTTTGCATATTCTTTCCACAGTGAAGAAATAAAAATGAATCTAGAAGTAAGACACTTTGCTCGGTGCATGTTAATAAAGCATGATTTTTGCTTCAAAGATGTGCACATGAGACGTGTTAAAATGAATGTTAATAATCAGGTGTTAGAACCTTTCTAGAGGGCTGGTTATCTCCTGTTTCAATCATTAGTGACCCATGGAAATAGTGACTCCATAAAATCTTGTTTATTTTCTTTGGAGATTTCTCTGTCAGGTTTATGGAGAGGCATAAAGGAGCTCTGGCCATGCAGAAATGATGCAGTTGGTGGACTCCAGCGTTACATGCCACATCCATCCCGTGAATGACTTCACCCTTCAGAGAGCAGTGTCACCTCTGTGGGATGCTGGCAGCTTATAGCGAGGCTGCGGCATTGGGCCATGACAAGAGGGTTGCCCTCAAAGTCAGGACAAGCAGATTCTAGAACTGCTCACGTTATGCACCCAGCCCTGCTCCCTAGCCGGGGCAATGTGACATAATGACACCATTTTGCCTAAGCCATTTGGGGTGGGGGGGCCTGTAGTTTGCAGCCAAACACACTCCTAAGTGAGACAAGGATCCCATACCCAGTCGGCACAGGACCCAGACTCAGGAACCCTGGGTTGATTCCAGTCCCAGATTCCCTGGAAACCTGACCCGATCCCACTCTCTTCACCTGCACAGGGTGGGGGTAGATAAGATACAAGCCAAGGCTGTTTTCGTCCATAAAGTCCTGCGGGTTTATCGCTGCTCACATCCACTGCACCATCGTGGCGGCTTTGGTGTCATAGTAGTTCTCTCTCGCCTGCCTTGGAAGACTGGAGGGCTTTATTGCCATTAGAATGTGAAGTCAGAGTCAGGGGCCGGGTGACGTAGGAGCACAACTATGTTGGGTGGGAAAAAGAGCTAATCAAGATGAGACAAAACAAAATTAAAAACTCACATTGGCCCCAAGTTTTTACAACCCTGCCTTAGCTCTTCCCCCATGCTGTAGATGGAGCGGACCCACATTGTGGCCCAAACCACCAATGTCCCACCATTCTCTTGTTCCAAAGCTTTGTTTGCATCAGACTTTTGGTGTTGAGAGTGCTAGAGGTGCGGCAAGGCCCCGGGGCCCTGTGTACTCTTGTGCATTCTCCAGAATGACCCACGTAAGAGCTCATTCTAGATGCCCCGAGGATACAGCTGGCCCCAGGCCCGGCCCTCAGCGTTCCCCAGACAGGTGGCTCATCCTCTACAATCTCAGTTTCCTCATTTCTAGACTGAGGTGGCCCTTCTGACTCCCCAGGGCCTTGATTTCAGGTCCCGCAGAGGAAGCCAGCCTATGTTCTGAGTTTGCAGCACGCAGAGTGAGAACAGGTTTGCCATGAAATACGGCTCCAAACACACTCACCGAGGAAAGACAGCCGCACCCGGCAAAGCACGGGGCAAAGAGAACTAATTGCATGGTTACCACAAAAACAATCCAACGCACTTATTTTGCAGCAAGAAAATGGATCCACTTTGCGACGCAGTTAACTCTATTGGAAATAATGGTAGTCCCTCTGGAACTGAACACCCCCCACCCCCCACCCCCACCCCCCCGTGCTCACTGATAACTATGCAAACTCTTCCCCTTGCCTATAATGTGGCGGCTCAGAACACAAATGCCTTTTCTAGTCCGTGCTGGGAATAACTCCTGAAACTCAGTAAATCTTAACACACTCTCAGCTTCTCACACGGGGTGGGGGTGGGGGTGGGGGGTAGGATTCATACCAGGGAGGCTCAAAGACACAGCCCCCTGGGGTGGGGGTCCAGCCAGCATGTCTCATCAGGAGCTTGGGAGCTTCTAACTTAGCCATGGAACCCTAAAGTCTTCCCACATTGAATTATATCAAAATTGAGGCCCCTCAGGACTGCCTGGAACAGAAGCAAAGCCCGACATCACACATGCAGAAAATCCAGTTGGTCTGAACAAGGACCACAGAGTCCGGTGGCAAAAGAAGCCTGCCCGGAGGCCCCCTTCCCCAAACTGGCTTGCATTGCTCTGAGGAGACAACCAAGTGAGATAAGTGGTGAAGGGGAAAAGAAATTTTTGTTTTTGTGTTTTAGATATTTAAAGTAAAAGCGTGATGGTTGGAGGCATGAGAAACCTGCTATGGGCACACGGAGTCCCAAGCCAACATGGGTGGGGACAATTCACGGTGTCAGGAGGTGGGTATCCAGGGAAGGAGCATGGGAAGCAGTGACTGGGGGCCCCCTCCATACCCTCATACGCAGGAGGCTCTGTGATTCTTTCATTTCCAACCAGGTTGGCTTCTGTCGTGCAGTTCTTCTGCTGAAAGCGGGCGAGATTATGCCCATTTTCTTTCCCTGCCTTGCGCAAAGAAGCTGTGAGGTAAGAGTCCTCTCTCGGAACCCTCGTCTGCCTTGTGCAGAGCTGGCACGGCCAGTGCCGGCGGGATCCAGGGCTGGACACGTCTCAGAGGCTGGCCTCAGCTGCCAAGCCCCATGGACCCACTCTGTTCCGGGCTGGGGAGCAGGGACGGGCTGGGCCTTCAGACCCCGACTTCTGTACAGAGGCGTATCAACCTCACCGAGCAATTGTTTCTATCTGGCCATTAAGGTCATCTGAAACAGGGACTGGCCCCACCCTCAGATCTGCAGATAGGGCCCACGGTGTCCTTAGGGGAGGCAGCGAAAGGTAGCCAAAGACACACACGCCACAGGCAAATACTTGCCTTTGTGTCTTGACCATGTGGCCCTAGTCAACTCATGCCCTCTCTTTGCTTGCTCAGGTCTCCCTGCTGTTAGCTGAGGACAATTACAGTGCTTGCTTCCTAGGGAAGTTTTGAGGATCAGATCTGGTAACTTGACAAGCCGAGGCTCAGAAGTGCTGGAAGGGAAAAAGCGCCATTCTCTATGCGTGCAAATTCTTTTATTTGCTCGACCATTGAGTCCTATGGATTCATGCTAGGCACAGGAGGGAAGGGACAAAAAAAACAAAAGCAAAGTCCTCGACTTCTAGGCATCTGGGTTCTCCCTCCTTTCAACATCCTCCACACCTCAAACCACACCTGGCACGTAGTAGGTGCTCAGCAAACATGCACTAAGGAAGCCCTTCCCCCCCGCTGGGGAGACAGGTTCTGCAAACATTGGAGGCACCGACGACTAAGCACCGAGTGTGGTGTGCAGACAGTAAATACACCCAATCAATAAATGTACCCGCTCCCCAATAAATCCCTAACCATAGAGTAATGGCAGTATCACCTCGGGTTTCTATTTAACTTTTTCCATATGCCTTCCTGTCTACTCGTCTTCGCTCTCATTTCCTTGAATCAGATTTATGTTATTATGTGTGTGGAATAACCGGCTCATTTTTCACTCCCGACGCTGCTGCTCCCCCACTCATCGGCTCCCCAGAGCACGTACCGCTTGGCCTTATTCGAAGCCACCCCGAACAGGCGTTGTTCTGAGCTGTGTTGTTTACTTTTCCGGAAGTCCCACGGTGCTTTCTCATAATTGCCAGCATCAAGAGCCGCAAGACGTACCCACATTCAATGAAATAGGTATGCTACGTAGCCCGAGCCGTCCTAAAAGTCCTGAGTTACGGCCGAACGGGCTCCTATTAGCAGGACGCGGGAGCTCATTGTGAATAGTGGTAAACACTTCTGGTGGGAGACGGGTCTTGACAGCTTTGATGAATGGCTCGAATCATTTTCCACCTGCCCGACTCATTCCAACCACAAGATGCTGAAAATACCCTTTTTCACTTGCCCTTTGCTAAGTGCTGAGGCACGAACAAAAGTCCATTCCCGAGCTGGGTACCTAATTTTTATTAATAATATCTTCACTCTATCAATCATTGTTAACTAACGGGAACATTTGAAGAAATTAATTTAAGCCTGGCGAGAGGAAACATGGCAGCTCATTACAAGTCCCCTCCCCGATGGATTCTGCAGCACTCACTGCATCACAAATACGCACAGTGACTCAGCCCGGCCCGACTTGACTTCCTCCCACAGAGGACACTTTCTCCTTCAGAGAGCCGCTTCCTCTACTAGGGGCTGCACCAAGGCTGCTTAATTAAGGCTTAACCTTAATCAACCTGCTAACACAGGTTTCTCCATACCCCACCTCATCCCCCAGGAGCGTGGCAGTGGCCGCAGCCCCTGGTGATGTGGGAGCCGAGCTGTGGGGTGGGGATGGTCTATGGGCGAAATTCAGCTGCCACGGTCTCAAGAATGCACTTGACACCAAGGTGAGCCATTTGCAAGGTGACCTCTACGTTCTTGCCCAAGGGGGAAGAGCAAAGGAATGGAAAGATCTGGATGCAGGGAAAGGCTCACCTCCAGGCACCCTAGCAGATTCCTCGGGGACCCTTCCCTGAGACCCGCCACGCCAACCCAACCTGAACAGTGCCGACTGAAAAGCCTGATGTTCGTCTACCCAGATCTTGGGAATAAGACGATGGCCATGGAGCAGCCTTCTGGAGGATCCTGTTTGATATGGAAACCAAGGCGGAAAAAAATTATCAAATTTCCTTACCATCTACAGCCCACTGACAAGTCCTTGAATCAGGCAGAGTGACCTTCCCTTAGGGACTCAACTGCCTTGTAGTCTAAGGCAATCTTAGCTCAACCCCCAGGATCCTGCGAGTCTACTTTAACACATAAAAATTCCTTTGGGAACTTCCTTTATCTCTACCCCTCCAAGATACATGTTGGCAATCATCCCCCAAGCATAGGACCCACTGATCTACATCTGAAGGGTCTCAGGACTGAGTTTTTCCTAACAATGGTCAGCGCCCTCAGGATCCTAGAAACCTTGCTTCCAAAATACCTGGGAGGCTTACGCTCCCCACAACCGCCTTCCCAACTTGAAAGCATAGAAGGGGCCACTCCTCATCATCTCAGGACCCCAGGCCAGCTCTTTGTGCCCATGAGTCCTGTCCCTGTGTTTTAATCAAACCACCTTTTTGCACCACAGATGTCTCAAGAATTCTTTCTTGGCCGTCGGCCTCGAACCCTACCGTCTTTCCTACATCAATGTTTATTTCTGCCCAGCAAACTACAACCTCAGGATGAAAGTTCAAAGAGCTCCAGAAGCATACTGAGCATGGAGCATTTTTCAAAAAAAAAAAAAAAAATCGTGAGGCACCATCAGCCAGCGAGATTGGATTTTCAGTGAGCTGCCCTGTGGTGGTAAATGAAAAATTCAGGCGCTTTGGGTCAAAACACGTTTTTAAAATACGTGTGTTTGATGATTTATATCAAGTACCTCTGCGTTTAGACATTTCTGCATACGTTTTGGGATGTGTGGAGCCTATTCAAGCAGTCTTAAGGCTTTGTTTTTTTCTTTCAGGTGAAAATCCCAGGTGTCCTTCATGTTCCAATGAGTCTTCACAGCCTCCATTTGCAGAGAGACGGGAAGGAAATAATTGCATTCAGTAGGAGACCACATATAAAGTAGCTCATGTGAATTATTAATGATGAATTCTTTGGGAAAAAAAAAAACTTCTTGGACTTTCTTTGTTGTACTTTTAACAATTGAATGCGATGCTCGTCAGATGTCTTCTTGTAAGCTGTCACATTATTTAAATGAGGGCATGTCTGACATTTCCAGAGGAGCGTACTCGGTAAGTACTGGAAAGGGAATGGCCTCGCTTCTTTGATGGGCACCTCTTGGGCTTTTCAAAATAAAGGTTTTGAGCACTTTAATTTTGGAGCGACTTGCCAGAGTTCAACACAGAGTTAAAAGATTCTCAGGTACTTTGAAGACGATCAGCCAAGAAGTTTCGTGCTTCACTACAAACAGAACACTGCGCGAGTGACATTTGAAAAGCATCGATGGAAGGTAATGCCTGCTCAAAATACACTTAGAAACGCTTAGCTCTTCATTATTCTTTACGTATCTCATTATTCCAGGTATTGTCATGTCAAAAGAAGGTTGCGTGTGACATATGTTGTTCCTCGGGAAAAGAAAGTTCAAGGCTGGAGGTGAAACCTACCGCGGGAAGGGAGGCCTGAACAGCATCTCCGCAAGCACAGAGACCTCATGACCTCTGGCTGCAGGCATTTTCACCAAAAGCCACTTACTCGTTGCAGGCTCGCCCACCACGGCTCCACTGTACCTTCTGCGGTGCCTGGGACACTTGTTGCTACGTATGTGAGCTCACTGCGCAGGGCCAGGCACTGTGCTGGCTGATTTGAGAGGGGTGACAGGGGCGTGGGAAGGCGACAGGGCAACCAGAAGAATCCTGAACATTCTAGTCCATTGTTTCAGTGACCTGCTCCAGCTGCTGACCCCACCGTCGTCGTCGGTATCAGATTGCAGCCGGCCAGTTGGCTCAGTCCTTGGGAGCTGCAAGGGTCATCCCTTCAAACCCAGCTTCCCTTCTGTGTGGCAAACTTGGTCCCATTCTCGAGCAACCTTTGTTCGGACCTTGGGGACTTTGCAACTGTTATCACTTCTGCCTGGAGCACTGCACATGGCTTATGCGTGGTTGGGCCTCCTTGTCGGTCGGGGCTCGGCGCTTCCTGGCACCCACCAACACGCGGTCCCCTAATTGTGTTTCCTTCCTGGCACTGAGAACTGTGTGACATTTGCATCTTCATTTGTCTACCTGTTACATTGCCGAATCCCTGACATGCAAACTTGTTCTGGGCTCATCTCTTTGAAAACACAGCACTGTGCCATGAGTCACCTCGGGCATGAAAGCGTGAAGCAGAAGCGCACTTTGTATTAGTGATTCATTTGTGTTTTTGAAATTAAACAATAATTTCCCTTATGCTCTGTTCTTTTATATAACCGTGCTGGTAAAAACTCTCATGAGTCAGGAAGTGGGGGGGGGTTCCTTGAGTTCACCTTTTATCGTAAGATGATCAGTCACCGCTCACCAGATGTCAGCTGAGCACCCCAAACGCACACTGTTTTAATAGGACCTTTTTCTGGTCATCATTAATTAATTTATTCATTTATTCATTAAAACTTTCAGGGTAATTTACCATCTGAAAAGAGAGATGACAGCAGAAGTATAGGTGTGTTATAGAAAGTCTACAGGATAAGAACTGAATGAGCCACTTTAGAAAATAATTTTAAGTTTTTCAATAGTCAAAGTTTAAAAATTAAGTGGGGGGGGGGGAAGAAAGCCAAGTTTTGGTGGTAAATGATAATGTGATAATATACAAGAAATGCAGTTACTTCATCATTTGCAGTAAAATAGTTATGATAATAGCATAGTATTATAAAAATAATAGGGTTATTATAAAATCATAGGGAATCTATCTTACCTTTTTTGCATTAAGATATAATAAAATTATACTCGGAAACAAATTATCCCTTCTATTATCCTCATGAAACATTAGCTCGGCCTGGGCAGTCCGTTGGAAACTTCCTTCATTCTGCCGTGAGTCTCCTTTAGTGGGGACCTGCCACAGAATTGCTCAGAGGTCCTGCTTGGGGGTAGAGAGGAATAAGTGAGGGGTCTGAGCTGGGTCCCGCAGACCCACCCTCTGAGGATGCTGGCCAAGAGGCTGGCAATAATTTTGAAGTCAGCATTCCTTTCTTCATTTGATCATGATCTTTGAGAACTGCAGAGAAACTTCGAGAAGGAGATTGAGTTCCTCCTCCATCAGCAGAGGCCACCGTGGCTGATGATGGCTGCACATCCCAGTGTGGGCCTGAGGGCAGGTTGACGGAGGAGCCCCAGTCTCTCCAGACCCACCCCCACTCTTGCCAGGACATGAGAGCTGAACTGCTCTGTGAACCCAACGCCCATCTGGACTGCAGGTCTTTGCCAGATCCACCCAGCTGGTTGGGCAGCGCCAGTGTTTGAGCGTACAGGGTTCTTTGTGCAACTTGTTTCCATGACGCACTGGGGCACGCTTTTTGCAAGGCATTATTTTGACCAAGAGCTTGATGAAGCCACTGTCCATGAAGGGAGGCCAGAGGCAACCAAATGCCAAGAAGGTAAAGTACTCAGAACGGCCCTGCCCATTTCCCTTTTGGTGACATGACAAATGAAATCAATGTTGTCCAAGGCTGGGGGGTCCATGAAAACCCCTCCCTGGGTCTGGAAACCATGCTCCATACCTCATGGGGAAAGGCAGGTCTAACGACTCATGCAGTGACTTCAGAAGGATGCCCAGCGGGGGAGCTGTCAGGGAGGCGAGAAGCACAGTCCCTGCTGTGTGAGCAAGCAAGCTGCCTCAGTGTCCTGGTCTGAAATAGAGGGATAAGAATAGTACCTACTGCCCAGGGCCCAGGCAGGAGGTCACCCATGGCAGCCAATGCCAGGTGTACAGAGGCCCTCCATCACGTTAGCATCTCTTTCCCAGTGGAGAAGCCAGGAGATCCAGCGAAACCTCAGACATCACCCTGGTCCTGCATCATGGACACCTGCAAACTGGCAAGTCTGGACTGTCCCCGAGCTGAGTCAAGGGGTGGGTACCCACAGGACCCCACCCACCACGTCCCACCACCCACCCTCCCAGCAGTGCTGATCTCAGGCTCTCCGATCACGTTTCCAAAGGAAAGTACACTTATAATTTGTCTGGCTTCTTCGTTTCTCCTAAGACAGAGTGACAGCCTCCCCTGCTCTCGCACTCTGTGTTGGCTTTTAGCCTTTTTCCCTCTGGTTTTCCATCTCGCCTGCTTTTCTCCATGGCTCAGCCCCCGCTGTATTCACTTGTCACTTCAGTATTAGCCCACTGTCTGCCTGGCAACCCGCTATTATGCACTTATTTTATTATTTGGTTTCCTACCCTGATCTTGTGATTCATTTCTAACCTTTACTGACTATAACGTAACTCCTTTGGTGTTCTTTCTTTCCTCCTCACCAGCCCCCTCAACCTTTAACTTTCAGATGACAGCTTCAGTTAAGGCCTGGAAAAACACTCTTATCTGCAGCTCCCAGCTGACAGTCTTGTTTTTCACTGAGCAATCAGTTTAATCAAATGAAGTGCTGTACTTAATGCTTTCAAGTCCTTTTGAATAAGATCGGAAGAGATAAACAGGAATCAAGAAGGAAAATAAGGTGATCAATTGGTCCCACAGGCACCTATTGGACCCAAGACAAAAGTCAAGACACTCCTGCTTTTCCCCTGAACTTGCTCAAAGGTGCATCCAGAGGGTCACACAAGTGTAGGTCCAGGATCACCATCCTGATGATCCGCCACTTGGGGCTTCTAACTATTTTTAGAATTGAATGTGACAGGTTAAGAAAAAAGAGGAATCTTGTTGGTTTAAGGATGCCCCACCCAAAGCAGACCCCAGATATAAAACATCACAGTTACATAAGGCAGTGCGTTCTATTCCTACGGGTGCCAGCAACAAGGTGTCGGGTGGGATGTTCCAGGGGGATGCTAAGAAAGAAAGAGGACAGACAGCAAGAGATCCTTGGAAGTCGACGGGTGGTAAAGGCTGGAAAGGAGCACATGAATCATCTCCCCCAGCTCCCCAATGTTCAGATGAGGAAACAGGTCCCGGGTGGATGAGAAGCTTGCCTGAAGACTGAAGCCAGATCTCTGAGGCTCCAAAACCCAAACTCTTCCCAGCAATTCAGTACCTGGAAGCAGAATTTCTATTGATTTCCTTTAATTCCCATCTCAAGTTTTTATGATCATAACATCCTATGACACACACTCTCTTTGCTTTCTCTCATTTATTTGTCCATGGGGTGCCTCTCCCCTCTCCCTCCCTCTCCATAACAGCTTTGTTGGGATGCAATTTATACACCCTGAAATTCATTAAAAGTATACAAGTCGGTGGTTTTTACTATATTCCCAGAATTCTGCAACCATCACCCCAACCACTTTTAGAACATTTCATCCCCCAAGAAGAAAACATTTCCCCAATAGCAGTTGCTTCCCAGTCATCTCCCCCCAGGTCCCT
The DNA here is from genome assembly GCF_011100685.1 of Canis lupus familiaris. Lineage (NCBI taxonomy): Eukaryota > Metazoa > Chordata > Mammalia > Carnivora > Canidae > Canis > Canis lupus. Next base: position 43,272,164 of record NC_049245.1, on the reverse strand, counting down.
GGCAACCACCAATCCACTTTTCGTCTCTATGGAGACTTTCACCTATTCTGGAGATTTCATGTACATGCAATCCCATAACACATGGTCTTTTGTGATTGGTTTCTTTCCCTCGGCATCATATTTTCCAGGTTCATCCATGTTGTAAAACATTATCAGTACCTCAACTTTTTTATAACCAGATAGTATTCCATCGTGTGGATGTGCCACATTTTGTTTATCCATTCCTCTGCTGGTGGACGCTAGGGTGGCTTCCATTGGGAACTGTTATGGATCATGCCACTGACCATTTCTTTTTATCTTTTAATGATGTTCCATAAACTTACTTAGTAACTGCAGCTGGCCCAGCCTTCTCCTAATCTTGCCTGTCTGGCACTAAGTCATGATGTGACCAGAGACCAAATATCGTTGGGCTGACCCCCTCCCCACTCCGTCCTCCTTAGCAGGCGCTGCGTCTCCTGTCTTAAACTTGACATTATCTCTAAATGGCAACGTGTTTTGTGAAATGTCCCTTGTGACATTTCTGTTTTTCTCTACAGCTCCCTTTCTGTACACTTGCTTAAAGATCTTTTTAAAATTCTGATATGCCAACCCATCCATTTTCATTTCGCAGATCCGTGAGACCCTGTTGACAGGGTTTTGTATGGAACATTTCTGCTTTCGGTCTTCGGATCCCCTCGCTTCCTGAAGCCAATCTTCACAACAGTGGAAGCCAGGAAAATCAAAGACTGTGCAAAAATAATGAAGCTGAATATCGAAGACATGAACATAGCTTATTAGAGACAAAACCTGGTCCTCACCAGGGTCTGTTAGTGTTCAGTTCCCGCGAGCTTTCCAGTAGACCCTGCAGCGATGATTCAACTCACCAGGAACCAATAGAGTGCTGGTACGTGTGAAAGGGAATTAAAATTTCATTTTAAAATCATTCCTTGGGGATCCCTGGGTGGCTCAGCGGTTCAGCGCCTGCCTTTGGCCCAGGGTGCGATCCTGGAGTCCCAGGATCGAGTCCCGCATCAGGCTCCCAGCATGAAGCCTGCTTCTCCTTCTGCCTGTGTCTCTGCCTCTCTCTCTCTCTCTCTCTCTCTGTCTCTCTCTATATATATATATATATATATAAAATGAATAAATAAATTAATAAATAAATAAATAAATAATAAATAAATCTTTAAAAAATAAATAAAATAAAAATAAAATCATTCCTTTTCCAGGAGTGCCTGGGTGGTGCAGTCGGCTAAGCATCCAACTCTTAGTTACAGTTCAGGTCATGATCTCAGAGTCATGGGATCGAGCCCCGTGTCAGGCTCTGTGCACTCAGCTCAGAGTCTGCTTGATTTTCTGTCTCTCCCTCTGCCCTCTCCTTCTGCCTCTACAGCTCTTGCTCTCAATCTCTCTCTCTATCTCTCTCTAAAATAAATAACTCTTTTTAAAAATTCATTTCTTTTCCAATGAAAAATCAATAGGTAAAATGGGACATAATTAACATTGGATACCCCAAACTAAGTGATGGGAAGCATCTATAAAGACGGTGTCATGATACGAACGTTGCCCAGCTCACGTATGTGGAGCGATCGCCCCTAGTGAGCAGTGAGCTAGCAGACCACATCAGCTCTAGACCTCTGCTAGTCATTCTGACAGGCGCTGGGTTAAAGTTTACCTCTTAAGATCTTTTAAGAAAGGCTTTGGTAAGCAAATGAAAAGTGTCAACAAGATTCCTATTGACTGTTGAAACTACTTAAAAGCACAAGCTGTTTCCAAACACATTAAAGCACAGCAGGGATCACATAGGCACTTATCTCTTGGTGGGTATTGTAGCTGGACATAAAATGAGCAATTGATATAGAGCTCACAAAATGAAGTTCTGAGTCATTCTTATCTGTTTACTTAATACTTCCCTAAAGAATTTTATTGTCATGGTTTCCTAGGCCAATTCTTGCTTGGTTTGAAGGTAATAAAATATCTTCTTTTAATTGGAAAATAATTTAAAATTTTACTCATTGAGCCGGGCCTGCTCAGACATTAATCCAAATTACAATGGGACAAACTCTTCCAGTCATGATATAGAGATTTACAAACCACTGAGTTCCGCTGGTAAGGAACATTTTAAATTGGACAGTAATGCAGACAAATATAGGCATTGGGATAATAGAACAAAAAAAAACGAAGCCTAGACACATTAAGTTAGACTCTATCCTTAAAAACCATTTTGCGGTAAATATCAAGAGGCCAGATGAGGTGCTGCTGCAATTTAGAATAAGATTATCATTGGAAAGGAGAGAAAAGAGGTAAGAATCCATGGAATCTCAGTTAATTGGCTTGCAAGCACCCAACTTGGTGATCTGTCATCGTCCCCATTTTGCACGGGAATCTGTGATCCAGTATGGTTAACTCACGTCCCTGAGATTACAACGCCAGTACCTGTAGTGGCCATTAACACAAGGAAAACGATGAATCCTCTAAAGAAGTGGATCCACGCAGAGAAGGTTTGTCACCATGGGGCCCAGAGGTGTCCTGCCCAGACTGCAGTGAGCCTCAGAAAGCTGTGGTCTAGTCTGTGGCACGTGAGCAAGGGCAGTGCTGACGGAAGCCAGTGGAGGTAAGAGGTCTGTGGGCATGTCCCTGAGGGTGGAGGCTGAGCCTGTTCCCCAGATCCTTGGCTCATAATAACCATTTGGAATTTGTCATAAAGTGGACAAAGGAGAGGACAGGTTAAGTCTAGAACAGGAGAAGCAAAGCAAAACACCGGCAGGTGGGAGTCTGTACGGGTGTGGGCAATGCAGCATCCATGGAAGACCACAGGCTTCTCCAGGGTCTGGGTGAAGTGGTCACCTAGCTCAGTGCTTTTCAAGCAGGGTGACATTTGGCAGTGTCTGGAGACATCTTTGGTGGTCACAGCTGGGTGGTGCTGCTGGCTGCACGTGGGCAGAGGTCAGGGATGCTGCTAAGCTGTCTGTAATGCATGGGACGGCCTCCCCCAAGAGAATCCTCCAGCCCAAACATCAGGAATGCCAAGGTTGGAAAGCTCTGCCCTAGACTGTCCACCCCTCCATTCGGTTTTGTTCTCACTGAGCGACCTTCATCTCTAGGACGCTTTGCTTTTGTTGCCGGTGGTGCTACGTAGCTGCTACGATTTCTACAGCCCCAGCTACTCATGTTCCTGATGACAAAGTCCTCCATTCAACAGAGCCCTCGCCATGGTCAACATGCCACTTGCTTTCCGCACGGTGTCTCATTCAACGCAACAGCAAGTCTACGAGGGACATAACATTCTGCTCCCAATGTCTAGATGAGGAAACTGAATCTCAGAAATATGAAGCAGCATATTTCAGGGGACTGCAGCTGGGCTAGGAGTCCACACACCGGCTCCGTGTCTATGCTCATCACCACTGCATCCGGCTGTCTCAACAAAACCTTCTTCCTGGACCCTGTGCGTTAACACCTATTCTCCACTAATCTCCCCCCCCTCCCCCCGCCCTGAGGATGGGATGCACGTGGCTACCTTACAACTACGGAAACTGAGGATCAGAAAGGTCTGGCTCACCCCAAGCCGTTCGCGGAGCTGGGCTTCTGTACCAAGTCTGTCTCTTCACCCTAACAGCTGAGATGAATCGGGCGCCCTGAGGCCTGTCCCCCTAGAAAAGGAGTGTTTATTGTGAATAAAGACCTTGGCATCCTGATCCACACCCTAATAGTTTTTGAGTCTAGATTGTTCCACTATGGAGTCCTAACAATCAAATTTCTGGACATTCAAGGCTACAAGTCAGACCCTGAGCCAGCCCAACAGGTCCAGGGTGACCCCCCTCCCCGGTCCCCATCACCCTGTGCCATCAGTCACCCCAGAACATCCACCCATGACAAAACACAGCAATTAACAAAGCCAAATGTCACCCAAACAACTGCAGGAAAAACACAAACGCCACCTTATAAATATTAGCACCTTATAAATATTTGCAGATAGCAACAGCTATACAGAAAAACTTCCACTCTCAGATTAAAGCCCCATGGTGTCTTCAGGCGTGATGACCTAGAACAGGCGTCAATAGCTGCTGCATCCTTAACGTCTGTACTGACGATTCCGACTCAGAAGCGTTCCATGAAATGAGATGAACATTTTGATGGCGCTAAGAGCACGGACGTCCTTGAAACCGGCTCCTTTCATCAGTTCTGCTAGCTTAACTTCCACGCCTGGCCCGGTTTGAACTCCACTCTCAAGCAGCCAAACCCCGCGCAGCGCTGTCCCGCATGAGCGAAAGAAGCAGAAAGCTAATTGGTTTTTAAGCTGCTGATTCCCTGCATTCATCACTAAGACACAACAACCAGCTCCCGCTGGTGCGAGGGCCCGTGCGTGCCAAGGCAAAGAGTCAGCAGTCTTTTGTCTCCGTCTCTCTGACCACTGCTGGTAATTGGAAAAGCACCTCTAAATTCATCTTCCAAAAACAACGGAAGTTCAGTCGCATTGCTGAAGGGTGCGTAGCCTGTAACTTCCTGGCAGATCGCTGGAGGCAGGCCAGAGACAACTCTTAGGAAGAAAGCAGGACTCTGTAGGGACAGAAGACGTGTAGGTCCACGTTAACTATGGGCTCTGGGAAGCTGCACTTCGGAGAGGGTTCGCTTGCCCGAGCAAAACGCTCACACAGGGATAACGACGGGGAAGAGTGAGCTGGGCCAGTTGGACTGTTGTCGAGGTCAAGAGCATCAAACGTGCCTTGACTCCAGTTCACCGCAGGAACCCGGAGTTAAAAGCACGTTGGTATTTGGACTCTTCCGGTTCATTCGGCCAATGAACCCCGGGTATGGTTCAAGGCTGTGTGGGACAAGGATGATAGGGCCCCTGCTCTCCCAGGGCCATATCCCAAAGGGAAGCCAACCAAAAAGAAGGAGCCAACATCCTGGCCTCCTTCTAGATCAAATGTTCAAGGTCAACGAACCAAAGACTAACATCCTTCCGCTTCAGCCCGCGCTGCTTCAGATAGTCACGGCTAAATAGATCCCCAGCAAGCATCCCATAAAGCGTAGCCCGACGGACGGGAAAGCAGTCGGGGCGCCTCAGGACTGCAGACGCGGACGGCGGCTTGCCTCGCCTCCACTTGGCCAGTCCGGCTATCACCCTCCGCGGGGCGACACTTTGCCGTCCATCATCCCTCAAAGCAGATGGAAATCCGCGAGGATCGCAATTACAATTTTGAAGTCTAAAGCACCTGTCCTGGGCTCTCCAGAGGAGACAAAGCCACGAGACAAGAATTAAAGGGAGGAAAGGACTTTGTAAAATGTAAATTCACCTGTGGGCGGGTTATGTGCGTGCACGGAGGGCAATGGCTGCTACGAGGCTTGTTTGAGGGTGGTGAGAAAAGTTTGCTCTAGGAGAGCGACGAGGCTCGGTAGTTGACACGGTCGTCTAAATTCCATGCAAGACAAGAAAAAATAATAAATAAATAAATAAATAAATAAATAAATAAATAAATTCCATGCAAAAGTCCCTCAAGAAGCTCCGATAGCCTCTCGACGTCAAGTCTACAGGGCCAGCATCGCCAACGCTTCCTCTCAAGTGGGAGAAGCTCACTACGTCTTCGGTTGGCCCTGCTGGAGTGGTGGGGGCTCGGGTGGGTGCCCCCGGGTGCCCCGCGCCCCCCTGATCCCGGCCACTCCTGCCGTGGCAGTGCGGGCTGTGCCTCCCCCCGGGCCTGCACCCTCGGACGAGCTATCCGTGCCCCCCGGGACAGGATCCCACGCATGGTGAGTTGTAGAGCACCAGACAAACGATAATTACTGTCCTTCCAGAGCTCTCATTTGGGAAACACAATGACTTCATGAGTTAATCAAGTGCTTACAAGGGCCACCAACGCGCCAACCAGCCAATTCCTCTTTCTGTGTTTTCTCGTTCTGTGACTGAATATTGAGAAATCGAGAACCCGTGGGAAGATGTCCCAGAGTCGGGGGCACCAGCCGGCTTGGGCCAAGTCAGGTTCCAGATCCCTGTTGCTCGGTGGACAAGAGGACTTAACATCTTCTTTAAATTAGTTGCCACCGTTTAAGAATCAGGAGAATTTACTTCCCCGTCTCCGTCTCGGCTTCTGCAGAAAAATAAGACAAGTGCGCGCCTGCCGCTGGCTGCCGTGGAGCTGGGAGCGCCACCCCCATCCCACTCAGCTGCCGAGAGCCAGTGGCTCGCCCGGTCCCCAAAGGCAGAGGCTTTGCAACCCTCTCCCTACATGTCGACGACTTGATTGACCTACAACGTACCCGCAGTCTCGGGGCACCTGACGTAAGCGGTCGCTGCCGTGGGCCAGCAAGTCGGGTTCTGGGGCGCAGGGACACGAATCCGACAGAGTGGAGCCTCCGTGGGTCTCGGCAACCTGAAGCCTTGGTTCCCATCGCAGGGATCCCGGACCTCAGACCCTAGCCCTTGTGCCGCCCCCGAAGCGGGGCCCGAGGCCGCTCCCGGCATAGACGGGGCCTGGGCCCCGCGGACTTCGTGAGCCGAGAGGCCTTCGGAGCCTGAGCCCCTTGGGATCCAAATCCGTGTCGGCTCCGTGACCCCCGCGGAGCTGCCGGGTTGCGCCCCGGGACCCACGCGGCCTTCGCATGCAGATGAGCATGAGCCAGGCGGGAGCCTCCGTCCGCCAGCGGCCTGTGGAAAAGGCCCGCGCCCTCGCGCAGGAGGCCGGGGGCGCCGGGAGGGAGCAAGGGTCCCCTGGCGCCCCGATGCTCGCGCAGGTCCACACGCGGGATCCGAGCTCACACACGCCCACCACGGGGTGCCTGTGATGGCGACGTCGGGGCGACTGAGGGGCCCCGTCAGCGTGCTGGGCCTGAGAGCGCCGTCGGCCCGAGGACGTAACCGCGGAGGGCGGGTGGGTGAAGGGGCCGCTTCTTGGCAGCGTCCTGTGCAGCTACGATTATTTTCAACACAAAAAAATTTCAAAACAAACCAAAATCCTCGTGGGGGTCTCTGCGTCCAGGCGCCCAGTTGCAGGTTGATTTCACGTCTGGATCATTCTCCCAACCCTGCGGATGCCTGCACAGTGCTCACACGCGTGTGGAGCCCAGCCTGCTCTGTGACTCACGCACACACACATTCACCTCACACACACACACCCACACACCCACACACCACACACACACATTCACCTCACACACCACACACACCAACACACCACATACACACACGTTTACCTCACACATACACCACACACAGCACCATACACCACAGGCACCACACTCACCTCACACACACCACACACACCAATACACCACATACACATGTTTATCTCACACACACACCACACACCACACATACATTCACCTTACACACACCAAACACACCAACACACCACAGACACACATTCACCTCATACATACCACACGCACCCACACCACATACACATTTACCTCACACACGCACCATACATAGCACCATACATCACAGACACACACGTTTACCTCACACACCTCACACACACACCACACATCACAGACACACACATTCACCTCACACACACCTCACACACACCTCACACACAACCTACAACACACCCAACATACGTGCTACATCATACCATACGTACCACACACACACTACATACACCATGCCACACACACCACACACACACACACGCTACACATAGCGCACACAGCACGCTCCAAGGTCTCTGTGTGCACACAGAGCTCCCTGGAGGCTGGAGGAGAGTCCCAGGACCTGGTTTACGGACACAGCCCCGTAAGCCATGTTGGAGCCCTTCCGCGGTGCTGCGGGCCATGCCTCTGCCCCCGTCCTCTCCGTCCTCTTCCTCCCCCGCCCTCTCCTTCCAAACCAACCAACCAACAAAAATCAAAACGAAAACAAGTGAATTCTCCCTTCCTAAGCAGAGCAGGCCGGCTCCAGCGTGGTTGGGGTCTCCCTTCCCCGCCACCGGAAGCTTGGGGGGAGCTCCCCAGTCAGCTCGGCTCCACCCTCAGGAGAAGAACCAGAGGAGCCGCTCCTAAGAGTCGTCACCCTGCGGGTCAGAGGCCCGCGCCTGGCCTCCAGGGCCAGGATCCCCGGTTTTCCTGCCAGCCCCCCACATCCAGAGCCCCGAGTCTGCTTTTCAAACTGCGGCCTCCCTCCCTCCCTCCTCCCCCCCTCCCCCCACAGATCCCAAGCGCAGGCCTGAGGACCCCAGCGTGGAGGGGGCCGGGCGCGCCCCGGGGCAGCACGAGGCCGGCACCCACAGGCACGGAGGACAAGGCCGCGCCTCCTGCGTCCTCGGTCACCCTCGACGTAGAACTTCCTTCCAAATGAACGCCGGCCCTCCCGTGGCCACAGTAACGATTCTGACGTTTAATCTGTAGACAACGAATTTTGGGCACGTGCGATCGGAAGCCAGAGCCTCTGCGGGCAAAGAAAGCCAAACCTGAAGCTACCGTCAGCCGCCCGGATGCCGTTTTACGCTGCGTTATCCCGGCACGTGGCCTTCGGAGTTTCACACACGGAGGATGTGAAGAAACGTCAGACGCCTGTGACGTCCGACAACATAGACAACCCAACGTCAGGGTAAACCGAACGCACCACGCGTCGATTCTGAACGCTCGGCTCCTAGAACCGGGTGAAACTGTTGTGTCACGGGATTGCACAACCGTTCACTCGTATTCATTCATTCGGAAGCCGTCGGCCGAGTGCCTCGCAGGTGGCGGGCATTGATCCCGTCCCCGGGGAGGGAACAAACAGGCCGAAGGTGACACGGAGAGGACCCTTGCCCTAGGGGAGCTGCGTCTAGATACACGTGTTGTTGGCAGACCCCGAGCGCTCCTTGGGGCCGAGGGACCAGCCGCTTTCACACGCAGAGGAAAATTACGCTGACGGAGGGCTGGGGGGGGGGGGGCTTCGGTTTTCATCAGGGAAGTCAGGAAGGCCCCGGAGAAAGGAGGGTTGAGGGGAGATTTGCCGGGGCTGCAAGAACAGCCATCCTACTTTCCACTTCCAGAACATTCCACGGGAAGGGAACATGGAGGCACGGGGGAGGCGATACGTTTCCTTTGCCCTCACAGGGCCTCCAGCAGGGCCTAAGCATGAAGCCGACCTGAGGCAGAGGAACAGGAGGCTCGCGTGCGGCGCAGGTGCCAGCCCCAGAAGGGAGACGGGCCCGGCCCGAGCGTCTCCAGGCCAAGCTGAGCGAAGAGGGAAGCCCCGGAGCAAAGCAGCGATTCACTCAGGGAGACGCCAGGCAGACTGGAGTGATCTTAGCAAGGCCTGTGTGGACGGATTTCTCTTGGCCTCGACGACCCGTCCTTGGTGACAGGAACGCCACTCTCTCCCTGGTCCCTGGAGCCCATCATCCGTGCGGGGCTCTCACCTCCCACTTTCAGGACGATAGGGAGAGGTCAGACTGCTCTTCTGCTCTTCTTCAACTGCCTTCGCCTCAAAAGAATCCGCATGCCAAGGTGGCGTCACTTGGGGTGACACATTCCGCTACCCTTCAGAGTCCCCAGCCTGCCTGGCGGGTGAGGAGCAGCAAGGGGCCCATGTGATGGGAGCAGGGTGCAAGGGATGGTGGTGGCCCGACGTCTGAGAGGAGAAAGCAGGGTGGGCGCACCAGCCCTCGGGGGGCCTGGAGGGTCCTGCGTGGGCCCTGGTGGCGCTCTGAGGGGAGGTGTGATGCCACAGCAGCGGCCTGTGTTGGGGTGCGGGCTGGGGAGGCAGGCAGGGGGCCAGTTCTGGGAATATTCTCACGTAGAGCCAACAGGATCTGCTGATGATTACATGCAGCTGTGAGAGAAAGAGGATGATCCCCTCCGCCCCCCAAGGTGTTTGGCTGGAGCACCTAGAAGAGGATCCCATTAACTGCGGTGGGAAGGCAAGGAAAAACGGGAATGGGTGAAGGGGCTCCAGAGTTCTGCTTTGGACAAGTTAGGTTTGCCCGTCAGGTTTGCCGTGATGGGGATGGAAGGTGGACAGGTGGGCAAAGGAGTCTCCTGTCTGCAGATGCACACTTGGGAGCCATCTTGCACTAGCGGCGCATTGAAAATGTTGGTACCCCCCGAGGCAGAAGACACGGAGAGGAAAAGACCAAGGACTGTGCCCTGGGACCCCGACTCTCGCTAGGAGGTCAGGAGAGCAGCCTGGTAGACCGAGGGGCAGCCCTGAGTGGGGAGAGGCCCGGAGGGGTGGGGTATCCTGGGTACAAGGAGTATTAGCTTCTCCCTGCTTCTGGAACACACTGTCACAAACCGAGTGGCCTAAAGCAACACCCATGTGTTCTCTTACAGCCCTGGACGTCCGAAGTCTAAAATGAGTCAGCAGAGCCATGCTCCTTCTGGAGGCTCCAGAGCAGGATCTGTCTCCTGGCCTCTCCCAGCTTCCCGGGGCGCCGGCATGCCTTAGCTCGCGGCCCCTTCCTCCGTCAAAGCCAGCAGTGCGGCACCCACCCACCTCTCTCTGCTCCCGTCACCACAGGTCCCTTTCTCTGGCTGGGCCCCTCTGGCCTTGTTCTTACAAGGATCCTTGCGGCCACACGGGGCCCACCCAGAGATGAGGGCGATCTCCCCGTCTCAACATCCTTGCCTTCACCACGTCTGCAAAGTCCCCTTCGCCATGTAACCTATTTGCACAAGCGGAGGAAGTGCATGAGAGAAGCGTGACTGAGGCACCTGGGCAGCTCAGTCTATTAGGCGTGTGACTCTTGATTTTGGCTCAGGATCATGAGATCGAGCCCCACGTTGGGTTCTCTGCTGTGCGTGGAGTCTGCCGGAAATTCTCTCTCTCCCTCTCCACCTGCACCTCCCCAATTCATGCATGCACGCTCTGTATCAAAAAAAAAAAAAAAAAAAAAGGAGCAAGCGGCCAACAGTATCAAATGCCCCAAAAGGTCGAGTAAGGTGAGTCCTGGGAACTGAGCATGGATCTGTGAGTTTGGAGTCACCTTTGACCTCGGCAAGAGCAAGAATAGACCAGCTTCTGCGGAAAAGCAGGACATTCCCAAACCGTCCTCAGCACTGGACAACGTCGAGCATCATCCTTCTCAAGTTCTCGGCGTATCCTCTGGTTAGCATATAATTAGACGTGATCTAACTATGCCACCGAATACCGTTCCCTAACGCTAACCCCATTTGAGAAATACAAAAATGTAAAATAATACCTCTTGACCTGTCCTATACCAGAAGATCAAGGGATGCCATTTTTTTTAAAGGATGATTTAATTTTGGAGCCGGCAAAAGAAATCTAGAAAGCGAAATTCAGAAGATTTGTAGGATTTCAGTGATGCTAAATAATTCTATTCTAAGAAACAATTGCTATATACCTGACTGCAAATAATCATAAAATAGTTAACATTTACTCTGCACCTACTATATCCCAGGCAATGTGTTATTTTTAGGCACTTGACATGGATTGTTGCATTTATTCTTCACAATAATAACATTAGGGAGGTACTATTACTAGGTTCAAATTACAGATGAGAAAAGAAAAACACACAGAGGGTGAGTGGCCCGCTGACGGCCACACAGCTGGGAAGGTGAAATCATTTTTCTGACCTGGCATGCTGTCTCCTGCGGCCAAATGGCAGCTGCAAGCTCGGGAAGTAGGGACAAATGGAATACAGTCCATAAACCACCAGGATTTATCGTAGACACTTGATCCTCCAAGATTTTTTTCCCAACAACATAAAGATAGATCACCTTTCCTGTTGCACTAGCTATATGTACTACCGAAAGAAATTACATAGAGCAATAAAAATCCTCCAGATTGGCTCCTTTGGCTCTCCAGCCCCCAAATGAACCACCATCAATAGGTTGGAGTACACAGACCCAGATTTCTCCCCCCAGATGCTTGTTTCTGGACTCCATTTAACCAGATGAACTGTAATAAAGCTTTTATTTATGATCTATTTATTTTCCAAACGCTTCTTCTTGTATAAGCAGGACAACGAAGAGATTATAGTGATAAAATTCTCGAAAGTTCCAGAACACCTGGTCCACTTTTGCACAATAGTCAAATTCCCATGTGTGGACCCTGCCTCTTCCCTTCTCATAAACATTCCAGATGATTTTAAGAATATCCCCCTGTGCCTCCTATGTCCCCATATGCCTCACCCCTGTGGCCAAGTCCATGAGCAATTCTGAATTGTTCATTCAATACACTCTGTGTTCATACCAAAGTTCAAAGTATAATGATCTGTATAAAAAAAAAAAATTGTTTGCCTAACAGACTAACTAGGCGTGTTTGAAAATGGACACTCCTTTGCAACCCATCGGTTGAAATCAGTGACAGCAATCATGCCTTAAGCAAAAAGAGCTGGCCTGTTTACATACTTTTTTGGAACAAGTTATCTTTATGACACTTGGGGAAGTCCAATTAATCATTAAGAGTGGATTAAATCTCGGTTTCTTTGCCGGTTGCTATCGTGCCCCGGAGCAATATAAATAAATAAATACAGAACAACCAGCCATGCAGAAGAAAAACCCGCTGCCTCCTCTCTGATCCTAACATTGGACAAAGTAGTGTTTAACTTTCGGCTCCGTTCCTTGGGATTGAGCTGATTACGGCAGCCCGGGTACTTGGGGCAGTACCACGAGGCCTTAGTACTACCCCGGTACCATAGAACGCTACCTAGTCTATGTTCCACTCTCTCTAACCCCAAGCAGGCCCAGTCTGTTTTGGGAAAGGCCACATCCAGTGCCCAAGCTGGAAATCCTGGGCACTGGATTACTTTTATTTTTTTTTATAATAAATTTAATTTTATTGGTGTTCAATTTGCCAACATACAGAATAACACCCAGTGCTCATCCCATCTTTAGAAAGGCCCTCTGAGCAACCTATTTTCCGACAGGGGAGACAATTGAGTTTGTTATAAATACGTACAGCATGAACAAACAATTTTTGTGTGAGTTAAAAAAGTTTCCGGAAGGTTTCTTGAAATGAAGAGGTCAAAGATACCGTTTGGGTAAATATCACTGTCGAGCAGCAGAGGAAAACACCATGACATTTACTTAAGACTCTAGGATATAAAAATCAACTTCACCCTTCCTGAATGCTACAGAGGCACTGAAAAAGAATAGTTAAAGGGCGCCTGGGTGGCTCACTCTGTTAAGCATCTGACTCTTGATTGCGGCTCAGGTCACGATCTCAGGGTCGTGAGATCGAGCTCTGCATCGGGCTCTGAGCTGAGCGTGGAGCCTGCTTAAGGTTCTCTCTCTCTTCCTCTCCCTCTGCCCTTTCCCATTTTCTTCTCTCTCTCTCTCTCACTAAAAAAATTAAAAATGAAAAAGAAAATAGTTAAGGGCTATGGACTCCGACATCCAGTGAGGCCACAAAGAGCTGTCAAGGCCCCTCTCTGTCCGAGGCACTTGGGTACAACGGCCAGCAAAACAAAGACCTCCTGTCTTTGAACATCATAGGTAGATAGGTAGACAGACAGATGGAAGACAGATCGATCAACCCTCATGTGGCAATAAATACACAGACGAAAGGAGCCAATTACACAGTATTCAAGGTAGAGATGCCCTGAATCACAGTTCCCATCACTTGAGCAAGTTTCTTAGCTCTTCTGTTTCTTTCTGTGAACAGGGGATTATGACACTGCCCCCTCCCGAGGCTCTCTGGACGCTGCGAGAGAGAACTCACACCAAGCGCTTAGCATGCTCAGCTCGCACCCGCTTCCTGATGCAGACTTGCTGACAATTCTGGCCTTCTCGCACCATTTCACTATTGAACTCTTTTCCCACTTGGGAGCTTCAAACACTGATGTGCTTACCACGTGCCTTGGAATGATTCTGCACTCAAGTTAGGGGGTCAGGGTACTATGAAGTGCTAAGGCTCGTGACACTTCACTCTGGAAGCACTGAGTAGTCAGGATTTTTGAAAAGATGGCAGTAGCACCTGCTGGCCTACCTCGTTCCCTGCTGCCCTGCAAAACCCTCACCTATCTTTAATTTTCAAACTAGTTTTATATTGGCCATGTATCTATCGTAGTTTAAATCTATTCCATTTCTTTTTTTTTAAGATTTTATTTATTTATTCATGAAGACACAGAGAGAGAGAGGCAGAGACACAGGCAAAGGGAGAAGCAGGCTCCCTGCAGGGAGCCCGATGCAGGACTCGATCCCAGGACCCCGGGATCACACACTGAGCCAAAGCCAGATGCTCAACCAATGAGCCACCCAGGTGTTCCTAAATCCATCACATTTCTGAGTGGTATTATAGATCCTATCTGTCCCACACAAAACCTATGCCTACGTGGTCAAAACCATGCCCCGGAGCCCCAAGGGAAGGCTGGTAGCCAAGTGGGCTGAGTAGAAGGTACTAGAACATGTTTTCGGCAGCCAAGCACTAGAATGGCCTTCCAGTCATTCCCTTTTGTGTGGTATGCACCATCCATATACTTGGCCAGGGCCCTTCTCTACTTTGAGCCACTTTGATCAAAAGCTGGTGACATGGAAGCACCAAGGAACACCACACTGCCTTAAACGCTAAAATGACGATGCTAGAGGGTTGTGAGCACCTTAAGGAACCTGCTGGGCAGGCAGCACTGCTGAAACGAAGCCCTGACTTTCCAGATTCTTCCAGAAACTGTCAGACATGCCAGCTGCCTTGGGATCGAGGCCAGCCTACATGAGGGCTCCAAATACTGCCACTCACCCAGATCTTTTAAAGCCATTCACAGGGACGCCGGGGTGGCTCAGCGGTTAAGCATTAAGCTTTCGGCCCAGAGAGTGATCCTGGAGTCCCAGGATCGAGTCCCGCATCGGCTCCCAGCATGGAGCCTTCTTCTCCCTCTGCCTGTGTCCCTGCCTCTCTCTGTGTGTGTCTCTCATGAATAAATAAATAAAATCTTAAAAAAAAAAAAAAAAAGCCATCCACAGGCACAACTAGGCTGGCAGCCTGGCCCGGGAATGCTGCTGCCACGTGGGCCGCCTCACAGCCCTGAGAATGGGTTTTTTTCATGATCCACTCATAATTGTTCTCCTTTCCCCAGTCAGTGGGGCTGCCTGGACACTCTCGAGGGAAGATGACCTTCTGGGGTGTCCCCACCAGCCCCACCTGCTCAAACAAGGCCCCTCAGGGGCTCCAAAGGGACACATCTTTCACGGGCAGGCCCCCTAGTGGGTCCCGAGATGGCTGCCTCTCAAAATCACTCCCAGGAACATCTGCCAAGAGTAAGCAAAACAATCGTTAGTGCAACCTCCCACCTCAGGAGCAAAGTTTAGGAAATCTGCTTTTCCTCCTGCCAGTCTCCTTCATCCATGTCCCTCTCCCCCAACCCCTCATTCCGGGCACCTCCCCTCTCACATCCCCCTCTCTCCCCTTAAGCCCCTACCTTTCCCCTCATAGTGCACCTCGGTTCCCCTCTCCAGCCTCTCCCGTTGGCCTTACATCACCTTTAACACATTTGTTTTTAATCGGTAGTTCAAATTTCTAATCACAAATTTATAACATAAATAGCAGCAGAACTTTCCAGCTGCATGCGTGTTGGAGCAATAAATGCAAAATTACCAGAGAAGGCACTAAATAGGTGGTGATTGTTCAAGCAGAAAAACTCATTTAAATGATTTAAAAGAAGTTATTAGAACACACTATTTTCCCAGTGACCTTCAAATAGTTATCTTCTCCATATAGTACACAGATTGTAATAGAAACCCCAGACACAGATCCAACCATCTAGCTAACAAATGCATTACTGCGGGTACATGAGGCTCTTTTAAAAAGTGAATTTAGTTCTTTGTATCATTGAAAATGGAAAAAAAAAAAAAAAAAAAGGCATCCACACTCTGCACAAGGATGTGAATCCAGAGAGCTATACGAAGCAAACGTGAGGGAGAGAAGGCCTGGCAGGTGGAAAGCACTTTTGTGGACAGAGAATTCTCTGGCGGTGGACCCAAAGAGAAACCCATCCCGAGCTGCTGGAAAACATGCTCAGACCAAACAAAAGCCAGCTCTCCATCAACCTATGGGAAACCCCATCACAGCTTCCTCCTCACACTCTGCTTTCTCCTCAGTTGTCTGGAGGGGTTCCTCCCCTCCCCCCCATCATCCAAACAAATCTATTCACAATCATCAAACAAGAAAATTCTATTAAAATTACATCGCAATTTTGGGGGAAAAAAAGTAAAAACAGAATAGAGCGATTGCCTGGGATGTTGTAAAACTGTACCTTAACAAAAAAAAAAAAAAAAAAAAATCAGTGACCTGCAAATGATTTGAATCCCCTCTTAGCTCTCTGAACTTGTATTTTATGTTGCATCTAGCTGGAAACACCAACCCAACTCCTCCCGGAGACCATCAAAATTATTAGTTTCCATGAAAAAGCATGCACAGAGGTGCAACCGGCACAAGAGGCAGGGCCTGTGACCAGTCCCGCGGCGTGCCCCCCAACCCCTTTCTCCCACCCAGCTGCGGATGTTTGGGGAAGTGCGTTGCAAGGGTGCTATTCTGTATGTTGGCAAATTGAACACCAATAAAAAAATAAATTTATTATTTAAAAAAAAAATAAAGACATCCAAATACTAAAAAAAAAAATAAAGCTCTGGGAAAGACCAAAGCTGGACTGCAGCCCCCCCCCACGCCCCACCCTCCTTGCCCTCCGCGCCCTGCTCCTCCCCTGCTCCGCTCAGCCCTGCGCCCTTTCCGCCTCCCCACTTCTCCTCTCCACTCCCACCCCCACCCGTGTCCTGGGCTCCCTGCCATTCTCACGCCCACCGGCCTCTCCAGGGCTCCCTCCTCTCCACCCCCCTGCCCCTCCACCCCCCCCCCCCGCCCCTCCACCCCTCCACCCTTCAAACTCCTTTGGCACTTCCCCCACCTTGTCTGCCCTCGCACGTGCCCCCTCTGCTCCCCCCTCCTCCATCTGCCCCCAGGGTCTCTAAGCGCCCCCTGCAGGTCCCCTCCGCAGGCATCCCCCTCCATCTCAGCGCCCCCTGCCGGTGCCCCTACACTCCCTCCACATCCATCCCCTAGGTCCCTGTGCACCCCGCAGGGCCCCCCCATTTCCCCTCCATAGCCATCCTCCTCAGGTCTCAGCTCCCCCATCGCCCATTACCCCCTCTCCCGGGCTCCGCCCCTTGCACGTGGACCCCCGGCTCTCCCACCCCGCGCCTGCGCACTGCTGCGCTTAACCCTCGCACCCAGGCGGCTCGCGGGCGACAGGCAGCGGCGGGCAGCACGCGGCGCGAGGCGGAGGCCACCAAGACCGGGTGGGCTGGGCGCCCAGGCCACGCCTCCCGGGTGAGGGGCCGCCCCAGGGACTAGACTCCAGCCCCCTGCAGAACTCAGGCTGCTCCCCGTGGGCGTGGGCGGGCGGCTGGGGCGGGTGGGAGAGGCCCGGGCTTGGTGTGGAGGGACGGGCCGGGGAGGGACCGGGAGTGGGGGGGCCCCGGGCTCTGAGGGTGCGCCATCCGGGTTGCAAGGCTGCTCAGCCAAGTTTCTGTGAGCTGGATGCCGTGGGCCCAAGGCCGCTGGCGCAGAGGGTGCGCAATCTAGAGTTAGGTAATGGTGGGAAGCTTGCAGAGGCCCTACCATGCTAGTCCTACCCTACTGCATGTGCTGCAAGCCCACTCAGGCCCAAGCTTTTTAGGCCTGGCAGTGTGCACCGGCCCAGACCCCGCTGGGGCGCCCCCTTGCTAGTCCTACTCCTGGTGCATTTGCTAAAAACCCCCTCAGGCCCCAGCTTTGCAGGCCTGGCCATGTGCACTGGCCCAGACCCTGCCGGGGCGCCCCCTTGCTAGTCCTAGTGCATTTGCTGAAAACCCTCCTAGGCCTCAGCTTTTTAGGCCTGGCCATGTGTACTGGCCCAGACCCTGCAGGGGCGCCCCCTTGCTAGTCCTAGTGCATTTGCTGAAAACCCTCCTAGGCCTCAGCTTTTTAGGCCTGGCCATGTGCACTGGCCCAGATCCTGCAGGGGCGCCCCCTTGCTAGTCCTAGTGCATTTGCTGAAAACCCCCTCAGGCCCCAGCTTTTCAGGCCTGGCAGTGTGCACTGGCCCAGACCCTGCTGGGGCGCCCCCTTGCTAGTCCTAGTCCTGGTGCATTTGCTGAAAATCCCCTCAGACCCCAGCTTTTTAGGCCTGGCCATGTGCACTGGCCCAGACCCTGCAGGGGCTCCCCCTTTCTAGTCCTAGTCATGGTGCATTTGCTGAAAACCCTCCTAGGCCCCAGCTTTTTAGGCCTGGCCATGTGCACTGGCCCAGATCCTGCAGGGGCGCCTCCTTGCTAGTCCTAGTGCATTTGCTGCAAGCCCACTCAGGCCCCAGCTTTTTAGGCCTGGCCATGTGCACTGGCCCAGACCCTGCAGGGGCGCCCCCTTGCTAGTCGTAGTGCCTTTGCTGCAAGCCCACTCAGGCCCCAGCTTTTCGGGTCTGGCAGTGTGCACTGGCCCAGACCCTGCTGGGGCGCCCCCTTGCTAGTCCTAGTCCTGGTGCATTTGCTGAAAACCCCCTCAGGCCCGAGCTTTTTAGGCCTGACAGTGTGCACTGGCCCAGACCCTGCTGGGGCGCCCCCTTGCTAGTCCTAGTCCTGATGCATTTGTTGAAAACCCCCTTAGGCCCCAGCTTTTTAGGCCTGGCCACGTGCACTGGCCCAGATTCTGCAGAGGCGCCCCCTTGCTAGTCCTAGTGCATTTGATGCAAGCCCACTCAGGCCCCAGCTTTTCAGGCCTGGCAGTGTGCACTGGCCCAGACCCTGCTGGGGCCCCACCTTGCTAAGCCTAGAATGTCTATTTCCCAGAAGCCTACTCAGGCCCAAACCTATTATTTCTAGAATCTTCTGGACTAACTCCTGCTTTTGCCTAAACTCTGCTTAGCCCCAGTCCCTCCTATGCCTAGGTCAAATCAACTTAGTCCTGACTCCTAGGAGGCCAGCACCTTGTCATGCCTTAACCAAATCGCACTGTGCCCTACCAAGACTGCTCTCTTCTCTCTCAAACAGGCCACGTCACAATGGCGGGGACTGAGATTTCTGTCCTTCCTGAGCAGTTTACCCAAATCAAAGAACTGGAGCTGATACCAGAAAAAATCCTGTTAGAGGAGGAAGAAGGTGGAGTGTGCAGGGGGAGGGAGCACCTGAGCCCCAGAGATGGGGCCGTGGAAGCCCAGCGCCCCTACAGGCCCCTCCAGGCCAAGGTGCTGGAGGCCGAGCAGGAGCTGCCGGTCACCACGGAGGAGAGCGAGAAGCACATTCTGACCCTGCAGACGGTGCACTTCTCCGAAGATGTGGAGCAGCAAGGACATCAGCTGGCTGACCCCGCAGCACCAGGAAGGGGTACAGGTGATGGTGCAGCAGGCCAGCAGTGGGCTGCAGTCTCTGCTGTGGCTGGGCGAGGGCTCCCAGCAGTGCATGGCCTTTAGCATCCAGGAGGAGGTGTACTCCCTGCAGGAGGTAGAGGTGATGAAGCTGCACCTTCTGGAGGGCAGTGTGGCCGTGGCCAGTGAAGAGAGTAAGCTTGTGGTGAACCCGGCTGAAAGCACCGGATTGGTCAAGGTATGGTGGGTTTTAATAAACAGACCCTTTCCATGGAGAAAAAAAGCTCAGACTGCTTTTGGTTTTTAGTTGCCCTTTATGTGATATTAGGTATGAACAAGTGGTTTAGAAATGGCCTTTGAAATAAAAGTAAGTAAAGGGTAAACAGTAAAGAGTAAAGAGACTGCCATAGGAAAATCTTGGGAGACCTCATGTTCTTTTCCAAGAGTCTAAAAAGTTATGCCAGTCAGAAGGCTGCAAGATGCATTGCGTTTTTAAAAGAACAGTGTTGGTTTCGTTCTCAAAACCCTGGCTACTTAATAATTATGGTGTTTGGGTGCAAGAGATGATCTTCTGTGCTTCCTTCATTCTTGTCTTTCTTTATGTATTCCATGGTTTCATCAAGGCAGAGTCTCGTCGATTGTCATTAATAGTAGAGGATTTGTCTGAATACTCACTTTTATCCATTAGCTCGAGAAAGGTCAGGAGGAGGACCAGCACCCAGCCGAAGGAAGATTCGATGCACAAGCAGGAGAGCAGCTCTTTTTTGTGGAGGCAAAGCCGGGAGATGAAAGAAGAGACGAAATCGTTCTGACCATTTCAAACTTAAACGTGGAAGAAGAAGAAGAAAAACCAGCATCCGGTCAAGGACATGTTGAAAAAGCCAATTCTACAAAAGTCCAAAAAAAGGCGAAGGGTAGGCCAGTTCGTTTAGCGTTAGGCAACCATGGGTATGAGGGGGCTGCTGTTTCCCTTTAGAGGAACGAGATGGTGGTTGAAATTTTATGTGGTTGACTTTTAGTTGCTTTCAAAATGCCAGAAAATGGGAGAAATTTTAAAGTAGTGTCCTGTGTTGTGAGTCAAATCTGAAAGAGTTTGTGTCTCGGATACAAGGGGTTTTAAAACAGAGGAAAAACATTCTTGCAAAGTGCTGTGTAGGAACGTAGAAGGTGGACCCCTGACCTGCCTCTGGTTTGCAGCCCCTTGGGGTGGAGGGATGGTGCGAGGCTGATGGAGGCCAGAGCGAGGCCTCGGGGCCAGGAGAAGGAGTGAAGTCCAGAAGGCAAGCAGAGGCATCTTCCAGGGAGGCGATGCTTAGGTGAAGCCAGGGAAGAGGACTCAGAAGCCATTAAGCCTGGGGATCACCATTCCAGGCAGCAGGAAGTGGCCTGTGGGGGCAGCCCCGGCAGTGTGTGGCTTCCGGCAGTGTGTGGCTTCTCAGAGAGGGTGGGCAGCTCTCCGGCATCAGGAGAGCCCCGAGCATGGGTGCTCAAAGAGGGAGATGAGGCCAGGTTTGGAAGGACGGTGAAGCTCAATTAAAGTCATATTAAAATTGAGATTGCATCGCAGCAGGCTACGGGGTGAAGGTGACCCTCAAAAATCACTTGTTTAGCTTCTTAGAAAATCCTAGTTTCAACCCCCACCCCCACCCCCACCCAGATCTCCGTTTCCAGCTCATTGGTACAAAGTCCCAGCCTGGCAACACCCAGCTGTTTCCTCCCAGCAACAGGTAGCTGGGGCTGGAAGGTGACTCAGTTTCGAAAGTCACACTACCACTGACTGCTCTTACATGTGGTTCGAGTCATTAATTTAGGTTTATGGTGTCTGGCTTCAGGTGGCTGAGTTTGCAGTCTTTGCTCTAATATATATGCGTATATATGATGCTTCTCATATATTTAAATCGAGAGAACATACCCCCCAAACTCCCAGTTCCTAGTTCATTTTATTTTTAATCTATTCACAGTTTTGTGCAACCATCCCCATTAATTCCAGGCTCCTTTCATCCCCCAAAGAAAAGTGTACCCATGGGGCGTCTGGAGGGCTCATCTGAGTCGCCCTCAGTTGCTGGTGAAGCATCTGCCTTCGGCTCAGGTCATGATCTCGGGGTCCTGGGATCAAACCCTGAGTAGGGCTTCCTGCTCAGTGGAGAGCCTGCTTCTTCCTCTCCCTCTGCTGCACCGCCTGCTTGTGCTCATTCTCTCTCTCTCTCTCTCTCAAATAAATAAGTAAAATCTAAAAAAAAAAAAAGAGAGAGAAAGAGAAGTGTACCCACGTAACAGTCGTTTCTGGACGCTTCATCTAAATGGACTCGTACACATAAAATGTGGCCTTCACATTTCTTCACTTAGCATTTATCAGAGCTTCATGCCTTCATCCCTGAGTGGTCAGTCGTCATGTGGATATAGCAGGTTTTGTTTATGCTCCGAGCCATCCATCACCATTTGGGCTGTTTCTACATTTTACTCAGTGTGAGTAATGCTGCTGTGAGCCTTCACGTACAAGTTTTTGTTTGCACACTTCTTTTCTCTTCTTTTGAGTGTGTGCCTAGGAATGGAATGGAACTGCTGAGTCATGTGGTCAATCTATATTTGACTTTTTGAAGAACTCACGGTTTCCCCCAGCAGCTGCACCAACTTAAACTCCCACCAGCAATGTGGGAAGGTTCTTCCAGTGTCCCCAAGCCCTTACAGCACTTATTTCCCATTAAAAAAATATTAGAGCCATCCCGGTGGCTATAAAGAGCTATCCCATTGCGATTTTGATTTGCATTTTTCCATGATGCTAATAATGATGTAGGAAGGTGGTGAAAAATTAACTGCAGGATGGTATATTTTCATGTGCTTATTGGCCGTTTGTAAGTCTTTGGAGAAAGGTCTGTTGAAATCCTTTGCCTGTTTTTTTTTTTTTTTTTTTTTTAATGGGTACCTGTATTCATTTCCTGGCACCGCCCCCAACAAAATGCCACAAACTGGGTGGCTTAGACAACAGGAATATGTTCTTTCACAGTCCTGAAGGTTGGAAGTCTGAGATCCTGGTGTTGGAAGGCTCTAGGAAGAATTCTGGGCTTTTTCTTAGCTTCAGGCCTTGTCACAGTCATGGCATTTTTGGCTTACAGATGTATTTCTGGTCTCTGTCTCTGTTGTCACATAAAATTCTCCCTCCCTGTGTGTCTCTACCTGTGTTTCTTCTCCTCTTCTTCTGAGGGCACCAGTCATACCCACCCTCATGCAATATGATCATCTAAACTTCATGACATCTGCAAAGACCCTATTTGCAAGTAAGGTCCCAATTACAGATACTTACCCTTAGGATTTCAGTGTATCTTTTTGGGGATCACAATTCAACCCATAAACCTTCCATTTCAAGTTTGTTGGGTGTGGCATTGTGAAGACTGCTGGAATTTGTGAAGCGGTTTTTTTACTCTATTGAGATGATGGTGCTTTTCCTCCCCTTCCTTTGGCTAATAGGGTGTGTTGCACTGATTGGTTGTCGTATGTTGAACCACCCTCCCATTCCTGGGATAAGTTCTATTTGGTCTCAGTGCACAATCTTTTTAATAAGCTCCTGAGTTTGGTTTGCTAATATTCTACTGGAGATTTTTCCATCTATAAGGAATCTTGAAAAAAAAAAGGCAAAAAATAATATATATATAAGGGATGTTGCTTCATAGTTTTCCTTTGGTGTCTTTGGCTTTAGTATCTGAGTAATACCGGCCAATTAGGCCAGAATTAGGAAGTGTCCTACTTTTTCTGTGTGAACTTTGAAAAGAATCGATGTTAATTCTTTTTTTTTAAATAAATTTATTTTTTATTGGAGTTCAATTTACCAACATACAGAATAACACTCAGTGCTCATCCCGTCAAGTGCGCCCCTCAGTGCCCGTCACCTATTCACCCCCATCCCCCGCCCTCCTCCCCTTCCACCACCCCTAGTTCGTTTCCCAGAGTTAGGAGTCTTTATGTTCTGTCTCCCTTTCTGATATTTCCCACACATTTCTTCTCCCTTCCCTTATATTCCCTTTCACTATTATTTATATTCCCCAAATGAATGAGAACATACACTGTTTGTCCTTCTCCGATTGACTTACTTCACTCAGCATAATACCCTCCAGTTCCATCCACTTTGAAGCAAATGGTGGGTATTTGTCGTTTCTAATGGCTGAGGAATATTCCATTGTATACATAGACCACATCTTCTTTATCCATCATCTTTCGATGGACACCGAGGCTCCTTCCAGTTTGGCTATTGTGGACATTGCCTCTATAATCATCAGGGTGCAGGTGTCCCGGCGTTTCACTGCATCTGTATCTTTGGGGTAAATCCCCAACAGTGCAATTGCTGGGTCATAGGGCAGCTCTATTTTTAACTCTTTGAGGAACCTCCACACAGTTTTCCAGAGTGGCTGCACCAGGTCACATTCCCACCAACAGTGTAAGAGGGTTCCCTTTTCTCCGCATCCTCTCCAACATTTGTGGCTTCCTGCCTTGTTAATTTTCCCCATTCTCACTGGTGTGAGGTGGTATCTCATTGTGGTTTTGATTTGTATTTCCCTGATGGCAAGTGATGCAGAGCATTTTCTCATGTGCTTGTTGGCCATGTCTGTGTCTTCCTCTGTGAGATTAGTGTTCATGCCTTTTGCCCATTTCATGATTGGATTGTTTGTTTCTTTGGTGTTGAGGTTAATAAGTTCTTTATAGATCTTAGAAACTAGCCCTTTATCTGATACGTCATTTGCAAATATCTTCTCCCATTCTGTAGGTTGTCTTTTAGTTTTGTTGACTGTATCCTTTGCTGTGCAAAAGCTTCTTATCTTGATGAAGTCCCAATAGTTCATTTTTGCTTTTGTTTCTTTTGCCATAGTGGATGTGTCTTGCAAGAAGTTACTGTGGCTGAGTTCAAAAAGGGTGTTGCCTGTGTTCTCCTCTAGGATTTTGATGGACTCTTGTCTCACATGTAGCTCAGATCATGATCCCAGGGTCCTAGTATCAAGTCCCATATCAGGCTCCCCATGGGAAGCCTGCTTATCCCTCTGCCTATGTCTCTGCCTCTTTCTGTGTGTGTCCCTCATGAAGGAATAAATAAATAAATCTTCTTAAAAAATAGTAGAGTATTGAAGTCTCCTGCTGTTACTGAAGTGCCTCTTTCTACCTTCAGTTCTGTTTGCTTCAGGTATTTTGGGGCTCTGTTATTAGGCGCATATATGTTTATAATTATTCTACTTATGTGATGGATTGAGTAACCATCCTGTGTCTCTTGTAACAATTATTGTCTTACATCTGTTTTATTATCTATTACTAGAGCTGCCCCAGCTTTTCCAGGTACCATTTGCATGGAATGTCTTTCATTGGGTTACCACATTATTCTAAAAAAGAAAGAAGTGCTGAGTTACTTTGATGTATCGAAGTGGAATTTAAACATCTCAAGGAAGATTTTTATCAACATGTGAACTCTGTATTTTCTTCCTGCAGAAGTAAAACGAACCTTCCGCTGTGATATCTGCATGTACACCTCTTCTCGAATTTCAAGTTTTAATCGTCATATGAAAATTCACACGGCTGAAAAGCCCCATATGTGCCACCTTTGTCTGAAAGCTTTCCGCACCGTCACTCTACTGAGGAATCATGTCAATACCCACACAGGTAAGCCCAGCTGAGAAGGATATTTGCCATTAAGGATGAGTGTTAAAGTTTATACATAAATGTGAGTCCACCTGTTTGCACATCAAAATAATGTGTTTGGTTTAACAACTTTAGTTTTGTCTTCAATTTTGCCTAAAAACATCAAATATTAAAAAGATTTTTCTTGTATATGTCTAGGATACTTATGCTCTAAAGGGCCTCTTAATTTTTTAAAGTGTTCTGAAACTGAGGCTCATTTATA
Organism: Canis lupus familiaris; assembly: GCF_011100685.1. Classification (NCBI taxonomy): domain Eukaryota; kingdom Metazoa; phylum Chordata; class Mammalia; order Carnivora; family Canidae; genus Canis; species Canis lupus. The sequence goes on along the minus strand of NC_049245.1, from coordinate 43,247,090 downwards.
GGTTATAAATTCCTAGGAAAACTTGTGGTTAAGTCTCATTTAATACGATAAATATGGGATTTTACAGGAACCAGGCCCTACAAGTGTGGTGACTGTGATATGGCGTTTGTCACCAGTGGAGAACTTGTCCGACACAGACGTTATAAACACACTCACGAGAAACCCTTTAAATGTTCCATGTGCAAGTATGCCAGTGTCGAAGTAAGTTCACTCTTGTACTTAAAGCTTCATGGAGTTATTAAGAAGTTGACATATAAGTTAAGTTACATCATAGAATCTTTTACAAAATAGGTTTTACTATAGGTATTATTGGTACAAAATCTATGCAGGAAATAAAACTCCTTCTAGTTTCTGAATTTAACATAGAAAGTTGGAGGGGCACCTGGGTGGCTCTGTCAGTTAAGCATCCGACTCTGGATTTCCGCTCAGGTCATGGTCTTGGGGTCATGAGATTGAGCCCCGTGTCAGGCTCTGTGCTGGTGTGCTGGGTGTGGAGTCTGCTTAAGATCCTCCCTCCCTCTTCTCCACCACTCACATACACACTCTCTCTCTCGGAAAAAAAAAAAAAAAAAAAAGAAGAAGAAGAAGAAGAAAGAAGAAGAAGAAAAGAAAATTGGATTTTTTTCTTTGATTATCAATTAGCGAAAGCAACACTTAAAGGTGTACAAATTATAAATAAAATCATTTCTACTTGAGAAATAACTCTCAAGTGTGTTAAAAAGTTCTGTATGGCGTTTTATGGAATGTACTCAGTTCTACAAAATCCAAAGGCATTTGCTCTAACATAGAACCCAGATCCAGTATGAGTTTTTGCTGCAGGTTTGGATCTTAGCTCAGCAGCACCTGGTCAGATACAAAGCTTGTTTGAAGGTTCAGACAGGGCCCATTTCCTCTCTTAATTACAGAAAGACCACCTTTCTTAAATGTCAGTGATGTGACACGGTCATTTCAACGTTTTATTTGTACCTTCAGGCAAGCTCGGCCACACCCCAAATGAAATGACAGCCTAATGCAACACTTAACTTTACAAAGCCACTTGTCTACAATGAACAGCTCCGTCAGCATACATGCTGGGTCCTGAGTCCGAGCCCAGTTGGGAAAGGAATCGCACACTCCCACGAACGGAGTTAAAGGGGAGGGTTGAAGTTTAAATGCAGTCATGATGCAACCATATTTCGCAAATGAGGGAAGCTCACGGACAGGGTCAGGATTGGGTTCCAAGAATTTTTTCCCACTATTACTATTTTTAAAAATTGTCTTCGGAGTTAAAGGTGATGGCTCTGGATAGAAACCCACAGTGAAGATTTCAAAGTACAAAGCCACCTGAGAATCCTAGGCCCCAAGAGGCCCCCATGTTGGTGCCTGGCTTGCATGTTGGTGGAGACCCTCCTCGGGGGGTGGGCAGCCAGCACACAACCCAAGGGGTGGTCGGCCTCACCGTAGGGACCCTCTGCCACTGCCATCATCCTTTCTGTACAGTTTCCAAGCCCTGCCCCGTTGCTGTTTTAAGAGGGGGACATAGCCTAAGCTCCCCCAGCACCATCTCTCGACGCTGGGGCCAGCAGGGATGCAGAGAGGCTGTGGGCACCTCACAACACTCCTGGAAGCTTGTGAACACCCCTCGTCCCCTGCTCCCTTCGGAGCCACAGAGGACGTCTGTGCACAGCTGCCTTTGCTGCTCCCACTGCTCATCACGCCTTTCGTGCTGGAGCTGTTAAAACTTTTTATTTTGTCTTCTCATATACTCGAAGACTTCCAGTTTCCTTCTAAAAATCTAAGCTGAAGTTTTCGGTGTGGACCTCATCGTCCATTCTAAGACTTCTGCAGTTCTTGAATGTTCTCCAGGCTTACGTATGCTTGTCCCATACTGGGGAGTCAGACGAAGCGTAGCCTTCCTGAGATCGAAGGCAGGGCTGACGCAGGCTTTCCGACATCTGTCGCCCAAGTGTGGCTGATTGCCCTGTGTTCTGCTGCAGGCAGATAAGGGCCTGCTGTAAGTGTTTACAGAAGAAGAACAAGTTCTAGAAGGTGATCAGACAGGCAGGCAGAAAATGATCAAACGAGAGGGAATATGTGGTTTGCCTTTTAATTAATTGCCTGGGATATGTAATTAATCAAATTAGACTTTGCTTCCTTTTACTTTGAAGTTTCTTCTTCTAAAGAAACCCCTAACACCTAGAACTTGTCCTTAGTTGACAGCGACAGCCTTCCTCCATTCATGGGCCATTTAGGGTCCACAGAACTGTGAAGCACCTCTTAAGGATGCTGGTCCATTAAAGACCCGCCGTTTCAAGGCCCCGGCTTTATTTATGCGAACAGAAGTCTCCTGGCCTCCGCGCGCTGCTGCGTGATCCCAACTTTGCACTATTGAATGTATGTTGCCTTGGAAATGAAAATCAGTGCGTGTACGGCTCCGAGCGGCTAGACCTCAATTCTCCCTTTGTAAAGGGAAGTTGAGTCGAGAGTCTCTCGAAATTACTGCTCGTTATCCACAAAGGGCCTTATACGCACACATCAAATGGAGAACAACATCCACCGCGGAAAATAAAAAGTAAAGACGGGTTCCCAGTTTTCAGTGTGTGAAATCCGCCCTGACCCTAACATCTGACCAATTTCCAGATCTTTGATCATGCTGATTAATTGAAGGCTCTTAGGACTTTTAAGTGCCGATGGCCCTCAATGCCCTTCATTTGTCCACCAGGCGAGTAAGCTGAAGCGCCACATCCGCTCGCACACCGGGGAGCGTCCCTTCCAGTGCCTCCTGTGCAGCTACGCCAGCAAGGACACCTACAAGCTGAAGCGCCACATGAGGACGCACTCAGGTAACGCGTGCCCCAAGCCCCGCGACAGCAGCACAGGCTCCCCCAGGTTCAAGCGAGCCGTGCAGAAGGTTCCTTGCGGCACAGTTAAAGCTCCGATGTCGAAGCGCGTTTCTCCATCCTTTCCGAGGTGGGGATTTGGGTCTGCACCTTTGCATGTACTTAGCACTGGGGGAGCCCACGTGAATGCCGGGCTGTGACCCCACGGGGAGAAGTGGAACGCTGCCACGTGTTTGCCTCTGTAGGGTTGTCGGGGTTTTAAAAGTCACCTGCTTCACGGGACCTCCAATTGCAAGGCAAGACGTAAAGCGTTCTGCTTTCATGATGCGCTTACTTTACTTTTTATTTATTTTTAGTGGACCTGAAGCTGACATAGACACTAGCTTCAGGGGTACCACATGGTGACGGTATTGTCACATACTTGACGTGATGCTCACCTTCTGCCACTGTACGAGGTGACGCCTACCACACGATTACGGTACTATTGACCACATTCCCCGTGCTGTGCTGTTCATCCCCAGGACTTATTTATTATCTAACGGAAAGTTCAGACCTCCTAATCCCCTGCATCCGACAGCCCGTCCCTCAACTCCCATCTCCTGTGGCAACCACCAGTTGTCTGTATTTATGAGTCTGTTTCATTGATTTTGTTATGTAGATCCCACATCTAAGTGAAACCATAGGGTGTCTTTCCCTGCCTGACTTTTTCACTCAGCAAAACCCCCTCCAGGTCCATCCATATCATTGCAAGTGGCAAGATTTCATTCTTTTTTTATGGCTGAGCAATATTCCTTTGTGTGTGTGCGTGTATATACATTTATATATATCTCTCATATATCTCAGATAGATAGGTAGATAGATAGATAGATGATAGATAGATAGATATAAAATCTCACATCTTTTTTATCCATTCACCTACCAGTGGAGAGTTGGGCTGCTTCCGTATTTCAAGTCTTGTCAATAATGCTGCAGTCAACATAGGGGGGCATATATCTTTCCAAAGTACTGTTTTTGTTTCCTTTGCGTAAATACCCAGAAGTGGAATTAGTGGACTATATGCCACTTACTTTATATTTTTATATAATATAGCTTTTACTATGTGTGTGTGTGTGTGTATATATATATAAAGAATATGTTTAGGTGTGTGTCTCGGTTCTTTATACCAGGGAACTGGGTAGCTAACAGAGCAGTAGCCATGAGATGTTCGGGGAGCTGCCTGTTTGGATGACTGTCCACACGGCTGTACCTGCTGTCACGTGTCTGGGCTTGATGTAGGCATCTGGCACTAATTATGGAGCTAAGTGTACAGGGAAGGCACTGAGAAGGGACCCTGGGAATAAAAGAAAAGCTTTCGGCTCTCATGACCTTTGGAGAGGATCAGGGCTTGCTGGGTGCAGCCACCGTGCAGAGGGTCACTTTTATTCATCCGTGTCACAGGGGAGAAGCCCTACGAATGCCATGTGTGCCACGCACGCTTCACCCAGAGTGGCACCATGAAAATACACATTCTACAGAAGCACAGCGAGAATGTCCCCAAATACCAGTGTCCGCACTGTGACACCATCATCGCCAGGAAGAGTGACCTGCGTGAGTGTCTGGCTTAATGAACTTCTTTTAATTACGGTATCTGTTGTCTCTCGGGGCGGGGCACAGCCTGGAAACCTGTGGATCCCGGGGCTGGTGACCAGGAGGCAGCTGGCCTTGCAGGACCAGCAACAGGAAAGGGTGGGTTTTTCCAGAGGTCCTGTGGCCCCATCTAGTGGCGAGATTGCAGAAGTGCCGTCTCATGGCTTGTTTTCGGAGCCTGCTCAGTTCTGGGTGCACCTGCTGAGCAATCACACAGGTAGTTCAGCTCCTAAAACGCGTCCACAGATACTGGTTTATTCCGTACCGGGCCCGTTTTTACTGATGATGAAGGGGCTTAGACACAGAGTGAGCTGCCTCAAGGCAAGCTAGGAGGTGCCCGGGTGCCAGGTAGTAGTTCTGACACTATTAATCTCACCAGTTATCACTGCAAACCTTCCTTAGACTCTTGCTAAAGAGTTCAGGGAGCTGAGGTTACAAAAAGAAGCACCAAAACAGCCCTCCCCTTAAGGAACTCACCTGAATAAAAGAGGCCAGCCTCTGGCCTGAAATCCTTGCAGTGACATCGTACGCCCTCTTAATGACACACCACGCCACGGAGCAAGAATGGAACTAACTGTGAGTGACTCTGAAGGGCAGATTTAGGAGTTTGGGGTTTTATCCTGCCCTCCAGGAAAGCCAGGCAGGATCTAGAAGTAGCAGCAACCATGAATGAATGAGCCTCTCAGTTTTGGGGTTTCCCGGGCCTTCCATGTTCCATGATCTTATATCTCTTTCCAAAGTGTGGAGCACGTGATGATCAGAACACGGTGGCCCAAACACAAGTCACCAATTTGCCCGGAGAAAGCCTGGTGACAAGGTGTGTCATTTTGAGAACATTTCTGAAAGAGTGAGGGTGTTTGATGAAGCCTTAACATTTTTTTTTTAACCTGGAACATTCTGTCAATGTTCCTATAGTTGCCTGCATGCCAGAAAACATAGCCCAGTGGGACCTTGTAGGACCCAAGGGCCACAGGCCTATTGCCCAAAAAGGAAACAAGACTTTGACAACAGGACAAAGTGATGGAGGTTACACCTCACCCTGGTAGGCGGCCCACTCCACATACCCCGTATGATGCTTTGTGAACCAGCAGGGTCTTCTTTCCTGCCACAATGGGAGAAATCAGGCTCCTCTGTGACTGAGTCAGCATGTCTAGGGTGTACCTCCTCCAGTCATCCACTGGGGTTTGGCCTTTTACACAAAGGACCACAAACCACCATGCGTTAGACTCGGTTCGGCAGGAATTATTCTAGAGCATGTCCCATCAGACCTTACGACAGGTCCTAGGTCAGTTACAACACAGGAAAAACAAACAGGGCACTGACTTCTAACAGAACATCTGGAATTTTTTTAAGTAAAAATAGAGACGTTATAGCTCTGTTATGCAAAACCACCTTAACATCATCCTAAAGACCTGCCCACACCGTGATAAAGCTCTCAGGGCGCTTCATTAAATGAACACGTTAGGTCCAATATGCAACATGCCCCACCTTCAGTGCCGTCTCACTCTGTAGTGAAAGGGGATTCGGTTGAGTTGTCAGCGTGAGGTACATTTTGAGCAGCACCCAGCAGGGAATGGTTTCATTCCCTAGGAGACAGTTGGCACTATCTGGAGGCATTCTGGTTGTCACAGGAAAGGATGCTGCTGGTATCTAGTGGGTGGAAGCCAGGAATGCCGCTACACTTCTCCAGGGCACAGGACAGCCCACCCCAAAAGAAATCAGCTCCAAGTGCTAATAGTGCTGAGATGGAGAAGTCCTGACACAGAGGACCCGGGAGAGAAATAATACCATCTCAGCGCCTAACGTTCTATCACTGGTTTTAGGTGTCCACTTGAGCAACTTGCATACTTACAAAGCCATGGAGATGAAGTGCCACTACTGTTCTTCTGTCTTCCATGAACGCTATGCCCTCATTCAGCACCAGAAAACCCATAAAAATGAGAAAAGATTCAAATGTGAACACTGCAGTTATGCCTGCAAGCAGGTACTACATTTCAGGGGGTTTAGGAGATGGAGGAAGGCAGTGGTATACGGAAGCAGGGGTGGTTGGAAGGGGATTCTCTGTCACTTTGAAAATACTGAAAAAAAGGGGCACCTGGGTGGCTCAGTGGTTGAGCATCTGCCTTTGGCTCAGGCGTGATCCCAGAGTCCCAGGATCAAGTCCTACATTAGGCTCCCCACAGGAGCCTGCTTCTCTCTCTGCCTGTGTCTCTGCCTCTCTCTCTGTGTCTCTCATGAATAAATAAAGGAAAGAAAGAAAGAAAGAAAGAAAGAAAGAAAGAAAGAAAGAAAGAAGAAATAAAAAATACTGATAAAAGTCATGCTTTCCTGAAAGAGTGTATTCAGAATAACCAGAAAGCAGTAAGCAGTCTGGGGCCAATATTTCAAAGTTATGGTTCCTAAAAAGTGTAGTTTACAGGGGCACCTGGGTGGCTCAGTTGATTAAGCGTCTGACTTTTGGCTTAAGCTCAGGTCATGATCTTAAGAGTCCTGAGGTGGAGCCCCGTGTCAGGCTCCATACTCAGTGAGGAGTTGGCTTCGGGATTTCCCCTCTCCCTCTGCCCCTCCATCCACGTGTGCATCACACTCTCTCTCTTCCTCTCTAAAATAATTAAATAAAATATTTTTTAAAAGAAAGTATAGCTTACAGACCTCTGCATGTCCTTGAAACCAGTCAGGGCCCTAAGATCAAAGTTATCTTTAGCTAATGAATTAACACCAGGGCATTATTTGCCCTTTTCACTATGTTGACATGGGCCATGATGGTGCCAAAGCAGCAGAGGTGCCTCAGAACAAAGCAGAGCAGAGACACCAGGCAGGACTAGTCTGGGCTGTGTTCTTCTCGCCGTCTTGTGCTGGACTAAAGATAAAAGGCAGTTTTATTTAAGAATGTCCTTGTTGGGCAGCCCCAGTGGTGCAGCGGTTTAGCACCGCCTGCAGCCTGGGGTGTGATCTTGGAGACCTGGGATCGAGTCCCACATCGGGCTCCCTGCATGGAGCCTGCTTCTCCCTCTGCCTGTGTCTCTGCCTCTCTGCCTGCCTCTCTCTCCACCTCTGAATGAAAAAAAAAAAAAAAAAGAATGTCCTTGTTGAGGCAGGAACAATTACCAGCTACATTCAGTCTTGACCCTGAATACTTGTAACGATGAAGCTCCTCCACCATCTTCCGGAGCGCAGCAGTTGTCTGGAGGGAAGCTCAAGTGGCGTTGTTGGCGTTGCCAGCTCAACTAGCCACTCTTTCACTAACCACTGTTTTCACTTGAAAATGCAAGTGATGGACTCCACTGCTTCAGTCTGAGACATTTGGCAGGACTCCATGCCTTTTTCTTGAAAATAAATACAGCGAGTCCATCACTTCGAGGAAAATGTGTTGCCGAGGATATGATTTCAGCTGTCAAGAGAAAACTAACAATTAGAAATTTGTGTAGCCACCACCATGAGTTCGACAGCTTTCTAACACTTTAAGGCTTTTTTAGTGAGATTGGAGTGATTTTAAGAAAGCATTTTTTTAATAGAGCGTTATGAAATGTGTCAGCATTTAGAAGCTCTCCATGACTCAGTAAACTGATGTTTGCCAAATGACTGATCAGTCTCTTATATCACAAAATCACGTGTAGGTAAAAAATTCATGCAAAGTATCAGATCAGGGGATTTTTAATGTGATGGAATACAAAAAGAACCTTCTTCCCCCCCCCCCCCCCCCCCCGCCATGCCTGTCCTCTCCCCCTCCTCCCAGGACAGTGTGGCTCATACCTCCCCGGAATGAGTTCATCATGGTCCCACGGGGCACCACGCTGTCCTGGAAGGAGGGAGAGAGGACAGGCATTTGGGAAAGAGGGTGCCCTTGAGAGAGAGCCTTGGAGAATCACAGTCGGTTCTGCTGTGAACAGTGATGTCGACATGAGTGTGTGTCTCCCTTGTGTGATCATAACATTTAAGTAAAACAGATAAAATTAGTACTTTTGCTTGACTTTATATCTGCACCTGGCTTTTTCTAAATTATTAACTCATGTAAATATTAGTTAAAATCTCTGGTTATTTCTTTGCTAAGAACAGTTGTTATCACTTTTAAGCTTTTAAAGAGATATTAAGATGCGTCCTAATATTTATCAGGAAGTAGGAGGGGAAATGTTTAAATGCTTAATGTACTTCCAGCCCCAAATAGCCACTGAATTGAAACTCTGACATTGGATTTGTTTAAAAAGTTTTTAAAGATGTATTTATTCAAAAAAAAAAGATGTATTTATTCAAGAAAGAGAGAGAGCGTGAGCAGGATGAGGGGCAGCAGGAGACTCCCCACTGAGCAGGGAGCCTAATGCAGGGCTGGATCCCACAACCCCGAGATAATGACCTGAGCCGAAACCAAGAGTCGGATGTTAACCAAGCCACCCCAGTGCCCCTCTGACATTAGATTTTAAGTGTGCAGGTTCTATCTGCCCTCCGTAAACTCAGGTCGTTGCAAATAGTTATAGAAGTCGGGCTGCAAATCCATGAGCTCTCTTGGAGCGACAGAAGTTTATCATTTCACTCCCCAAGGAACATTCCACCACATGCCCCAAGGGGCTGCACGACCCGCTGGTGGCCTGATGGCAGGGACGGTGCACAAGTCTGTGTCACAGCTGGCCAGACTGCTGTCACCGTAGCAGCCCCAGGCTGACAGTGTATGTGCTGTGATTTTTCTTAATCACATACTCGTCTTTGGAGAGGGAGGAAAGGCATATAATAGAAAATGTCAAGGACTAAAAAAAATCCCCGTAAGTAGCTAAACTGCTTGTGTTCCCTCCCTTCCCTCCCAGGAACGTCATATGACCGTCCACATACGTACCCACACCGGCGAGAAACCATTTACCTGCCTCTCCTGCAATAAATGTTTCCGACAGAAGCAACTTCTAAACGTGCACTTCAAGAAATACCATGATACAAATTTCATCCCGACCGTTTACGAATGCCCCAAGTGTGGCAAAGGCTTCTCCCGCTGGGTAAGCTTACTTAAGTCACAGGAAATCCTCCTCCAAGAGGTTCCTCTGCTTCACAGGCGCTGACACACTCGGGGAGTTCAAACCCAATTATAGAAACTTGCCGGGGCCGAAGATGGCATCCACCCTGCCTCAGGGAAGTGCTTATTAGTTTTTTGGAGTCACAAAGCTCTTGAAAATCTTATGAAAGTGTGGTCTCTCCTTCCGTGAAAAAAAAAAAAAAAAAAAGACGAATCTACAAACAAAACTTCGCAAACAGTTTTAGGGAATTCTCATATTCCCCAGAATCTGCAAGAACCCCTGCTTTGAGTGTAACATTTTAACATTGTTCCTGTGAATTAGATTTAGGCTGCTTCACAGAGAGAATGCAATTTTCGGAACATCTCAGAGATGTTCTTAGAACAGCGTTGTTGGAACTCTGCTAAGAAATACATTTAGTCTTCTGTGATATTTTTTTTTTTTTAGGCGCCGTATTAGTTCTCTATTGCTATACAACAAACGACCTCAAAACATAGTAACTTAAACATTTATTAGCACACATTTTTTTTCTCGGGCAAGAATTTGGGAGGGACTTAGCTGAGTGGGTCTGGCCCACTGTCTCACGAGGTTACAGTCCACATGTTGTCCACTGGGGGCTGCATCACCCCAGGCGTGGTGGGGGTGGGGGCTCCAGTCCCAAGATGACGCCCCCTCCCATGGCTGTTGGCCATGTTCTCACCACATAGACCTCTCCGTTGGGCTGCTCCAGTGTCCTCATGAGCCAGAGCAAGTGAGACAGAGCGAGGGGGAAGCCGCTGTGCCTTTTGTCACCTGGTTTTAAAAGTGACCCCTTACTTCTATTCGTTATGAACGAATCACTAGGTCCAGCCAAGATTCAAGAGGCGGGGGATCAAGGTTCCTTTTTAAAGGAAGCATGTGGAACTTGTAGAAAAACCACCACAGATGATGAGCCAGGTCCCTAGATGATGTCCATGCTCCCTGCTGGCTTTATGCAAGTTTTGAATTATCTGAAAGTGACACTTTTTCTGGGGGGGAACGCTTTATCTTTCCTCTTTGTGGTTTTTCCGGGTTGCGTAGGGTCATCCTGGAGCGTCAATACTCTGAAGTTCGCCATTTCAAATACAAGTAGTGGCAACACTCCAGACACGGTCGTGTTCCTACTGAGTTAACATTGCAAAGAGTCAACATGGCCAAGAACCTGCCCTTGGGTGTGAAGAGCCAGAAAATGGAGAAAAAGAATGAATCCACCTCATAGAATCCCTCGGAACATCCAATCAGTAGTTTTGAAACTTTTTCCTGCGTTCACGAAAGTGTGTTTCAACTTGCATCTAGAATACAGGCATACCTTGGAAATACTGTGCATCTTAGTTCTACCATAAAGCACATGTTGCAATAAAGTGAGTCAGAGGAACGTTTTGGTTTCTCAGTGCATGTAAAAGTTACGTTTACACTATGCTCTAGTCTATTAAGTGTGCAGTCGCATTATGTCTTAAAAACAAGTATATACTTTAATTTAAAATTACCTTATAACTAAAAAATGCTAAGCATCATTTGAGCTTTTAGGAAGTTGTAATCTCTGATCACAAATCACCTAACAAATATAATTATAATGAAAAAGTTTGAAATATTGCAAGAATTATCAAAGTGTGATGCAGAGACATTGTGTAAGCTTTTCTGGAAACAGCATCAGTAGACTTGCTCGATGCAAGATTGCTATAGACCTTCAATTTGTAAAAAAAAAAAAAAAACAAAAAAAACAAATACAAAAAAAATGCAATACCTACAAAGTACAGGAAAGCAGAGTACAGTAAAATGAGGTGAGCTATATATAAAACTTCTGACAACTTCATGATAAAAAGATAAATATCCAATGAAAAATGGGCAAAGGATCTAAATAGACATTTCTTCAAACAAGACATACAGATGGCCTGTAAACAAATGAAAAGGTGCTTAGCATCGTTCGTTGCTGAGGATAAGATACAAAGTGGAATCATGGCAAGAACACCTAGGGCCGGGCAGCCCTGGTGGCACAGTGGTTTGGCGCGGCCTGCAGGCTGGAGTGTGATCCTGGAGACCCGGGATCGAGTCCCACATCAGGCTCCCTGCATGGAGCCTGCTTCTCCCTCTGCCTGTGTCTCTGCCTCTCTCTCTATGTCAATAAATAAATAAAATCTTTAAAAAAAAAATAACACCTAGGGCCAGCCATGAGGGTGGCTACAATCAAAGAAGACAGGTAACAAAATATGTGGAAAAATCGGAGCCCCCTAACATCGCCAGTTGGATTTTAAAATGGTGATACCACCTTGGAAGACAGTCTGGCTGGTTTTCGGAAAGTGGCACATACCGTAGGCGTACGATCCAGCAATTCCTCTCCTAGGCATATAGTCAAAAGAACTGAAAACACAGGACCACACGAAAACTTGTACGTAAATTTTCATAGCAGCCTTATTCATAACAACTCCAAAAAGTAGAAACTACCCAGATGTATGTCAGCTGATAAACAGATAAAACATTGTGTGTCCATACAACGAAATGTCACTCCGCCATTAAAAGAAATGAAGTACAGGTAGATTCAACAGCGTGGTGAACCTTAAAAGAAGTCATATATTATATGATTCCCTTTCTAGGAAATGTCCAGAGTGTTCATAGAGGCAGAAAGTAGCTTAGCAGTTACCAGGGGCTGGGGGAGGAGAACACAGAGAGTGCCGTGAAATAGGATTGCCGTGAAAAGAAATAGGATTTCTTTTTGAAATGTTCGAAAATTGATTGTGGTGGTAGTTTTACGACTCTGCGAATAAACCACAGAATTATCCAATTTACATGGACGCATTATATAGTTTTCAAATTCAGTCTCAATGAAGCTGTTAAAAAAAATTAAAGAACCCGTTTCCAGTTCCACTTGGAAGTCTCCAGTCTGTCCTAAGAACAAGTAAAAACCTGAATAGATTGAGAAATCAACTCTTCTAGGATGTGTGGGAGAGGAGAGGACACAGGGCCAACCACTGCCCCTAAGAACGGAGACAGACAGGTGGACACAGAGTCACGGCTGCCCAGGGCAGACACTCAGTGGGCAGAGGCCTCCAGGGGGCCAGCGCCGGGGTGGGAAACCTGAGTGGAATTGAGGACTTGCTGGAGGCTCAGGTGGACAAGTGTGAGAGTTAAAACGGGGCCCAGTCAGAGGGGCCCCCGCAGTACTGTGAGTTTTACCACCAGGAGCTCGACCAGGTTCCCACGGTGAGTGTCTGAAGAAGGACCCCTCCTGCTTCCTTCCAGCAGGGGACGGGGAGGAGGCCATCTGAAACAGCCCAGAACACTCCATTCTCCCTAACAAGGTCTCCCTCTGGGGAAACCAGTTCACCTGAGTCTAACCCAGTGGGGTGTCATCAGAGGCTAACAGACCTGGCGGAAGGAAGACACCCAACTCCAGCCCACGAGAGCCATCCAGTCCCACCCGAGGTGGGAAACACTTGTGAGGCTCGCAGTCCAGAGGCCCGGCTCACGGAAACAGTGAGACCAGGCCACGGGCCACAGATCACGCCCTCCCCGCGCCTCCCCTCCACTAACTAAAGCCTGGTTCACAGCAGCTCCTTTGCCCCAGGGCGTCAGGTCCAGCTACCAGGAAAACGTGACCCGGCACACCAAAAGGCAAAATCACAATTGGAAGGGAGGGAACAGTAAAACCAGGTGTGGCAGGGACGCTGGGATCGTCCGACCAGGAATTTAAAACAACCCTGATTAGGGATCCCTGAGTGATTCAGCGGTTTGGCACCTGCCTTCAGCCCAGGGCGTAATCCTGGAGTCCTGGGATCGAGTCCCACATCAGGCTCCCTGCATGGGGCCTGCTTCTCCCTCTGCCTATGTCTCTGCCTCTCTCTCAGTCTCTCTTATGAATAAATAAATAAAATCTTAAAATTAAAAAAAAAATCTGATTAACGTGCTAAGGGCGCTAATGACTACAGCAGATGGCACGCAAGAACAGACATCAGCAGAGATGGAAATCTGTGAAAGAACCACAAAAAAATTACTACAATGGAAATGAAAGATGCCCTGGTGAATGGAATCAAAGAAAACCTGGATAAATGGAGAAAGAGTCCATGTTTATGGGTAAGAAAATAATGCCGAGGTGTCACTCCTTTACAACTGGGTCTATAGATTCAGGGCGATTCCTATCAAAATCTCAGCACATTGGGGGCGCCTGGGTGGCTCAGGCCAGGGAGCGACTGGGTCTTGATTTCTGTTCACGTCGTGATCTCAGGGTCATGGGAATCTGCGCTCAACGAGGAGTCTGCTGGGGCAGCTCTCTCCCTCCCCCAGCCCCTCCCATACCCCCCCCCCATAAATCAATCTTTTAAAAAAACTCAGCACACGATTTTGCCAATACCAAGAGAATGATTTTAGAGTTTACGTGGAGACGCAAAAAACCCAGCATAGCCAACACAGTAGTGAGGGAGGAGAACAAAGTTCTATAGAAATCATTGACAAGCTGGCCTTCGCTAAAATGTACAGCTTCTGACCTGAGAAGGCAAGGTACAGACAGGGAGAAAAGACACACAGAGGTCCCCCCCGGTACAGGACGGTCGTCCAGAAGACACAACCCTTACAAGGCAATCCTACGAAAACACATACACGTAACCCGATGCCAAAATGGGCTCGGGACTTTTACAGACCCCGCACCAGAGAAGAGGTCCAGGCGGCCAGTAAGCACACGAAAGGATGCTCCACATGGTACATCAGCAGGGAAATGCAAGTAAAACGAGACGCCACCACACACCTAGCAAAAATGGCCAAAATCCGGAGCGCTGATGACACCGGATGCTGGCCAGGATGCGGAGCAGCAGGAGCGCTCGTGATCGTGATGTGTCCACGTCGGTTCATCGAATATAACAAAAGTGCCCCCTGTTGTGGGGATGTGATGATGGGGGAGGCTGTGCGTGGCGGGGGCCGGGTGGGGTCGGGGGGCACAAGGGAAGTCCCTCCCTCCCTCCCGATTATGCTCTGAACCTGAAACTGCCCCAAAATACGAAGCCTTGAAAAATAGAGAAATACGTGCCCTTCTGGATACTTGAATCCAATTTAAATTCTTAGAAAGCACATCATTCACAAACTCCCATTCTTTAACACACAGTAGTCAAGTGTGTCTCCATACCAGGTCGTCGGGCCGTCCTTCCTTCCTGGTGAGGACTCTTGCTCGGGATTCCGAGTGCTGGGTCCCTCCTCTCTTGAGAAGCGTCCCTCCGACACACGTCTGTCATACAGCTCTGCTCCTGCACCCCAAACAACCTAAATGTCGTATCAGTTACTTAAGATCTTAGCACACTTACTTTTTAAAGGCTGGATGTGTGTGCGGGGGGGTGGAGGGGTTGTTTGTTTATTAACCCAAAGCCGACGTCCGGAGCCGTTAGCCATGAACTCTGTGAATTTGGAGGGAGATTGTGTGTCCATGTGCACGAGTCTGTGGTTTGCTGGAAGGAGCCACTGCGATCATCATATCCTCCGAGGAATCCTTGGCCCTGAAAAGTTTAGTTATGATGATGCATAATCATCATATAAATCAGGGGTTGGCAAATTTTCTTCCGTATAGGGCCAGGTAGTAATATTTTCAGCTTCGCAGACCCGTTTCTGGCCCAACTACTCAAGCGTGATGTTGTAGCACAAAAGCAGGCATAGACAGTTCGTAAATGTACAGACACAGCAGCGTTCCAGAAGACTTGTTTTACAAAATCATTGGCCGGCTGGATTTGACCCCTGGGCCATTGTTTGCCAACCCAAAATGGAACAAGTTTCAATAACTTACAACATCCTCCCCTCCACTTTCATGCGAATCCTTCTGTTTCTTCCCATGAACCAGGACAGGCCCACAGAGCATCACACTGGAGCCAGAGTGGAAGTTAGGTGGGAGACCTTCTATCTTCAGCAAATTGAATGACACATCACCACTTTCTCACTGTATCATCTGAATTTTCCAAATGGTGAAACATTTCTAGCTTCATTTAAATCATCCTAAGTGTTCCTATGTAAGAATGCGTTGTTAATAGGCTTGACCAGGGAACCTCTGACTTTGCTGTTAAATTCAGAATATTGAATATCCAGTCAGTAACCCCATGCATGGTAGGTCAGGAGAGAAGCTGGCAGGCTGGCAGGGCAGGAAAATTCATATGGTATATTATTGATTTTCTTAAAATTGACAATCTGTTGAATTTCTGGTTCAATATCAAGCCTCACTTTGGAAAGTAGATGCATTCTAGAAGAATAAATGTTGTCTTTTCGTTGACTTCTATGATAAAAAAATAACATATATTCAAAATAAGCTCACTTTTGGCTAGACCTAAACGCAACAGAGGGGGCCCCCCCTTTTTAAAAATCTACCTTTTGGGGGCACCTGGGTGGCTCAGTGGTTGAGCATCTGCCTTTGGCTCTGGTCATGATCCCGGGGTCCTGGGTTCGAGCCCTGCGTTGGCCCACTCTTTCTGCTCAGCCCACTCTCTTTCTGCTCAGCACCCTCTCTTTCTCTCTCGATCTAAAATAATCAAAAAGAAAGAAAGAAATAATCAAAATAAATAATCAAAAAGAAAGAAAGAAAGAATAAACCAGGCCCATGTCCCCTGCTTTCCTGCGCCCGGGCCTTTCCCCGTGGCGTTCTAAATGACATTCCCTCGGTGCTGCTGACTCCACCGCGTGCTCTGTGTCATTTCTCCGACAGAGTAATATGCAGAGACACTTGGCGAAGTGCAGTGCGGGGCCAGGGAAGCCAGCTGCCTCGGGGAAAACAGGAAGGATGAAGAGCAAGCCGGCCGGCCCGAAAGAGGCGGCAGTAAAGAAAGACGGTAACTCATTTTAAACAAACTACATTTTAATTTGAGAGTGATTTTCCCCGTGTCTCCCCTCGGGTGCTGAGTGTTACTGCGCAGGGCACCCACCCAGACACCCGAAGTGCGGGGCCCCGACAGGTGCCTGAGCCTGGGCCTGGGCCCAGGCCCCGCTCTGTTGCTGCCCCCTGCCACCTCGGGGCACTGGCACGGTGGGGGTGATTGCTTCTGCACATCACGGGATGGGGGGGTCCTGGTGGGAGGGTCTAGAGAGGCTGAAGGCTGCCCCCTCTGGAAGCCCGTGGACTGTCACCTGCGCCCGGTGCCATGTGCGTGTCCTGGGGCTGCTGCAGCAGTGGCCACTGCCTCTTAGTTCTGGGTCCCCGACGTCCTACATCAGGGGGTCAAACCTCCCTCTGAAGGTTTTGGGGAGATGCCCTCCTGCCTCTTCCAGCTTCTGGTGGCTCCAAGCATCTCTTGGCTTGTGGACACATCACCCGAGCTTCCCTCCCTGTTCTGTCTCTCCCCTTCTTTCCAAGGACACTTGTCCCTGGTCGTGGTGCCTGCAAGATCCAGGATGTCTCATCTTGAGATCCTTAACCTAATTATATATCTTCAAAGATCCTTATTCCACAGAAAGTTACGTTCACAGGTGTTAACGGGGTTAGGATGTGGACATATCTCTTTGGGGGCCGCTACGGGCATCACAGTCTTTATGCTCGGCCAGGGGAGGGGGGGCAGATGTGGGTTCCCAGGTTAGGGCAAAAAGCCTGCGTCCCCACTGCCCTGTGAAAGGTTCTGTGCCACGAGGGGACAGACCTAACTCTTAGGCAGGCATTGTGCTGTGTTTTGCGTTCCTGTCATATGAGAGTCTCAGAACTGGAAAGCACGATTGGAAACCACTCGACGTTACCTCGAAAACAAATGGAAAATGTGTGCATGACATCCTCATTCTTAAATCCCCTATATTTTGGAGTTCTCTTTTGGGCCACTACGAGCTGTTCAGACCTTCCTCCACCAGCTCCCAGGCTTCCCCATCCCCAGGCACAGGTCGGCCTGCAGGGTGTGGGGTGAAGCCAGAAGAGAAATGAATGTGACGATACGCATATAAAAATGTCGACTCCGGCCTGGACCCGATTTGTCTTTGCATTGACGATGTCATCAAATACTACTCTTCATAGTTTTATGGAGGAGCCCCACCCCCCTCGCCGTTCCCATCTGAGGTCTGAGGCCCATGGTGACGCTGCCTGGCACTGCCTTCCTGTCCCTAACCCCATGTTTCCCCGCCCTCTCCCGCTGGCCTGTGGCCCGCACCCAGCCTCTCCTGCCCGCCAGCCTTAAACACACTCAAGTGTCCTAAGAAAAGATGAACCCCTGCACGACGCCCACCCCACCTGGCCCATGAAACTGCCACCGTGTTCGCGACGGACTCAGTCCTGCCCCTGCCAGGCCCCTCCGTCTACTCTGCTCCATCACACCACTGAGCTCACCAGAAGCTCCCTGTTACCACGTTCCGCCGCCGTGGCACCCCGGACTGGTCACCCTCTTGACCCTCTCCCCTCCCGCTTGCCCAGCATGCATCCAGCCTCCTGGTGTTTTCGCTGGCTTCCCCAGCCACCTCACCTTGTCCTGTCCTACCCGCAGCTGTTCTCACCTCACCTTGCATCCACAGCGGCACCACCTCCATACCTGTAACCACCGCCACACCTGGCCCCGTGTCCACACCTGCACCCACTTCCATACCTGCCTGGGTGACCCTCACCTTCTCCGTGGCAGATCCCTGGTGATCTGGGACTGCAGCCCCGAGGCAGCCCCCACAGGCTGGGAGCGAGTGTCCCACTGCCTGGTGAGTGTCCCCTCTCCGCTCTCTCAATCTCAGTCCATTTACAACTGAAGTCTTGACACCTTCTCTCCTTCGCTCTGACCCTCAGCCTCGTTCTCTCCCGCCACCCTGATCCATGCTGGTGTTTGAAGATGAGACACACTAGCAGCACCCCCGCCCACTTCTCAAGGCCACAGACACAGGACAGGATCCACCCTGTCTCCCCAAAGCCCAGGACCCCATCTCAGCACCTCTCCCCTCTGTCCCTGCTACCCACCACCTGAACACCTTCCCTGTGCACCCAGGGCTCTGAGGACTGGGACCTTGGGTGTGGCTAGCGGCATCCCACCCGTCCCAGCCAGGTGAGATTCCTGCTGACTCACCCACAGATCCCCAGGATCTCACCTCTGGATCCCAGAGATCTCAGCTCTGACCCCTGAACCGGTCAGCCCCATCTCACATACACCCAAGGCTGTGCCTCTGCTTTGCACATCCCCACCTGGTGCTCGGCGTCACATTTATCTGATTCTTCAGTAAGTGCCAGCTCTACCCACACTGAGCTCCCATCCAAGGTGGGCCTGGCCCTCGAGTCCACACCAGGCCTGGCGTTAGCAGGGTTCATTCATTCCCACTAAAACAAACAAGCAAATAATGAACACAGCCCTTTATTGGAGAAGATAATAAACAGGTGCGATCCACCTCAAATCTTCCAACCACCATAACGGGATCCAGAGGCCAGGCTACTGGGATCCATGCTCTAACTGGGACCCTATAATGTCCCTACAAATGTGTGACTTCCCGGCTAATTAGGCACCTGATGGCTCTCGCTTGACATCTAAATGCAGTGTTTTCTTTTAATTATCTATTAAAGCCTCTAAAAACCTTGGGCCAAATTCTGTCTGAATAAGACTAGCCTTCACTAGGAGACCGAATGATAGGGAACGACGGAAAAGTTTTTGAAGATGTCGCCCTTGGTTGGTGACCTGCTTGCAGTGCAGCAGAGTTAAAGCATAGGGGCCTCCACGCTGGCCATGGGCCTCTGCAGTGGGATGACAACTCCTCGGCCGAGCCAACCCTTCCAGGACAGTGACGCTGAAGTTAATGATGAACAAAATCAAAGGGATGAAAGTGGACCCACGTTTACACCCCCTCCCGCTGGACCTACACCGGTGTCTGAAACAGGAGCATCGCTCGGACCAGGTCATGCAGAGCACCCAGGAGGCAGCCTGCCCTGCTGCTCACCTTCCAGAGGGCAGAGGTGGGCAAGCAAAGGTTTAAAAACGGACAGCAGTTAAAAACGGACTGGGTGCATTAAAACATATCTTGCATGTGGGATGGTCAGCTGTCGCACCCCAGACAAAGCATGAATCGAAAGAGTACACTGGCTTATGTTGGCAAAAAATACTTAATTTGCATTTCAAGGGTTTTTGACCTGTATTATCCAGATAATGGTCTGGCTTCTACTTTGCTGCGTCAGTGGCTCAGCCTTTGCATCCGTGAGACGCAGCTTAGTGCTCTCCCCGGACGCCCCGCAGGATGCTTCAGGAAACCACCAGCAAACATATCTTCCACCCTTGCCCCGACAGGAGGTGGAGCTTTGGGGAGGGTGGGCTCCCGGGCAGGCGGTGAAGTCCCATGGGTGTTCTTGGGGAGTAATTTGGGAAGTGGGTAGAGGGATGACTATCATCGGATTTACAGTGACCTATTTTTAAACTCCCAAAGTGGAGCTGACTATTTTATAAGCCACTGGAGGGTGGGCAGGGATGGTTCTGGATCTGGGTGTGGCTCACGCTGGGTGCCTAGCACAACGCGTGACCCCGAATTGACTCTGCATGTGTTCGCTGGCAGTAGGGACAAGTGCCCTGCGAGCAGCTGGCTTTTTTTTCAGGCTGGTGGTGTTCTTCCGTGAGCACCAAAACAAGACGGGCAAGCAGCTCAGCCACCATATAGGTCCGCAGGATCCACGTTCAGCCTGCTCAGCCGGGAGCGATCCTGCTTCCCAGCAAACATATGGCAGTGCCTGGAAACATTTTTTGGTTGTCACAAGCGAGGAGGAGCATTCTTCTGGCATCCACCCATCCCTGGTAGTGGCCGGGTGTGCTCCCAACACTGTGCAATGCACAGGACAGCCCCCAGCAGATTATCCAGCCCTAAAAGCTAGAGGGCTGAGGTGCAAAATCCCCTGAAGCACATAGGTGCCATCAGAATACTTATATGGATGTCTTATAAATGGAAAAAATCCTTTTCTAAGACTTTTGCTGTGTTTAAAAACCAAGTGATTATTTCCGAAATGTATATGCACTGATTCCTTGACTTTATTTTCGATTTGCCCAAACCCTGTTCCTTTTCTCCAAGAAGATGCCGCGAAGGAGGTGTCCGCTGTGGGAGTGCAACAGTACCTGGGAGAGGTGGCTCCTGTCGGCTGCAGGGGCGTCACAGCCAGAAACCAGGGCCTGAACAAAGTGACCTGTGACGGATAAGTGACAGAGATTCAGAGCCCGTGTTTATAGGGGTCAACTCTTCAGCAAGTTAGAAGTTTCATAGAATCTCTTTGAAACAATTAAGTTCATGACAATGGATGGTCTCAGTTTTTCCAAAGTTTGAGGTTAGTGCCAGGAATTGTTTGCATGTGTTTTTCACTGGATATTTCAAAAAAACATTGCAGGTATTTTATAAAAGGCCTAGATCTTAAATTGGAGGATAAAACCTCAAACCTATCAATTCATTCACTTGATACTGGCAAGGTGGCCTGCAATGAATGGGCAGTGATTTGGGGGGGATACTAGTTATTTCAGTTGTCGTACAGACTCTTTAGTGCTTCAGTGCAAACAGCCAAAGCTGGGACACTATATGTTAAATTGTACACACCCTTTCTATTCCAAATAGCATTTTCTAAACCTAAAAAACTGATATTATATCCATTTTAATACAAATGAATTTTCCATAGAGTTTAAAGTTACTGTAATGCGTTTAATTAGTCCTAAATTCAACAAAAAGATCTTAGTAGTGTGTGTGGGGGGGAATGAGTAGAAGATGGAATCCTCTAGATTAGATGGTAATGCATAGTTATTTTACTTTGATGTATGGCAAGGCTCACTTTGAGTTTGTATTCCTCCTAAATTATGTTTTCTGGCAGGTGTGAAATTTCCCTGGTGAGCTACTGTCACCTACTACTATACAGTTCATCACTCTTTTGTTTTGTTAAAACTACTTTGTTGATACTGTTTTAAATAATTAGCAGAGTGAGAAGAAACATAATGAAATGTGTACTGATAATGAAATGTGTACTCGTGGAGAGTTTGTGCTTCGTGTGTCATGCCCTAGAATTGGTGAGTATTTCTCCTTTGCCAGTGGAAGAGACTTTCCTCAGCGTCGAGAAGCCTGCGAAATGCCTCTTTGGTACTAATTAACTAGTGCCTAATTAACTAGTTAAGCAATTACCTAATTAACTAGTAACTAATTAACTAGTAACTAATTAACTAGTACCCATGTTTATAATGATATCTTTTTCATACTTTTCCTCTTACCTCAGCAGTTGTTTTTGCTCTGAACTTTCCTCCTCCTGGTATAAAATCACCCATAGGTCCCACATTTCACTTTTTCAGATTTATTGAAATCTATTTGGCAAATAAAGTTGTGAGATATTAAAAGCGTGCTTCACGATGATTTGCTACACAGGTACCTTGTGTAAGGACTCCCCCCTCATCTCTCATATTCTTAAAATGCTGGCGTGCCAGTCTTCCAAGTCCAAAAGCCCTGTATAAAGTGAACACGTAGAAGCACTTTCCAGCTGGAAGGGCATTATATTCTTTTCATGACAGCATATTAATTGAGTGCACGTAATGAGGCTTAAATTCTATAGCCTATTGTAAGCTATTATTGTGACTATTTGAATTTTTGTAACACCTTATTTGTTGTTTAAGGATATTTTGCATAACTTAATAAAATGAAATGACTTAAAGTTGCTCTTTGTTTTATAAGAATGATGGTTCTAAAAAAAAAAAAATCTGGGCAGCCCCGGTGGCGCAGCAGTTTAGCGCCGCCTGCAGCCCAGGGTGTGATCCTAGAGACCTGGGATCCAGTCCTGCAGGGAGCCTGCTTCTCCCTCTGCCTGTGTCTCTGCCTCCCTCTCTCTGTCTCTCATGAATAAATAAAGTCTTTTTTAAAAATCAATTAATTAATTAATTAAAAAAAATAAAAAATAAATCTTCACCTTTGCCTGGTAAGGATGTGGAGAAATTGAAGCCTTGTGCACTGGTGGTGGAAATGTAAACTGGTGCAGCCAAATGTAAACTGTGGAGAATAGTGGCGTTGATCAAAAAATGAAAAATAGAATTACCGCGTGATCCAGCAATTCGGTTATATACCCAAAAGAATTGCAAGGAGGGTCTGAAGAGATACTTGCACACCCATGCATGTGGCAATAGCGCAATAGTCACAACAACCAAAAGGTGGAAGGAACCCAAATGTCCATCACTGGATGAATGGATAAATAAAATGTGCTCTCTCCATATGGGAGAACATAATTCAGCCTTAAAAAGGAAGGAAGCAGGCAGCCCGGGTGGCTCAGCGCCGCCCTCCCCCCAGGGTGTGATCCTGGAGTCCTGGGATCGAGTCCCACATCAGGCTCCCTGCATGGAGCCTGCTCCTCCCTCTGCCTGTGTCTCTGCCTGCCTCTCTCTGTCTCTCTCTGTGTCTCTCATGAATAAATAAATAAAATCTTTTTTTTTTTTTTAAAAAGGAAGCTCTGATGAGGGATGAACCTTGAAGACATATACCCAATGAGATAAGCCAGGCCCAGAGGGCAAATACCACCATAGGATTCCACTTACCTGGGGTACTTGAAGTTCATCCGATTCAAAGCTACAGAAAGTAGCCCAGTGGTTACCAGGCGCTGGGGGGAGGGAATGGGGAGTCAGTGTTGAATGGGGGTAGAGTTTCAGTTTTGCAAGACAGTGAAAGCTCTGGAGACCTGTGGCACAACAATGTAATGGACTGTACGCACTGGACTGTATGCACAGAAATGGTGAAGAGAGCAAATATTTTTTCACTGTGTATTTTACTACAATTAAATTCTTTTAATTTAAAAAGAAGCGTGTTTGAAAAATGCAAGCCCAGTGTGTATCTCCACTCCACCAAGAGCTCTGAATATTAGTGAATTAATATTAATTAATTAATATTAGTGAATATTAGTCATTGCTGTGCTTGTTAATTATTTTATAACCTTTTATTGATATGCAGGTCTGATGTGCTGAAATTATTTTATAACCTTCTGTGGATATTTAATTACTAGAAACTAAAAAGAGGGGTAAGTATTTTATAGGTAATTTATGGTGGTTTTTTTGTGGGGGGTTTTTTGCATGCGGCACACCTAGAGGAAATATTACATAGGACCAAATGCACACGCTCAGCTTTGATGCAGTCGTGCCCAGGCTCCCACCAGACAGACCCCCCGGGGGAAAGGGAGACTCATCTGTTCCTCCTCAAGTGCACGAGGCCTCAAGTGCTCCAGGAATACGTGGGATTTCCGTGACAGGAGCCAGGACAACAGTCCCCACAAGAGGGCAGGCATTTCTTTCTTTTCCAACATCGGACAGCCCCGGCAGCTACTGGAGACTGATCAGAACACGGAGGTATAACAAAGTCTCGGCGGTTAGTTTGGTCAGTTCTGTGCGGTACAGAAAGATGAACAGAAAGCGATCCGTCTTCTAGAAGAGCAGGAAGGCTTCTCGCACGCGGGGCGGCGCAGAAAGGGGCCTTCACATCATCCCTCGGCTCTGCGTTTCAGAGCGCCTCGAAAAGGTTCTGAGATCCAGCAGGAAACCATTCTGGAATGTACATCTCTTGCACAATTTAACGTCTCTGTCTAGGGGGAAGGGTGCTTAGATTACAACATTGTTTGACAACAGCTTTACTGTCCAAAGGATGCTTTTTAAACAAACCTAAGGCCTGACAGGATGCCATTTATTGTTCAAAGTCAGTTACTGAAAGGCTTGGGGACGGGGCAGGGAGCGGTTCATATTATAAAGTGCCCACCTCCTGAAAATGCCAAGGGATGCTTATTTTCCAGGTGGTGTTTCCTTTAGAAATGTTAACACTGTTATTTGTTTTTTAAGATTTTATTTATTCATGAGAGACACACAGAGAGAAGCAGAGACCCAGGCAGAGGGAGAAGCAGGCTCCATGCAGGGAGCCCGATGCGGGACTCGATCCCGGGACCCCGGGATCATGAGCTGAGCCCAAGGCAGAGGCTCAACCACTGAGCCACGCAGGTGCCCCAGAAACGTTAACACTTCTTGATAACCACTGAGAAGCTCAGCAAACAACCCCTACGAACGTATTCTCTCTGTGACAATCCAGCGTTAATGGGCAGTGCTACTAAGCACGTCCGGTCAAAGCCTCAAATAATCGACTGTTTCCACGTGCCCCCCATCTTCTTCTGGCAGTTGATTATTAATTGAGTGTATCAGACAAAACGCAGATTCAAAGTGGCTGCTCAGTGGATGATGCCACTGTGATCACTTCGGTGTCACTTCCAAGGCATAGCTATGATTATGAGCCTCGTCTCATTAAATCACTGTCCTCCAGTATGCATGGTTTGGGATTTCAAAAGACTCACATGCCTGTTTTTCCACGGGGTCACAGGGAGAATCCTGCGTGGGACGCTCACTGCACTTGCGAGGATCAAAAATTTGGTAAAACAACAATAAAACCCCTCTTAACTGAGTCACCGTGGCTGGAAGCCAGCCACAGGAGACCATATAGGGAGGCTGCAAATAGCTGTCATGGTGAAATATTCCCCAAAGGAGCAAGCAAATGAGCTGAAACAGCACGTGGCTGTCACTTCCTGCTAATGAAATATGACAGTTTGTATATGAGTCCAGAGGTCGCTGATTAAAAGACTCATCCTGATAGTGACTATAATTACATCCCGAGGCCTGGACTAGCAGAATTGGTCAAATAACAGCAGCAAATATCATGCTAGACAATGAATCACTTTAAGTCAATCAGCACCAGTCACTAAATTGGTAGAAAAGGCTGTTTAACCTTTCCTGAGGCAGCCCTGTCCCTTGCCAGCCACCCGAAGACTGGAAGCATGCACTCTTTTGCGGGGAGAAGCTCCGCATGAGAACTTCTTTTCCCCCTGCCAAAATGAGAGCAACCTGCTGGCAGCGTTGAAATTATCCAGGAATACTGACAAAACCATTTTTAAAGAGATTCTAGGATTTCTCTATTAGATAAAAACAACCATTTTGTTAGTTAAATAATTTGTCTTAAGCAGAAAAAGAAACCAGTTTCATTGCAGAGGCATGCTGCCCGGGTTTGCGGCTGGTACAGGAAGATTCAAATACAGCTGCCCTCAGGAGTTCAAAAATTGATTTTAAAGGAAATTCAAGGGGCACCTGGGTGGCTGGGTCGTCGAGTGTCTGCCTTTGGCCCAGGGCGTGATCCCAGGGTCTGGGGATCGAGTCCCATATCGGGCTCCCCACAGGGAGTCTGCTTCTCCCTCTGCCTGTGTCTGTCTCTCTCTGTCTCTCATGCATAAATAAATAAAATCTTAAAAAAAAAAAAAAAAGAGGGAAATCCAAGAATAAACATGCTGGTTCTGTCCCAGCCATGGAGCAGCATTAAACCAGCCTCCAGTTCTGATGCCACCTCCTTCAAAAAGCTAGTATTTGAAAGTAGGACACTTTTGGAGGAGGTGGAGAAAATCAGACTTCACCGGCAGACACGTCCCACTTAGCAGTGAGACCCCTGGAACACTTGCCCGCCGGGGCCAACACTGGAGGCCACGGGGTCAGCCCCGCATGACCTTCCCTGGAAGTGGCCACAACGGGTGACCTCCATCTTTTTTTACTTTGTCAGCCTGGAATTTAGAACATGATCCCCAAAATGTTGATACACGATCCCGCACGAATGACCCCTGTTTTGACTGCTGAATGTCCAAACCAAATCTAAATGCAAGTAGTTTTTCAAGAAACTGCAAAGAGCCCTATTGTTCACAAGCTGCCAGGTTGCAGCCTGGTGCCTTTGCTGGAGGAGGTGGGAGCGTGGGGTAGAGAGGAAGGAGTCGCGGGGGCTGCTGTCTGTCCTGCTGTCTGTCAGGCAGCAGGAGCCAGGGGGTGGCACGCCCCCGTGGTCTACAGGGGCTCCCCAGTCTGGTGGGGGGGCTTCCTGCGTGGGCGGCAGCCTGTACCGAGTGCCTGGGTCTTGCTCGCAGCAGCGTCACCTGGCACTTGGATATGTCCTTGTCATTGTGCCGGTCACCTGGTCACTCCATCTGCTTTGGCTTAGCAGGGCTCCTCCTGAAGTGCAGCTCTGCCTATGTCTGGCCACACAACACACCTGACCTTCACCTGATCCCGTCACCTTGGGGGGAATTTCCAGCTGTCCCAAGGCCCTCAACTGACAGTAGTTCAGGAATCTCTGGGTGGGGCGGGGGGGGGGGGGGTGTTATCCAGGGAGCTTGTGAAAAGTACAGACTCCGGGACCAGACCCCTGAAGACCCACAGAATTAGAATCTTGCAAGGCTGTCACCTGAGAATGAGCATTTTCCATAACCAGTTCTGGTGCAAAGCCAGCCCTGGGGGGACATGGGGAGGCGGCCACCTGCTCTCCAGGCTGGTGTCTTCCCTGTCTGCACAAATGTTGGAAAAACTGAAGATGCTTTAAGGAGCCAGGCCCTAAGCATCTCATTCTAGGTGGTTCTACACCAAAAGAGCGACTCAGCATCTCTCTGGTGACCTGTCAACTGGTTTTGTTCCAGAAGGAATGGAAGAAGGCAGAGCTCTGGAAGTGACATGTGACCCGTGTTGTGGAATTTGCTGGGCCTCCTCCATGGTTTAGCACTGAGATCACACACTCAGGTGACCTGAGAGTGTGACAGCTGTTTTACAGTGACAGAGCATAATCCGTGGGAAGGGGAGGGAGATGGCCAGAAGATTCAGGATCTGCCGTCGGCAACGAGTTACTCTTGCAGGCTGACAGGACATGTATCATGTAGAGCACGAACAAGACTAATTGACCGCTGGAAAATGCATTTGTCTGACCTGGCAAGCTTTCCTGTCCTATGTCAGGGCAATGTTCCGCTCTGAGTCATACAGACCCATTTCAGAAAGAGACCAGCTGGGTCTTCTTAAAAATTATTCCTACCTTTCAGGGGCGCCTGGGTGGCTCAGTCGTTTAATCATCTGCCTGCAGTTCAGGTCGTGATCCCAGGGTCCTGGGATCGAGTACCCCCACCCCCCACCCCTGGCCATCAGGCTCCCTGCTCAGCGACGAGTCTGCTTCTCCCTCACCCTCTTCCCCTCTCCTGGCCTCCCCGCTCATGCTCTCTGCTCTCTCTAGTGCTCTTTCATTCTCAAATAGATAAATAAAATCTTGTAAAAGAAATTATTCCTACCTTTTATTTAGCCAGGTAGGGTGATCCCAGCATGAATGGATGGATGGATGGATGGATGGATGGATGGATGGATGGATGGATGTGTACTATAGATAGATACTTGTTCATAGTTTTCAAATTTTTTGTTTAAAAAAAAATTCCATGAAAAATCAGAAATTAGTCATGGGAAGGTGGGGCCTTCAAATGTCGGCCAAATGCAAATTCGTTTACCAATCACACTTTTTATCTAAGTGAAATGGATACCAGATTTCTTAGTGCCATTGTCCAAGGACACTTTTTTTTTCCTTTTTCTTACATATTTTTTTTTTGAGGTATAACTTACGTACAGTGTAATTCTCCTTTTGTGTACAATTCGTGAAGTTTTGACAAATCATCACGGTCAAGACTCAGAGCACGTCTGTCACTCCATCTGGCTTCGTAGCCAGCCATACCCTACTCCGCGCCCCTAGCAACTACTGGTTTCATTCCCCGCGTGTCACAGAGAAGGAGCCACACTACGTATTTGGGTCTGGCTTCTCTTGTTCAACAGAATGCCTCTGAGATTCAGCCCTGCTCCTGTGTGGATCACTGTTCCTTCCTTTTGATTTCTGAGTCACATTCCATTGTACGACACTCTGCAATTTCTTATCCGTGCACCAGCTCAAGGACATGCAAGTTGTTCCCAGTCCGCGAAGATTATGAATGAAGCCATTATAAACACTGGTGCATAAACATGTATTTTCATTGCTCTCAAGGTGAGAGTTCTGGGTCATAAGGTAGATGTATGTCTAACTTCCTCACAAACTGCCAAACTGTTTCCCCAAGTGAGTGTCCCATTCTGGCCTCCCGCCAGCCGGGGATGAGCATTCCAAGTGCTCCTCAGCCTCACCATCCCTTCGTTTTGTCAGAGTTTGCTCTGTTTTGTTTTTAGCCATCCTCGTGGGTGGGTATGCAGTGATATCTCCTGGTGGTTTTAATTTGCATGTCACCAATAACTAGTGATTTTGAAAATGCTCCCATGGGCTTCTTTGTCATCTGCCTATCTTCTTGGGTAAAATGGTCAAACCTTTTAACTATTTTTAAAAATTGGGTTGTTGGAGAGTTATTTACGGATTCGGGACACAAGTTCTTTATCAGATATATGTTTTGCAGATACTTTCTCATGGTCTTGTCTTTTCATTCTCTTCATGGAATTTTCAAATGAGCAGATTTTTTAAAAACCTTTATCTTATTTAATCCAATTTATCCTATCTTTGATGGATCGTTCTGTGAGTGGCACGTGTAAGCTTTGCATAACTCAAGGCCACAGGATATTTTCCTAGGTTTATTTCTAGAAGTTGTGTAATTTTATGCTTTGTGTTCAAGTCTGTGATCCATTTTGAGTCAAATTTGCAAGGTGTAGATCCAGGTTCATTTTTTTCACCGTGGATGCCCAATTGTCACAGTGCCACTTACTGAAAAAGCTATCCTTTGTCCATTGAATTCTCCTTGCAGCTGTGCCCAAAGCAAATTGGCCACACATGTGGGGATCTATTTCTGGACTCCATTCTGTTCCACTGATCCAGTTTTTCAACAGTACCAGGCTGCCTTGATTATTCTAACTTTAGCGTAAGCATCAAAACAGAAAATGTGAGTCCTCCAACACTGTTCTTCTTTTCCTAAATTTTGATCTTTTCCCTTTCCCTAGAAACCATCAAATACACTTGTTGATTTGTACAAGAAAATGTGGCTGAGACATTTGGTGGCGGGGGGGGGATATACATTTATAGATCCTTTTGGAAAGAATTTAACATTTTAACAATATGGTCTTTCAATCCACGAACACAGTATATCTCTCCATTTAGTGAGGTCTTTGGTTTCTTTCATCACTGTTTGTAGTCTTCAGCATATAAATCTTGCACAGATGTTGGATTTATACCAAAGTTCTTCATGGTTGTCTGGTTTGTTTTGGGTCTTGATTCTATTGTAAATTGTGCCGTTTCTGAAATTCTGATTTCTCATCATTCATTGCTAGTATAGAAACGTGCAGCTGAGTTTTGTATATTGACCTCGTATCCCGCAACCTTGCTAAACTCACTTAAAATCAGTTCTGGTGGTCTGTTTGTAGACCCCTTTATGTTTTGTAGACAATCATGCCATCTGCAAATAGAGACAATTTTATTTCTCCTTCTCCAATCTGTCTGTTTTTTATTTTCCTGCCATATTACACTGGCTAGGACCTCCAGTATGACCCCAAACAGGAGTTGTGAGAATAGACATTTTTGCCTTGCTCCCAATTTGGGGGAAGAACATTGAGTTATAGGCCATTATGTTAGCTATAAGTTTTTTGTAAATGCCCTTTATTGGGTTGAGGCCATTTCTTTTCTGTTACCAGTTTGCTGAGAATTCGTCATGAATGAATGTTGAATTTTGTCAAGTGCTTCTTCTGCATCAATTAAGATGATTATATGCTTTCTCTGTGTCTACTATATGATGGATCGCATTGGCTGGTTTTCTACTGTTGACTCAGCTTTGCCTTTCAGGATAAACCTGACTTGGTCATGATGTATTATCTTTTTTAAGTTTTGCCAGAGTTGATTTGATAATATTTTGTTGAGCATTATTTCATTTATGTTCACAAGCAATATTGGTCTATAGTTTTCTTGTAATATGTTTGGTATTAGGGTAATGCTAGCCTCATAAAATGAATTAGGAAGTGTTCCCTCCTTTCCTGTTTTCTAGAAGAGTTTGTGTGAAATTAAGATTATTTCCTCCTTGTATGGTAGTATTTATCAGTGAAGACACCTGGCCTGGGGTTTTCTTTTTTTTTTTTTTAATATTTTATTTATTTATTCTTGAGAGAGACAGATAGAGACAGAGAGGCAGAGAGACACAGACAGAGGAGAAGCAGGCTCCACGCAGGAAGCCCAATGTGGGACTCGATCCCAGCACTCCAGGATCACGCCCTGGGCCGAAGGCAGGTGCCAAACCACTGAGCCACCCAGGGATCCCCAGTTTTCTTAATTATAACATTGTAACTGTGAATTCCATTTCTTTGATAACTATGGGATTATTCCGGTTATCTATTCTTTCTTTTTCTTTCTTTTTTCCTACCCATCCCCCCACTCACATCCCTTCTGGCAACAGAGTTTGTTCTCTGTATTTATTTAAGAGTCTGGTGTTTGTCTCTTTTTTTTCTTTGTTCATTTGTTTTGTATCTTAAATTTCACATATAAGTAAAATCACATGGCATTTATCTTTCTAACTTATTTCGCTTAGCATTATACCCTCCAGATCCATCCATGCCATCACAAATGGCAAAATATCATTCTTTTTTATGGCTGAGTATTTTTGCATGAGTAGCTTTGGTAGTTCATGTCTTTCAGGCATTTGCCCATTTCATCTCACCTGTCAGATTCTAGGGAATAAAGTTGTTTGCGATATTCCTTTATTATCTTTGTCATGTCTGGAGAGTCTATAGCAATTCCTTCCTTCCTTCCTAACACTGCTGATTTTGTCTTCTCTCTTTCTGCCATGGTCAGTCTGGCTAGAAGTTTATCAATTGTGTTCATCTTTTCAAAGAAGCATCTTTTTGTTTCATTAATTTTCTCTCTCATTTTCCTGATTTAATTCTATTGATTTCTGTTCTTATCCTTATCATTTCATTCCTGCAGATTAAACTTGCAACTCTTTTTTCCAGTTTCTTTTTTTTAATATATTTTTTAAAGATTTTATTTATTTATTCATGAGAGACACAGAGTGAGAGGTAGAGACATAGGCAGAGGGAGAAGCAGACTCGCTGTGGGGAGCCTGATGAGGGACTCGATCCCAGGTCCCCAGGATCATGCCCTGGGCCAAAGGCAGGCGCTCAATAGCTGAGCCACCCAGGGATCCCTCTTCTTCCAATTTCTTAAGGTGGAAGATTTCTTAAGGTGAATTCACTTGAAACTACTTTTTATTTTCTAACCTAAGCACTTGATGTTATAAAATTCTCTCTCAGGACTGCTTTATTTGCATCTTATAAATCTTGATATGTTGTGTTTTTTATTTTTAGTCAGTTCAAAATATTTTCTACTTTCCCTTGAGATTCCCACTTGGATCCATGGGTTATTTAGAAGTATGTTTAACTTTCAAATCTTTGGGAATTTCCCAGATAACCTTTCCATTAGTGATTTCCAGATTTATTACATTATGAGCAGAGAATACTTTGATGTCATTCTCTTCAATTTGTTAGGATTTGTTATTATCCGGAGGAAGATCTACCTGGTTCAAGGTTCAGTGTGCCCTTGGGAAAAATGCGTGTCCGGCTGTTGGGTGGAATGTCCTAAAGTGCCAGTTAAGTCAATTTACTCGTGTTATCTGGGTCTTTTATATCCCTACTGGTTTTCTGTCTTTTTGTTCTTTCAACAGCTTAGAGAGGAGAGAGCTGAGGTCTTCAACTATAATCATGGATTTGTCTATTTGTCCTTTTGGTTTCTGCTGCATGTATTTTGAAAAGCCATGCTCCCCCCTCTACCTTGGGACTCCGTGTTATTACATGCTGTGCCCAGGAACTTGCTGAAATCACCTTGCAAAGTTGCAAGCTGCCAAGACATGAGCGCTGGAAACAGAGGCCTTGAACATCAGGACCCCTGGGAGGAGCAGACTGTCCTCCGTGGCTGGCGGCAGAGCATTTTGGCCAAGCCACCCCATGGGGGCCCTTCAGTCAGGGAGGTGTCAGAGAGCACTGCATGAAAGATCCCAAGATGGGGCTCAGGATCCTGAGTAGCTGTGCTCAGGGCCTTACCCCACTCCGGTGACCTGGGCGAAGCCCTTGACTTCTCAGATCCTCATTTCCTCAAGTCAATCATCACACATAAATCGAATGTCTCCGCTAGATGCTGGGAAAACCAAATGAGATAAAGCATGGTTCTCCCCCTGAAGATGCTTACGCTCTTGCTCTCTCTCCTTCCTATTACTCGGGGTTCCTGAAGAACAGACAAGCCCCTGCTGTGTTGCCTGGCCTCCTTTCAGCTGGTGTTTGGGGACAGCTTTGGGTGGGAGAAGCATGTTGGTTCTCCCTCTATGGCAGGTTCCAAGCCACCAGCGTGGCTCCCTGGGTGTGGAGTTGGGAAGAGACCCCCACCAGGTGCACATCACCATGTGGCATTTCTACTATAGAGAGACAACAGAGGTAAATAACCCCAAGGGCATAGATAACCGACAGTGTCTCAAAATAAGCCAAGGAGGGATATGTTCTGAGTATTTACTACCTTTGGCTTTAATATAACTCATTTAATTATAAACTTCTATTATTTAACTTTAACATTGGCCATGTCTAACAACCGACAAGCAGCACTCCTGAGCGTTTGGCCATCAGCCATGTGGGTTCGTGGGTGCACTGCCTCCTTTGCTCACAGAGGCCCAATCCCAACTCAGACAAGCCTCAGACAAGCTCTGCCAACAGAGAATGAATTGGTTCTTGGGATGGGAGCTTCCACAGTAACTCTGCAGCAAAGGTTTTTGGGTCTTCTGTTTCCAGCAACGTCTGCAGTTATCTCCCTGCAAGGGGCCAGGCCCAGCCCCAGGGAGCCAGAGACAGGCCGTGCTCTGATTGGCCAGCCCTGGCCATGCCCCCTCCTGGGGCCTGGTGGGGGGTGGTGGGGGGGGGGTAGAGTAAGCCCCAGGGGACCAGAGCCCAGAGCCAGAGCCTCCCAGGAACATCTGGGCGACCAGGAAAGAGCTGGGGTGCAGGCGGGGGTGCAGGTGTCAGAGTCACCGAGGGTCCTCCGCTGGGAAGCCTGGGAAGCAATGAGCTGAAATTCCTTAGGAGCGTTCAATTTGAGGCTTTTCAGCCTTGGGACGTCTTTAGACTTTTGATGCTCGGGGTTTTCCCATTTCAGAAGTAACACATACTTGTTTTTACAAAGGAACCAGGACATATAAACCGTTGATAAGAGCACAGTTCCTCCTCTCCCCAGCCCCCAGCGCCACCCCCTACCCCACTCTACCCCCATTCCCCGTGGTTAGCAGCCTGTGCAGAGGGGGGCTGCCTCCCCCCCTTCTCTCCTGGTTCTACAGCCCAGACACACTCGCACGTGGGGGGTTTTGTTGTGCTTTTGCGGAAGTACACCCAGACCACACACGTGACCCTGCAGCTCGCTTTCTGTCACTGCCGGGTAAATCTTGGGGCTTCCCTACCAGTCAACAGAGAGAGCCCTGCAAACGTGAGGGTTGGCTCTAGCCAGACTGGCAGCTGGAGGCCTTTTCATTCATTGCTCCTACTGAGGGCGTGGAAGTGGAAAGACCTCTTGAGATTTCTAAATTTGGTCAGAGTGTAGGAGGCTGTGCAGGGTGCCTGTGTGCTAAAAATACCAGCCCCGGTCTGGGGTGGAGGCTGCCCTGCGTGGCAGCACATCCAAGATCCCGGACAGGTTTGTTCAGTCTCCTCCGACGACCTTTGGCCTTTCTGCCAAAGGTCGTCGCAGGGGGCCTGGGCCACGCAGAGGGCAGCCTGGCACTGGCCTCCAGGTGACCAGGGGGCGATTACAAAAGTTGCCCCAAACTGAGTTACTTCCCCTGTGGTCTTGTTACCCCATCGCTCAATACCACTGCAGGACTTGGACCACTCCACTGATATTTACTTATTTTTCAACTCACTTTTTAAAACCAAATACTGGGACTCCTGGGGGGCTCAGCGGTTGAGCATCTGCCTTCAGCTTGGGTCGTGATCCCGGGGTCCCAGGATCAAGTCCCACATCGGGCCCCCCTCATGGAGCCTGCTTCTCCCTCTGCCTGTGTCTCTGCCTCTGTGTGTGTGTGTGTCTCTGTGTCTCTCATGAATAAATAAATAAAATCTTTAAAAAATAAAATAAAAAAATAAAAGCCAAATAGTTCATTTTTAAATAAAACCTCACAACACTACAGTAGTTGGAAAACCAACACCACCTGCCATAAATAGAAATCACACGTAGACAGATAATAGATATCATGATAATAACTCACGTTACTGTTATTGAGATTTTTGAGCATTTGTTCTGCGCCAGGAGAGGCTCCGGACTCTAGAGTATTAACTCACATAATGAGTTGCAATAGTGTGGTTCCCTTCCTGTATCATCCCATTTTGTACGTGAGGGAAGAGGCTCAGAGCAGCGGCCCTGAAAACAGACACATCATCACTGAAACCCAAGGCAAGGATCACCGCGAGCACCCTTGCGCCTGTGGGTGGGCACCGCAGCTCTGCCGGACTTTGACCTGCTCTCTGCTTTTGCTTCCTTCACTCATCTACTCAACAAGTGTTCCCTGAGCTCCCACCACGTGCCCTGGCTGGGGAGAGGGGGCGGTGGGACTCTGTCCCTGCCCTGGAGGAGCCAGCCTGCACTCGAGGACAAGGGTGCATATGCACAGGCTCCCGTGGGTGCCTCTGAGCTACAGAGCTGGGAGGGGCGAGGGCATTCTCCAGCCTGGGCTGCAGGTGGAGGAGTGACGCTGGGCGACGTTTCTCAACTCTGAAGGATGATAGAAGCTAGGTGAGTTGAAGTCAGGGTCGAGGAGAAGGGAACATGGCAATTCAGGTCCATTAAAAAGGTAGATTGAAGTAGGTTGCGTGTCTTCATTGACACCCCTGTTGGATCGCTTGGACCTCAGTTTCTTCATCTGTAAAATGGGAATAATGGAGCCAGCCTCACAGGGTAACATCCACGAGGAGGAACACATCACACAGTCTGGAAAGCATTCCGGCACTTCCTGCCACAAAGTAAATGCTCAAAACGTCCCAGCCAATAACGACAATGATGATTATTGCTTCTGGCAAGTAACAGTGTTTTCTATTTACCCTAGCAGCGTGCTAGAGGTTTTTTTTTTTTTTAACGTCATTGGATTTTTCAAAGTGAGTTAAGAAGTGGCACGTGCACGGCAAGTTGAAGCTAATATCCGCATCCCCGAGTTTGTTCTCATTTGCACACACCTTGGAATTTTACAAGCACACAACAAAATTAACCTGTAATGTCCACATGTCCCTCTTCTCTTCCTGAGGCTTTATTTAGAAAGAAAAAAAAAAAAGTGGAAATCCGAGGCTATTCTTTTAAACTAAGAGCAATTCATTTACTTGATGGAGGATTTCAGTTTCTTACCAAATGGTAAAAGCAAGCTAATAATGAGCAATATTTCTAAGTAGCACAACTCTCAGCGTGGGGCTTTCTAAATCTGATCTAGACGGGCACAACATTCATCTTTTACAACCGATGCTTCTCTTTGCAAAGCGATGTGGCTTTGCAAGGACATCTATCAGAACAAACAACCCTCGACTAGGAGGCAGTGACTTTTCCCCTTGTCTTCCCACGTCCAAATGTGCTCAGCATGGTGTCACGGAGGAAGATGGCATTTCGGGGGAAATTAAAAAACTGGAATTATTGTTTAATCAGGTGACAGAAGAAAGAGTGCGGGCTGAGTGAGACCAGCCTGATGTTGGGATTCCTGCTACCTCCTCCCATTTGTAAGGGACGCTGAGCTAGTTCCCTCTCTGCAGGACAGGCTACCTCTTGGATTATTTTTTTTTTAAGACTTTATTTATTTATTCCTGAGAGACACACAGAGACAGAGGCAGAGACACAGGCAGAGGGAGAAGCAGGCTCCCTGCAGGGAGCCCAATGCGGGCCTTGATCCCAGGACCCCAGGGTCACGCCCTGGGCTGAAGGCAGATGCTCAACTGCTGAGGCGTCCTACCCAGGTGCACCTTCCTCTTGGATTCTTGAGATCATACTTGGTACAGACCCTGGTCCCCAGGAAGTGCTAAGCGAGGATCTCCTGTTATTATTACTGTCTATATAGACTGCGGGTAATCCCCCCTTTTCTGCAAGGGACATTGAGGATCACATGGGATAGCCCTGGACGGCATCTGCCCTTTAGAAACAGCCTTAGAGGGACGTCTGGGTGGCTCAGTGGTTAAGCACCAGCCTTTGGCTCAGGTCATGATCCCGGGGTCCCGGGATCAAGTCCCACGTCAAGCTCCCTGCAGGGAGCCTGCTTCTCCCTCTGCCTGTGTCTCTGCCTCTCTCTGTGTCTCTCATGAATAAATAAATAAAATCTTTTTAAAAAAGAGAAAGAAAGAAAGAAAGAGAAAGAAGAAAAAGAAAGAAAGAAAGAAAGAAAGAAAGAAAGAAAGAAAGAAAGAAAGAAAGAAAGAAAACAAATGAGCCTTAGATATTTGGGCAGAGCTGTGCCTACACACCCCTGGTGCTGAGCGGGGTGAGATCCAAGGTCAAAGCTGCCTCACACCAACTATAAAAGTGTAACAGAATCCAGAGTAAAAAGGGTGAATTGCTGCTTTTAGAACTTTGCAGGAAGCACAAACCTGGGAGGACCCCGTGGCAGCTCCCTGCCCCTCACCAGCACCCCAGGCCCCTGCACGCACGATGCCCAGACAGAGCCTCGGCTGATAGCGGTCGCCCACCGAGCCCACAGCTGGAGCAGGTGCTACCCCCACGGCAGTAATAGCAGTGGGATTACCAACCCAGGCTCTCCCCAGAGCAAGGAGTTGGCACTGATTATCTCACTTAATCTACCATCCCTTGAGGGAAATGCCATCATTATTCACCTTTCATAAGACAGGAAAGCAAGGCACAGAGAAGTTAAGAAACACGCTCCAGTCTCCACAGCTCACAGGTAGAGCCTGGATCTGAACCCGGGCAGTGGGACTCTGCAGCCCAGGCGCTCAAGCACCACCCCGTCCCCGGCCTGCCTCCCCAGCCCCTGCCAGAGCTGGGTCTGATGTGAGCACCCCACAATCTGGGCCTCAATGAAATGACCACCTGTGGCCACTCGGTCCTGAACCTCTCCGAAGGGGAGCTGTCCCCTGGTGGAGCCGGGCCGTGGGTGGCAACGGGAGAGACCCTCTGCCTCGGGCCCAGCATTTCAGGAGGTATCGTTGGATGGGGCAGCGTGTGCCCGAAAGAGTGAGCTGGCCTCCCGAGCTGTGCGTGGGGGCAGGAGCTGGCCGGGGAGGCAGGAAACCCCCGGGGCCAGAAATAACAAACACTTGTCCAGGACAGCTCAGAAGCGGGGGAAATGACACCGTGGCCTGCAGCTTGGCCAGGGCCTCCCGGCCACCCTGCCCACACCTGGCCTCCACCTGACTGGCTGCTGACAGCCCTCAGACCGAACGCAACCCTCATTGCTAAGTGACAGTTCGGTTTCTGGAAACGCACCCATTTGTTACGCACCACTCTCGGGCACCCAGGACTTCATTCCTGTGGTAGGCAGACTGTTGCCTTCCAAAGGCGCCAGGCCTCCAGCCACGTGGCTCTGGACTCTGCCCGCAACCCAGATGAGCAGGAAACGGGTTCTCCCCGTCCCCCGGAGCCTCCAGAAGGAACACAGCCCCTCAGGCCCGTGTGGAACTTCTGGCCTCCAGATCTGCAGGAGAAGAAATCTGTGCTGCTCGAGCCTCCACGGGCATGGTCACTAGTTACAGCAGCAAGAGGAAACAGGCACAGTTCTTACCTTATTCCTGTTAAAATGGTCATCGCTGCGGGGGGCGTCCGGGTGGCTGGGTGGCTGACGCATCTGCCTCCAGCTCTGATCATGATCCCGGGGGTCCTGGGATCGAGCCCCACGTCGGGCTCCCTGCTCGGTGGGGAGTCTGCTTCTCTCCCTGCCTCTGCTCCTCCTCCCTGCTCGTGCTCTCTCTTGCTCACGCTCTCTCTCAAATAAAAATAAATAAAATCTTTAAAACAAACAAAATGTTAATCGGCTGGTAGAGCCGGTGTTGGTGTGTGGTTTGCTGCGTACTTTGCAGTCCTTCGGTCCAAAACCTGCATCTGAGTCTGGCCAGGAAGAGGGGGGCCAGTGGGGGGCGTGAAGCCAGGAAGGCCAGGAGAGGAGGCCTGGGCGGCCGGACACCAAAGACGCACCACACATGCCTTACCCTCATTTTATTTGTGTATCATGATATATCCTGTGCCTAAAAAGGAGACGATTCTTAGCCTCGTAGACAAGGATTCTGCTGAAAGACATGCTCAACACCATGTTATTCCACTTTAGTTATTTTGAAGATGAGCAAAAGAGGCCCAGAGGGGTCCTGGGCCTGTCTAAGGCCACACGGCCAATCAACTTAAGTGGAGCAACACTGTGACGTCAAACTCCCCCCCATCCTCGGATGGTCCTCCTGAACAGATCTGATTTGAGAAGAACACAGCAGAGAGGGTGGGTTGTCCGCGGTACCTGTGCTCCTCTCTCACCCCAGCTGTAATTTCAGCTGATCACAGCACCACCCAGGATAAAGACACGTTTTCCTTGCAGTGAGATGTGGCCATGTGACACAGCGGTGCGGAAAGTGTTCTTAAAAGGAGCAGAGGACACCCTTCTCTGCTCCTTTCTCCTCCCCCTCCCCCCACACACCCCAGCTGGAAAGAATATCGATGGCTGGAGCTCAAGCAACGATTTTGGTGCACGAGGATGGCAGAGTTGCAAGCTCAAAAAATCTAAGACCTCAAAAACTTTGTGAAGCCTCTCTAGCCAAAGCTAAGTCAACAGATATGGAGGGGGGGGTTCAATTAGCAGATTTTCTGGGAGATGAAAACATGATCTTTCACAGAGAGCTTTTTAGTAAAGGCCTCTGGTGCCCTCCATGCCTACTGCTGACCCTTCTAAATTCCCGCCCTGGGGAGAAACTCTGGGTCCCTTTCCTAAGGCGACACCCTGTCTGCTTGGTCCAGGATGGCTCAGCTCGGTGTATCTCTCGCCTCTAAGAGTGCCTCCCACTGGCCTATGCCAGTCACATGACCATGCCTAGCCCCAGGGAGGCTGGGAAGCGTGGGGCATATTGGGGCAGCCTCTGCAAACAGTCAGGGGTCCCTTACTATGGGGGGAAAGGATGTTAGGGTTACTGAGGTCCTTGCCACACAGGGGTTTGAAAGCTATTGAGGAAAATGTTTGTGGGAGAAGAAGTCCCTGCTTGTCCTGCAGACAGGGCTGGGTTGTCCCAAACTCGATCTCTTATGCAGAAACAAATACTGAAATCAGGGCTGTCGCAGGAAATCCAGGCTCTGGGGTTGAGTCCATGCTTTCTGAGGCCGCAGAGTCAGGCTGCCTGGGTTCAGAGCGCAGCACCGCCACCCCTTGCTCAGCTGGCACGAGGTTCCTACGGCTGCTATAACAAAGCGCCACAACTTCGGTGACTTAACACAGCCCACAATTGTCTCCTCCCAGTTCTCGGGGTCAGACATCTGGAACAGGTCTCACTGGGCTAAAGTCAAGGTGTCAACAGGGCTGCGTTCCTCCTGGAGGCTCTAGGGAAAAATCTGTTTTCTTGCCTTTCCTGGCATCTAGAGGCCACCCAAACCCCTGATGCATGGCCTCTTCTCCCATCTTCAAAGGCAAGAGAGGCCTGTCTTATCTTCCTCACTCCGACATTGGCCCTCCTGCCTCTCCCTTCCACATTTAAAAGACCCTTGTGACTCTGGGCTCATCCAAATAATCCAGAACAATCTTCCCAACCCCCTAACTCCTATGGATACTGCAGTGAAGAAAGGCACCAACCCCGCCACCTGCTGGCTCCATCCAACCTCTGGACACGACTGGTCCTCCCCACCCTCTTTCATCTGAATCAGTTGCTGACATACTTCCGCATGAAAATTCACAGTTCCTGTTTCTTTCGACTCAACAGAAGCTCCTGCACACTGGGTCTGCTCCCTAGGACGCTGACGTGGGCTACACTGAGCCACAGCTCTCCACAGGCCCCACCATTCCCTAGCGCCTGTCACCCAGTCTGCTGCTTCCATCACGAGGGCTCCCTGCAGGGTCTGCAGTTCATAACATTAAAAAAAAAAAAAATACCTAGGGGTGCATGGGTGGCTCAGTCGGTTAAGCATCTGCCTTCAGCTCAGGTTGTGATCCCAGGGTCCCGGGATTGAGCCCCACATCGGGCTCCCTGCTCAGCGGGGAGCCTGCTTCTCCACCTCCCTCAGCCTGCTGCTCCCCCTGCTTGTGCTCACTCTATATCTCTCCCTCAAATAAATAAATAAAATCTTAAAACAAAAATCTAGTATGCAGAAGATGCCCAATAAAGGGCAGTTAATATTACCCCTATTGGCAAAGATGCATTAACATGCTGCCTCTCTGTTTGGATGTGCATCAGAATTCCCGAGGGAATTTTTTAAATTCTTCGAGTCCAGACCAATTGCACCAGAACCTCTGGGGTGGGGCCCGGCTCAGTATTGCTACAGCTCCCCAGGGACTCCAGCCAGCAGCCG
Organism: Canis lupus familiaris; assembly: GCF_011100685.1. Taxonomy (NCBI): domain Eukaryota; kingdom Metazoa; phylum Chordata; class Mammalia; order Carnivora; family Canidae; genus Canis; species Canis lupus. The sequence goes on along the minus strand of NC_049245.1, from coordinate 43,206,451 downwards.
GGTCGGAAAACCAGGCCATTTTCAGACCTACACTGGCTGTCACAGCTCAGGCGACCTCCAATGGTCCCCGGTGCTGCCACGGAGCAGACCTCTCTCCCCAGCTGTCCCTCTCAGAGAGAAAAAGAGGGCAAATGTGAGCATTGCGAAACCATTCACGAAATGCCTGAGCTCTAACAATGAGCCTTTGCTGCCTGAGCATTGACTTCCTGCTATAGATACCTGAAGGCTGGCTGGAAGCTTCTGGAAGCTTCCAGCACTCAGGCACGCAGCCCTTCAAAGTGACTGGGGTGGACTCCTCAGACCAGTGAGGGGCCAGTCCACTGAGGGTGGACTCCTCAGACCAGTAGCTCCTTTCTGTCCTCATCACCGACCCCTGGATGTTAGAGCCTGGGCGTGGGCCCCTGACACCCCCGGAGGCCCGTTCTGGCTGCTTTCCCAGTGATTACGGGTCCTTTCTGCTCCTCGTTCTGGGGGTGGGAAACCCCGGGGCTGCTGCTTCCTTGCCCGCTCTGGGGAGACACCGATATCTCAAAGCCCCACAGGCAAGATCAGAGGGTGTTTTCATCATTAGCAACGACAAAGAAGCACACCATTTATCAGGTGGGGCAATTGTGTCCACAGACATTTATGGAGCACCTACTGCATGCAGTCTGGGGACAAGACAGGCTGAGATCTGACCCCGGGGCAGAGCTTACAGCCTAATGGCAGGAACAGACCCCAAAGAAAGAAGCCAGGGGCCTGCCCGGTGGGGCGGGTGGTGGTCGTGGCGTGGGAAGAAATAAAGCATGCATGGGCCGGTGGGGAGAAGCGGCCAGATTGAATTTTTTTTTTTTTTTTTTCACTTTCCAAAAAACATTCTAACATTAGTTCCACGGAGAAAAAGACTTGAGAGACAGAGTCCATTTGAAGGAGAGGCATATGAACAGGAGGGAGAGCTCTCAGCGGGGCTGCGGCGGGGCTTGTCATCCGGCTACGACGAGGGCCGCCCCCTGGACAGCCCGGGATCGAGCCCTCCCGGGGCCACAGTTCACATACCTTCCAGGCCGGGAGGCAACCAGGATGCGCAGCAGAGAGCGGCAGGCCGCGTTGTCATGTCAACATCGCCCAGGAGCCGCACACGCCGGCCGCTAATTTGCAGTTTTTAGAAACATCCCTGTTTGCTAGAAGCGTCATGTGCGCTAGCTCTGCCCGTAGACCTTCGTCCTCCCCTCTCGGCTGGCTGCTCTGGGTGCCCTCTTGGTCCTCCTCAGAACACGGTGTCTCCCCGAGGCTTCCCATGACCCAAAAGAACCACAGGCAGGCTATTTTTTCCAGGACTCTAACAGCACAGATCTGATGGGCCCAGGAGCCAGGCCGGGGCCAGGGCAGGAATCCTTTATTATCCACTTTCATCCAGCACTGCGGGGACTCGGGGTTGGGGTGCTGGAGTCATTCAAGGAGCCCAGGAATGGTCCCACTCGTGACTGCTGGGGTGGGGGGGTCCAGGCAGCCTTTGGTGGCTATAACGAGGACACCCCACACGGGCGGAGCCCAGCAGGTCCCTGCTCCACGTCCACTCAATCTGATCCTCTCCTGGGGCCCAAGGGAGACATTTCCCTAAACATTTGCATGGCAGTTGCCTGGGTCCTCAGTCAAAATGCATGCAAATCCAAGTGCTGTGCCCCAAAGTTAATCCTTGACGGGCATTGTCTCTGAGATGCCCTGAACTGAACGCTCCAGGGAGAGGGAGCTGGTGTTCTTTCAACCCCTCAAAGCAAGCTAAGCCCTGGCTTTGCGCAGGCGACAGGGGCGGCCGTGCTGGGTGACCAGAGAGGGCAGAACGGCCCGGGCCCCCACGCCCACGGGGGACGGCCGTGCAGAACAGTCGGTGCCCCTCGCAGTAACTGGTGTTGTCTGTCAAGTGTGAGGGTAAAATCCAAAGCAGGATCATGCCAGAATATTCTGTACAGCTTTATTCATAAGACCCTCAGACTAGAAATGCCCATCAGCCTGGGATGGGGAAACAAAGGGTGCCCTATCGTGATGGAATATTCTAGATCGCTGAGAACAGATGAGGCACCCGGCCACAGGGATGCGGCTCGGGACGTGGTGTCAAGAGAAAGAAGCCAGGCCTCGAGAGCATACTATGTGCTTCCTCACACCGATCTCCCAAAGCAGTTCGGGCCATGTATGGGGCTGGGAATAAAGACGGTGCTTAGCTGTGGGGGGGTGCGAGGCCCTGGAGGGGCACGGGGGTCATCCGGGGTCACATCCCATCTCTAGATCTGGGTGCTGGCTACCCGGGGTGCGCGCTTTGTGAAATCCCACGCATCCGGTCGGTTACGATTTGCGCCCTTTTCTGTCCGTGTATTTCACTCCTCAATAAAACATTTACACGAAATAATAAAGCGGGGGGCGGGGGGGGGGTCCAGGAAGTAGCGCTGAGATAAGACACAGGACATTTGAATTTCAGGTAAACGAGGGATCACTTCTCAGCATAAGGATGTCCCGAGTGTCGCCAGACCCCGCAAGCCTGTGCATGGGCGAGGAGCGTGTCCCCGAACCGGGCCCCTCAGGCCCATCTCGCAGCCTCTGGGCGGAGGTTTGCAAACAGCACGTCTGTTCCCCAGAGGGGCCGCCTGGGGTGCTGCCCATGGACCCCAGGGCTTCCGGGGGCCCCGGGGCAGCCCGGCTCTACGCAGACACCTAGAGCTTGGGGGAGCAGAAAAGCACAGCCCAGCGCCGCCCCCGAGGACCTTGCTGCCTCCCGAGGAAATGTCAAACGGGGATGACACACGGTGTCGTGGGACGGCCAGGAGAGGTCCTGAGTGCTCCGCAGGGTCGCGGGCCTCGGCTGTGGTCAGCAGCGGCCCTCGGGGGGCGGCTGGGTGCCAACGCGAGCCGAGGGGATCCCAGCACTGACCCAGAGAGGACGTTTAGAGAGTGTCCGTCAACGGGACGAGCTGGTGGTCTGTTACCATCACCGTCGCGGGGCTGTCACAGGCGCCACATACCACACGGGCCCGGCTGCAGCAGCCTCCCCTCAGCCTTGTTCCTTCTCTGCACAACAGGTGATGACCAGGCAGGTGTCTCAGCCTCGCCAACAGCACCTTGGGCTGACTGACTCTGCTTGTGGGGCCGCCCCGCGCTGGACGGGGTGCAGCCGCGGCCTCCCCGGCCCCTACCCACAGAGGCCAGCAGCACGCCCCTCCCAGGTGCAACAGCCAACAGTCTCCAGACATCACCAAGTGCCCCCGGGGGGGACAGAAGGCCGGTTTGAGGGCCCCTGGGTTGTAATGAAGACTAAGGGGATGGGCTGATGTCCGTGAAGGACTCGGCAGGAGCCCCAGCACTTAACAATCGCTGTCAAACTGAGCAGGCAAGAATGCTGGGGCGAGGATTCGAACCCAGGGCCATCCGACCTCATGCCAGGACTTGCTTCGAAGCCTCACTGCATGCTTGGAAGCCCTGGGCCTGTCGGAGTGCAGGTTCTGAGGGGCGCATCGGGGGTGGGGGGACTGCACCCCTGCACCTGGGGCTCCCCCCCACCCCTGCAGTGCCTGAGTCCTTGAGGTGCTTCTGGTCCAGAGGGAGAGATAAAAAAAGGCACAGGTCACACAGGTTTTCACTGCATTAAATTCTTTCACCTTTTCTGCTTGCTGGGAAATTTACATAATAAAAACTGGCAGGTGGAGTCGGAAGCAGCACATCCAGGAGAACCTTCTCTCTGTAAATTCAAATCAATGAACTATAGCCCAGGGCTGCCTTCTGTTTGTGCTAATGATGTTTACTGGCACCATCGGGTTTAGGGGGGTTTAGGGCACCGTGGGTGAGGCAGCACTGGGCCAGGGCACATCTGTAGCCTGGCTTTGTTTTATGTCTTCCTTTTTTCTACATCGTGGGGAGAAAGTAGAGCTTGGTTTTTTGTGGGGGGGGGGGGGTTAATTTTTTTTTTTTTTGCATTTTTTTCTTTTTTGCATTTTGATTTTTTTTAATTGCATTAGAATACTATTTGTCTCCATGAGTATTTTCTGTGCCCAAGGGAGTGCCTCCCTGGCCTCACCCTAGTCTCAGCCCTGCTGGAAGGGCCCCAGATGGGCTCCGTGTGGCCACATGTAAAAAGCATGAGCCCAGAAATGACACTGCCCTGAGTCTACACCCCACTTGTGTTTCCTCCTGGCTCCGTGGCTTTGGGCAGCAGCCTGAGCTCTGTGGGGCCTCAGTCTCCCCACTGCAAAATGGGGCCGATGGTTCTCATACCGCCAGCTGGCAGGGGTATTATGGGAATTAAGTGAGATGATATACACAGAAGCTTTAGGGAGGGTTGGTAAATAATAGTTATGGTCAACTAGAAAGCAAAGTCATATTCAGATCCGTGGTGCGGAGGCGGAGGAGACGAGGGGACAGCCGGGGATGGACTGGGTGGAGTTGTTGACCGTTACTCTGCAGTGCGTCTGGAGGATAAGGATGGGCTGAGAAAATCCATGACACTCAGGTGCAGGAGCCCCTGGAGGGCAAGGCGTGGAGAAAGGAGGAAGGAGCTCTGGAAGCAGACAGCCCACGCAGTGTGGCCGAGAGTGCAGAGGCCCTGGCTGGGGAGGCCGCGCGCCCGCACCCCAGCACGGAGCTCCCCTCTCACCACTCCGGTGAGAGAGAAGCCCCAGCCCGGCAGGGAGAGCAGCTGAGAGCAGTCACCCCGCCAGCAGCCCCCTCTCCAGGCTGCCCAGCACCCCTTCCTCTGGCACCCACGCTACACGCCGTTTTGGAGGTGACAATCTGCACGTAGGGTGGTCTAGGCCTGGGGGGAGGCAGGTACTGACTGCAGGGTGGCCTGGACGCAGGAAACCGAATTGAAAATAGAAAGCAGAGGATTTGGTGAGGGCATGGGGGGGAAGGGGGACAAGCAGCCAGCAACCTCAGAGATTTTGGCTTCGGACATGCTGAGTTTCCGGATCCATGGGGACCCCATGCAGGTCCTGGTCAGCAGCAGGACGGAGCCGGGAATGGCCAAGTCGTTCTCTGGCCTGGACAGCAGCAGATTCCTCCAGGAGAAGCAGAGTCTGATCCAGGTGATTATGCTCCAAAGGTCCCCAGGGGGGGTCCCCTATACCATAGCAAGTCACCCCAGCTCACAGGCATCACCTTCGCACACATTCCTTTGGTGTCTGGAGCCATACGGCGCACAGCCACTGAGGCAGCAACCTGTGGCATCCGTAGAATGTCGGCTTCCCACCTTGATCTGTGCCGTCAGCACCAGGATTAGCCCCTCTGGCAGGTGAGTAGGGTAGGGGTCGGAGAGGTGACAGGTGGCGCAACCTGCGCATTGGTCACCAGCCATACACGGTAGAGGGGCACCGACAGCCAGCTCTGGCCCATTCCAGAACAAACGACTCCCTCCCCACTGGCCTCTTCCCCAGAGGACTCATTTTGGCCAAATTCATCTCAAAAGATGCTCCTCAAAAGGTCTGTGAGAGCTGGAGGCTGTCGTGAGGGAAGACCCAGGCCTCAGGGCTCCTTGGAATCGGAAGAAATTGCTTCCCCCGGGACAACACACCTCCACCCACCAGCCTTCTGCCCATCGGTCCACCCAAACCCACCGGCTTTCCAAAGAGCCCACGGCGGGGAGGCGCGGCCTCCGGGAAGTCTGCGGCCCGGGCTTCAGTGTTGTGATGAGGTCTGATTTCAGCAAGGAAATTGGCCAAGTCAGATTGCAGGATGTCCGGGAAAGTTCCTCAAAAATCATGTAGCAAGGGAGGTGGGGAGGAGGGTGCGACATACCTCCCACACTTGTGGTTGAAATATGCCTCTGCGTATCTCTGTAGATACATCTCCTACAGCCGACATGCAGTCTGGACATTCTTCCAGAATTTTACTTGAACGTACAAGCAATGCCACATGGAGATCATGTGACAAAGACCACCTCACCTCTATGGTCTTTTTCCAAAATCCCAAAGCCCTGGTCCAGCCATAAAAAACCTTCAGGCAGACCCTGATTGGACAATGTGTCACCAAATTCCCAAGCTGTGCTCCCCCCAAAACGGCCAGATCACCAAAAACAAGGAATAACAGAGAAAGTGTCAGGACCCAGAGGAACAAGGACTCGGGGGCTTAGATGCACTGCATCCTAGACCAGGCCCCGGAGCAGAAAAGCAGGGACAGGCCGGTGAGCTGCAAACAAAGCCTAGAATTTAGTGGATAATAATGTGCCAGTGTCAAGTTCTTAGCTGGGACAAATGTCCCCTGGTCATGGAGGATGATAACACTACGGGAAATCCAAACTGACTGAGGAATAGATGGGAACTCTCTGTACTGTCTTTGCAACTTTTCTTCAAAGTTCAAGGGCATCCTTGAAGTGCACAGAGAGCCCCGGGGAGCTTGGATATACAGAAATGGGCAAAACAAAACGTTCTAACGTCCTTTTCAGCCCTTCTGCCCCAAATCCATCCCCTCCCTAGTAGCTCAAATGTGACGTGTGGCTTTTCCTTGCCTTTGGGAGTTCTTTTCCTTCTTTTTAATTTCTTTAAAGATTTTTTGATGTATTTGAGAGAGACACAGAGAGAGAGAGAGAGAGAGCATGAGATGGGGGCAGAGGGGCAGAGGAAGAGGGAGAAGCAGGCTCCCCCACTGAGTCGGGAGACATGGGGCTCGATCCCAGGACCCTGAGATCATGGCCCTGAGCCGAAGGCAGATGCTTAACCCGCTGAGCCGCCCAGTCACTCCCAGGAGTTCTTTTAAAAGACTCTTCCAATGGCGGATGACCTATCCTTGTGGAAGAGTCCTAAAGTGGGGTGGGAGGTGTCTCTGGAAAGATCCACACTTGGTCATATTTCAAATAACATAAAACCCACATGGTGTGAGACTCCCCCTGGTGCCAGGCCCTCTGCCTCCTCACGCCACCCCATCAAGCAGAGCCTGTCCTTAGCCCCATTTCCAAGAGGGGGAGACTGAGGGCCAGAGACACAGCCAGCCCGGATGGAGCTGAGATTCAGGCCTAGAGCCTGGTAGCCAAACCCAGGCCGGTCACACATCACAGCACGTCCTGGGGCTTCTCTCCTACCGGGGTACATGCCCCGCTCCCGCTCCGGGTGCCCACACACCAGCAGCATCAGTGGCACCTGGGAGCTGGCTACAAATGCCTCCAGCTGCCCCAGGCTGTGCCTCCAGAGGAGCTTCTGGAGCACGGGTGGGCACATAGAGTCTGAGAAGTGCACTCGGACCCTCTCCCCTTGAAAGGGACTCCAGTGAGAGGCTCTGTGACTCCAGGACACGTGCTGAGAGCGGGGACAGCCGTGCCAGGAGCTCTGTGACTCGGCTCAAGGACGTTCGGGTCTCACGCTTCAGCCAGGCACTTAATTGGCATCTTCCTCTTTCCGGCCCAGGAAATGCCTTTAAAAAGCTCCCTTAGAACCCAGCCCTGGGAACCCTGGCATGGCCAGTGGCTCGAGTCCCTGGGGAGGCCACTCTGCCAGGCCGGGCAGGGCCGGGGGACGTGTGCATGCAGAGGCCCCGGGCTGCCTCTGGTACTACCACACATGGCTCCCATGCGAGTCCCGTGGGCGGCTGATTCCCCGCCCCCAGCCCCCCACCTTCCCAGGGATGCAGCCACAGACACCCAGGGCTCCGGGGACTTATGCCACCTCCAGCACAGAGCAAGCGCTGGGACGGAGCCGGCTGGGGAGGAGGGTGTGGACCCTCCCTCTCTCCTGTGACCCCTGCCCTTTGAGGGCTGGGAAGCTTCAGGCAAGGGTCTGGGGAGACAAGTGGAGACAAGTGCTCTTCCCACCGTGGGGGCAACCCCCAGGGCCGCCGACAGCTCCCGAATCCAAGGGCAGGGCCCAGTGACAAAAAGGAAATTCAGGGCACTTGTTTGAAAAGTTCTGAGAAAAAAAAAAAAAAAAAAGTTCTGAGAATTTCAAGACCGTGAGTGCAGAGCACGGAACCGAGTGTGGGGGCCCCCGGGGTTCGGGCCCTTAGGCACCCTGCCGAGTGGAGCCCGGCACTGCCCAGGGGACCTTCCCGGAACCGCCCTGGGATGCCTCTGGCAGGTGGCAGCCAGGAGAACACACCTTGAGCCTGCAGACTGGGGGGATCCACACAGGCAAGGGCCCCTGCCTGAGACCCTGGGACCTTCTGGAGGCCTTCGGAGGGGGGCACATGGGGAAGGGAAGGAAACAAAGCAAAAAGGTTCTGGGGGTACAGGGCTGGCTCAGTCGGGGGAGCATGTGACTCTTAAGCTCAGGGTTGTAGGTTCGAGCCCCACAGTGGATGTAGAGATTACTTTAAAAATAATAATAAGATCTTTAAAAAAAAAAGAAGAAGAAGAAGAAGAAGGATTCTAGTAGAGGTGTCACCACAGCAGCGGGCAAGGGCCTGTGGGTGCAGAGGCCAGGTGGCAGGAGGAACATGGGAGTGCAGGCTCAGGGATCAACTCCTCACCTCACACCGGAAGCGGCGCCAGTAGAGGTGGCCACGGACAGAGACCAGGCCCCGTTCTCAGGGTGTCCAGACTCTGGGGCAATTACAGACAGCAGCACCCGCCCCCCTCCAAGCATGCTCCATGCCATGCAACGGTTCTCCCCACGGGCACGGAGACCAACCACAGAGCCACCCCCGATGCTGTCCCGCACGGTCTCAACTAAGCTGGCAGCAGCTCTGTGACATGCCACTATCAATAGCCATGCCCTACAGAGGAGGAGACTGAGGGTCGGAGAGGAACCTGCTCTCTGGGCTCACACAGCTGGCCAATGGCAGCAGCAGTATAATCGCCCAGATTGAATCACACTCACTTTCCCCCTCCAGCTGCCCCCGGCGTACACAGCAGAGTCCCTCTTCCTACTCCAGCCGAGAGGAGACAGGGGCCAGGGCAGAGCCTGGGGTGACAAGGACGCAGCAGTGGGGGCAGGAGGCATCACTCGACTCAATTCTTCGAAGTCAAATGACATTTGGGTTTTGAGGGAACTGCTGGGCTCCCTCCCCCATTGTAGGTGGGCTTCCAAGGTGGGCTGTCGTGGGGGGATCACATGCCCCCCCCTCCCCACCGTGTGCACCCAGAAGGGCCTGCCCTTGGGTTTAATGCTCCGCTGTCAGCATCTGGGAATTTTTCTTCTTTCTTTTAAGAATTTGGGTGGGTTTTTTTTAAAGCTTTTATTTATTTATTTGAAAGAGAGAGCACAAGCAGAGTGAGGAAGTGAGGGTCAGAAGGAGAAGCAGACTCCCCGCTGAGCAGAGAGCCCGACATGGGGCTCCATCCCAGGACCCCGAGGTCAACCACTTGAGCCAAAGGCAGACACTTCACTGACTGAGCCACCCAGGCGCCCGTGGAAATTGTTAATGATTTTTGAAAGCAGGCCTGCATTTTCATTTTGCACTGGGCCCTACAAATTCAGCTCCCATCCTGCCCCACTGTCCCGGGTGTCGTGCAAAGGCAGGGTCCTGCCCAGGTGGAACATTCCAGGTGCTGGCTGGCCAGACCACATTCAGTGCCTGGGTGGGCTCATTATTGGAGCCCAAATCACCCCAATGGGGTGGATCTGCAGCCTCTGGCCACGCCGGAGCTGGGAACTTGGCTGCAGACTGAGCTCCCCAAGATGAGTTGGGCCTTACTAGGTGCCCCAGGATTATGGTCCCCCCAAACATCCTGCTGTCTACCCCTCAGCCCCCCACTTCAAGGGGAAGCCAGTCGCCCTACCCTTCTCAGGCTTGAGGCAGTGTTGTTCTTCCGGGGATGTCTGCACCTCCTTTGCCCACCAGGCTTGTCCCTTGACCCACCCACCTCAGGGAGGGCCCACCCATCTCCCTCTGCACACAAGCACGCACATCCTCAGGCCGTAGAAGTTCCCAAGGTGGCTGCTTGCCCCTGGGAGGTATTTACACTCCTCCATTTGTCTCACCAAATGCAGAGACAACTGTCACCTTTGCCACCACTGTCTGCCCTCCTTCCCATCTCCCAGTGTGCATTCCCACATCTTCTGGAAAGAGCACTTAGAATGTTCTTACACGATGCCAACCCCACTTGAATCCCTGTGGCCTGGGCAGAGAAAACCCCACTCCCAGAATCCAAGGGTGGATATGCAGCCAGGCCTGGCCAATTAGCTCATTCTACCCTCTGGACCTCCATGACTGGTTCAGGGTGAAGAGCAGGACCCAAGTTGATAGGATCTGAGTTAATTCTGTGGAAGTGTTGGGAAGAAGGAATCTGACTTTCTATTGGAAAGGGAAGTGGGGAGATGTAAACCTTGAGCCATCAGGGGCCAACTGGAGAAGAAGACAGAGCCAGGGCTGGAGAGAAATCAAGTCCTGATAACAGCCCCTGGATCCAGCCATGCCTGAAGCTAGCAAAGACCATTTCAGTTATGCAAACATTGTTTTTCTTGAGTCAGCTGAGTCAAGTTTTGTGCCACTCATGCCAAAAAGAGCCTCCCTCTGTTGTGAAGGACACAGCTGTGCATGACTAGAACCCACAGTTGGCTCCCCAACACAGTTGCCAGGACTTGCAGAAATTCCTAAAGCTGGCCAGAGGAACGCTTTGGAAAGTAGTCTGCGCCTCACACTGGCTTTTCTTTCTAAGGCGGTTCGGCCCGCAGTCCTTCCAAAGAGTGCTCTCGTGTTTTCTTGCAGCACAGAAGAGGCTACACCCCTCATAGCAGGGAGACTCTGGGCCCCAGGTGCGGGCCCCCTGCAGAATTCCCCTCCCTTGAATGTGAGCAGGACTGTGGATATAACTGAAGGTCACTCCCACCAGTAAGGTACTGATTCAGTGACGTGGAGCGCACCAAAACGGAGATTATCCTGGATGGGCCTGACCAAATCAGGTGAGCTCCTAAAAGGAACCAGGCCCTCCTGAAATCAGAGGCTGAAAGCATGAGGGAGCCTGAGGAGGGGCAGCCACCTGGTAAAGACCTACGAGCGGCCTCTAGAAGCTGAGCACCATCCCCAGCCAAGAGCGAGCGGGACGACGGGGTCTCGCTCCTGAATCGGCAACAGCCCGCCGGAGCTTGGAGATGGGTCCTTCCCCCGTTGAGTCTCCAGGTGAGAACACCACCCAGCCCGCAACTTGTCTGTGGCCTTGTCAGACCCGAAGCAGAGAACCCAGCTAAAACAGTGCTGACTCCTGGGTGATCTTGGGATAATAAATGGGTGTTGTGTGAGCCTCTGAGCTCGTGAAGCTTCGCAGCACCCAGGGCACCTGGATGGTTCAGTTGGTCGAGCGTCTGACTCTTCGTTTTCGGCTCACGTCATGACCGCAGAGTGGTGCGATCCGGCCCCGTGTGGGGCACTGAGTGTGAAAACTAAAGAAAATTCTGTGAAAGAAAGGAAGGAAGAGAAAAAACGAAAAAAAAAAGAGAAGAGGACTGGAGAGAAGTGTGCAGCATTAAAAACGAACACACCTCTCCTCGCCTGGCTCTCTCTCCCGACGCAGGTCTCTGCTCAAATGTCACCTCCCCAGAGGCCCTCCTCGACCTCCCCGTGTCAGGTGGGCTCCTGTCTCGTCACCCACCGCCCTGTTACCCGCCTCGACACCCTTCATGGCCCTTCCACCCACCGCCGCGTCTACACCACGTGCTTGCTGATTCCATGCCAGCTCCCCTTTGGATCGGGAACTCGAGGGAAGGGGCCTTGCCCTGTCCGTGCCCCGGTGCCCAGAAACAGGCCATGAGACGGCCTCGGTGAACCCTGGCTGAACAAATGAGTGAGTGAGTGAGAGAGTGAGTGAGTGAACAAGGAAGTGAATGAAGAGCCACCATCTCAATTGCCCACGAGTGCTGCCAAGTTGCAGCTCTTGTGGGGAGCAGATAAGGCTGCGGTTTCCAAAGTTCCGGTTCCTCTTGAGCAGCTGAGGCACTCCCCATGACCCCTGTGGCCAGGGCCCCACGACTCCTCCTCTCACGGCGCAGGCCTACAGGAGGCTTGGCAGCCTTCTCCCCAGAGGCCCCAGGTGAGCCGAGGCCCCCGCTGCCCCTGCTCTGCACCCTGGGCTTGTTTACCGATCTCCCCGTGCCTTGGTCTTCTTATCTACAAAATGGGTACAGCAAGGGTCCACCTGGCTCCCACGGCTGCTGCAGGACTGATGGAGTCCTACGCGGGCAGGCTGAGAACAGCTCCAGCAAGTGTCCAGCCAGCAGGCGTTGGCACAGACACAAGCGTGCAGCGCCGTGGAGGAGAGTGGCTTCCCACCAATGCCTCCCCTGCCCGCCTTCCTGGGGCAAGGTGTGGCATGAGATTGGCCTGATGAGGGCACGGCCAGGCCAGAGCAGGGCACACGACAGACGCTTAGCACGCTGATGTCCCAAGGCCACGGGTAGAGGGGCCGTGTCAGCAGTCGAGGGAGTTGGTTCATCATGTTGTGGCCTCACCTCTGTGGGGGGAGTTGCCCAGACAAAGTGCCCCCCCTTTCCTGCCCTGAGCAGACCCTGAGTCTCTCCATCCCCACTGCCTGTTGGGTTCTGGAAGACACCGCCAGAGACTGAATGCCCAGCTCCCAGCCAAGAGGCGAGGGGACGGCAGCCCTTCGGGGAGGACAAAGCCTTGAGTTCCAGAAGAAGAGGGCCCGGGCCACGGGCTGCGGTGGCCGGGCCCCAGGCAGATGGACTGGGTGGCGCTGGCGTGACACCACACCGGTCCCAGCAGGGACGCCAGAGCTGTCGGGGGTGGGGGGCGGCGAGAGCCACAGCGTCACAGGAGGGCAAGAGGAGCGTGTGCGTGTCCCACAGCGGAGGCCTGTGCAAGCCGCGCCCGTCCCTCGCTGGCTTCCACCCCAGGCCCGGCTGTGCCACCCCTTCCTTGCTCCTTCCAGCCGGTGGGAGCACAGGGCGGAGCAGAGGTGACCTGGAAGCCTTGGACGGCGCACTGCCCCCGGCAGCCCCTGCTGCCTTCCCGCCCCACCGGCCCCAGAGCCAGCCGCCCACGGATCCCGGATTCCCCGGGGACCTGCCAGCGGGCTGACAGCGGCCAAGTACAGTCGGGATCGGGCGACCTGCCAGCGGCCCCCAAGTACGGGGTCTCTCTGCCGGGCGCTGGATGCCCCCCCCCCCTCTGCAGCCCGCTTGTCGCCCAGGAGGAAGGAGCGCCACCCTCGATGGAGCGGGGCTGATGGACAAGAGGGGCCCCTGTTCCCTGACAGCCACGTGTTGGCCGGTTGTACATCAGCCCTACGGCTGCCCGACCCCGGGACCCCGAGCCGGGTCACAGCCACACGGGGTGGGGGAACCGGGCCAGTGGGGGGAGGCCCACGTGTCATCGCAGCTGCCAGGCCTCTGTGATGCTCCCGTCCCTCTGTGCTACATGACTCTCTCTCCGGCCCTTCTGGATGGAGCTCCCACCTCGGCCCTCACTTGGAGTCACCCCGGGAGCCTACAAAAAATTGCCTTAGAATCTCCAGAGGTTCTAGGTATGGCCCAGGCATCAGGATTTTGGAAGCCCTTTGGATGACTCCAGGGGCAGCCGAGGTTGGGAACACAAGCTCCAGGTTCAGGAGCAGAGCCGAGGCCCACAGGCTTGAAGGCTGGGCCCCACTCCACTGCAAGGATCACACGGCCTGAGGGGTGAGCAGAGCCCTGCAGTTGTGCAGTCCTTAAGGTGTGCAACTGGACCCGGCAGCCCTGATGGGAGCACGGGAGAGAACGAGCATCCAACCTCCTTTGTTGAGAAATAACTATGCAAAGGTGCAGGTTCGACTCCCGGTCCTACTGTCCGTTCAGGAAATTTGTACTCAGTTCCTCCAACCACCAGTCATGGAGCCTGATGGTCTCAGGAAGGAGACAGACAGAAAACAAAGAATCTCACAAATGAATATATAATAACAAGTTTGACACATGCACGGGATGGAAGATATCAACAAGGTGAGTGTGGAAGACAGAATAATGGTCTCCCAAACCCGTCCACGCCCCAATCCCCAGACCCTGGAACACCCTAGGTTGTGTGGCATGAGGGAATTAGGGCTGCACGTGGAAGTAAGGTCGCTGAACAGCTGACCTTTATTTATTTTTATTTTTTTATGTATCAACTAGATTCTTTTTTCTTGATTTTAAACATAAGGTACAGTTTAAATATGTGACAATTTTTTTTAAGATTTTATTTATTTATTCATGAGAGACACACAGAGGGAGAGAGAGAAAGAGAGAGAGGCAGAGACACAGGCAGAGGGAGAAGCAGGCTCCATGCAGGGAGCTCGATGTGGGACTCGATCCCGGGACCCCGGGATCACGCCCTGGGCCGAAGGCAGGTGCTCAACCGCTGAGCCATACGGGTGCCCCAACCCGTGACAATTCCATATGCATAGATTAGAAGGCCTTAAAGCTGCGGGGTCACTGAGGCAGCAGACAGGATAAAGAAAGGCACGGGGAATGACAGAGTGAGAACATCTAGGCAAATTAGAATGAATCCACTTCTAAGGGAGCAGGTTAAAGTCGGTGTTCGCCTCCTTTTCAATTTTACATTCCTACCCCCTTATTTTCTTTTATGTTTTCAGTCTACACTGAGGAAATCTTTATTGTTTTAAATATATCTAATTATTAAAATTATGTATTTATTCATCTATCTACTGAGGTATGACTGGCATGTAACATTATGTGAGGTTCAGGTGTGTGACGTAATGATTCGATGCACGTGTGCACCCAAAGCAATCACGATAATAGTCTGGTTAATGGCCCTGGCTATACATTGTTACAAAAAAATGTTTTTTCTTTTTTTTTCCTTGGGGTGATGAGGACTCTAAGGTCTGCTCCCTTAGCGACTTAGCAATATGCAATGTGGTATTGTTAACTCTGGCCACCGTGCTGGGCATTACATCCCCAGGACTTATTTATCTAAACAGCTGACCCAGAGGTGAAGACATTCCCCTGGATTATCCACGTGGGTCCGACGGAACCACAAAGAGCCTTCAAAGTGGAAGATAGCATATATTTAATGTTATACGTCAGTTATGCCTCAAGGAAAAAGACGGGGAAGAGAGAATTAAAAGCAGAGAGACAGCCGAGTGAGGACCTCCTCGAAGTTGCCGGCCTGAGGACAGAGGAAGGGGCCGGGAGCCATGGCACCGCATCCTGCCAACAACCCAAATGAGCAGGAAACAGGTGCTCCCCAGAGCCTCCAGACGGGAGTGCAGCCGGCCAGCTCCTCGCATCTGGCTTTGTGAGACCCTGCGCAGAGCCAGGTGAGACTCTGCACCTGTGACACATGTAAACCGTGGTAATGTGTTGTGATGGGAAGTAGAAAGTGTGTATAGTGTAGTGTGGTTTGGGGGTCAGGGAAGGAGGCTGCCAAAGGAGTGGAGTTTGAGCTGAGACCCACAGAATGAATAAACATCGGCCCAGCAAAGGAAGGAGGCAGAGATGCAAGGGCCCTGGGGCCAGAGGGGACCTGGTCTGAGGAAGGGAGGAAGCGAACGAAGGCCAGTGTGATTGGAGGGCAGAGCACTTGGGGCATCACCAAGCCTTTGGAACCCCAGATTCCTCACCTGTGAAGTGGGATTACAATGACGTTCCCTTACTGTGATGATGAACTGGGCCCTGGGACCTTGTAGCGAAGTAGCTGGAAGGATGGGCTCTGCAGTCAAACCAGAACTGGTTCAAACCCTAAGTCTTCTGGTTACAGCCTGGGTGACCTTGGCAGACTGTTCCCCTCTCTGAGCCTTAGTTTCTCCATCTGTCAGGCTGCTGTGAGTTTTAGATAAGAATGTGTCAGGCACGCTCAACAAACACTGGGTGTCATTGTTAGGAGACTGCGGGCCAGAGCTGGAGAGGAATGTGCTCAAGGTCACACGCCCTGGTGGCTGAGCTGGATGGAAACGAGTCTCCTGACCCTGGCCTTGGACCTGCACAGCTTCTCTGCCTGCAGGGCCACAGCCAACTGAGGCTGGGAAACTCAAACCCAGAGAGCTGTGTGTAGCACCTGTGTTGCAAGAGCATGGGGTGTGCTACAGAATGCATGTGTGCAAATGTGTACATGAGAGTGTGCACATGAGTGTGCATGCAAGTGTGAGTGTACAGGAGGGTGTACATGGGCAAGGGTGAGTGTGAGAGATGGCAAGTGTGTCTGCATGTAAACAGGCATATGTGCCTGCGAGTATGTGTGCACATGTGCATGTGCAGGTGAGTGTGTATGTGAATGCACACACATGAATAGGAGTGTGCGTGTGCAAATGTGCTTGGCGGTGTTGAATGGAAAAGTGAGGACACCTACATGGCTTGGGGGACAGACAGACAGGCCAGTGAGTCCTTATGTCTGAACAATTTCAGTCCAGCTAAACAAGGGAAGTGGAAGAAATAGTTAACAAAAGGCTCCCGGCCCTGGTGGGTTTCTTGCAACCATAGGTTCTCATTTTGCACAGTGTTCTTCCAGAAAGCAGCTCACCCTCCAGGCATGCTTCACAGAGATGGTGGGGAGGGGCAGGGAGCAATCCTTCCCTCCAAGGGCTTGTGGTGGCTCCAGCCCCGAGCATTCACTCTCCACTGGGCACAATGCTACTGACTTCACGCGCATAATTCACCCAACAGCCATGTCGTTCGCTTTACAAGTAACAGAACTGAGGCTCAAGGAGCTGCACAAGGCTCGGTGTGATATACTGTTTTGAAAAAGAACACTGTAATTATCCAGGCCTCTCTGTATTCAGAACGCTTGGCAAGTGACTTGGCAGCTGCCCCCATCAAAGGTAGTGTTTAGGGGCACCTGAGGGGCTCAGTTGATTGAGCATCCCATCCTTGGTCTTGGCTCAGGTCATGATCTCAGGGTCATGGGATCAAGTTCTACATCGGGCTTTGTGCTCACTGGGAGCCGGCTTAAGATTCTCTCTCTCTCTCCCTCTGCTTCCACCCCTCCCCTCACTTGCATTCTCTTTCTCAAATAAATAAATAAATCTTAAAAAAAAAAAAAAAGTAGCGTTTATGTCCCCACTTCTGGAATCTGGGTTGGTCTTGTGACTTGCTTTGGATTCCATCATTTCTGGAAATGGTGTTGCACCATACCTCAGCTTAGGGTTCAAACAGCATGCCTCTGCTCTCTCTCTCTCTCAGACTCTTGTCTCCATCAGGAGAACAAGCCTGCCGGAGAATGAGAGACACACTACCCAGCTGTTTCCATCTCCCTGGATGATGGTCAGCCACTCCCCAGAAACAGAGCCTGCAGCAGACCCAGCAGCTGACTACAAGTGCGTGAGAGATCCCAGCTCAGGCCACAAGAACCATCCAGGTGATGGTTCAAGCTAAACTGTTGACTCACCAAGTCATGTTATTTTAAACAACTAAGTTTAAGAATCGGGGGCCCCTGGGTGGCTCAGTGGTTTAGCCTCTGCCTTTGGCTCAGGTCATGATCCCAGGGTCCTGGGATCCAGACCTGCATCAGGCTTCCAATGCGGAACCTGCTTCTCCTTCTGCCTGTGTCTCTGCCTCTCTCTCTGTGTCTCTAATGAATAAGTAAATAAAATCTTTTTTTTTTTAATTGGGGGGGATCCCTGGGTGGCGCAGCGGTTTGGCACCTGCCTTTGGCCCAGGGCACGATCCTGGAGACCCGGGATCAAATCCCATGTCGGGCTCCTGGTGCATGGAGCCTGCTTCTCCCTCTGCCTATGTCTCTGCCTCTCTCTCTCTCTCTCTCTCTCTGTGTGTGTGTGACTATCATAAATAAATAAAAATTAAAAAAAATAAAAAAAATAAAAAAATTGGGGATCACTTGTTACACAGCAATAGCTACCTGACATGCTCATAATTGTACAGCTGTTAAAGGTAGAGTCAGGACCCAAAGCCAGGTTTGTTTGACTCCAAGCTCTATGATCTCAACCCCTATACTCAGCCAGCTCCCCCAGAAGGGAAATAAGTAAGAAAACCCAAAGCTGCTAAAAATCCCACTCTGGCTTCCCAAATGTCAGTCTACACCTTCTTTGGAACATGCCTCATCCCTGCTGTCACCCGCCTCAAGACCTCCTGGCTGGGTCCAGCCCTTTTGCCTCCTCCTCTTCCCAGAGTGCAGGTGGGGACAGAGCATTCCTTTCAGCCCTGCATCCTCCGCGCCGCCCCCCCTCCTCCCCGAGCTCCCGCTTGATGAACACCCCCCCTGCTCTTCTGCAAAGCTCGTTCGGAGTGTTGGCAGAATGAACCCAGGGTTTCTACACGTACATATCAGCAGCTGTGATAAAAACCAGCTGTAAGGCCTAAAAATAGCCTCCCCAAGTTGCCAGAGATGCCAGGTTCTTGGCTGCGGAGAAGAATCACCCCCAAGGTGGGGGCACCGTCTTCTGGGGAGAATAACACCTGCCAAATGCCCAGGAGAGCCCTGGGCCAGGCCCAAAAACCTGCCTGCGGGCAGGCCTAGCAGAGCCCCAGTCCCTGGGAGCAACACCCCTCTGAGAGGCATGCACGGGGAGCCAGGCCCTCTCCTCGGGGAAGTCGAGGCAGGGTCCAGAGAGTCCTCCAGAGCAGGGGCCTCATCTTGCCCCCCCCCTCCATCAAGGCTCTCTCTCCCCTTCTGCTCTTCTCTTCCCACTTCATTGCCTCCATAAATTAAAGATCAGGCTGTGGAGGGATGCCACCCAGGTCCATCCTCACGAGCTGTGGCTTCACCCCAGGAGCCTCAGCCTCCTTGGCCACCCAGAGCCCACGCCTCACTGCGTGGTCCTCAGGGTCCAGAAGACAGGGCAGGCGCAGCGACTGGCCGATGAGCCAGTGCCTGGCAGATGTTGCTCCTTCTGAGAAGGGTGGCAATGATGGCGAGCCCTCCTTTCTTTCTCTCCCTAATCCTTACCCTCCTTTTGGCCCCCAGTCCTCCGGCTGCTGCCCTTGGGCACCTGTCCTGCCCCCCGCCCGGCAGGCTCGGAGCCGGGGCCGGTCTTACTGAATTCCACCTGCAGCCCAGCCAGTTGCTGGGACTCGCCCCGTGTCCGGCTCGCAGGGGGAGCCCGGGCAGGCACGCTGCCCCCCCACACCCTGTCAACTCTCACAACAACCCCTGGGGAGCCGTTTGGTTCCCGGCCAAATCCCGGCACCCAGAGTGAAGTGTGGCACATAGTAGGTGTTCCAGCAATGTTTCTTGAGGGACCAGAGGATCCAGCCGTATTCTCACCATTCCCATTTTACAGATGAGCAACTGAGGCTCCGAGAGGGCAGCCAGCATGTAGCAAAGCACAACCCTCGGAGGCTGAGGGAACCCAGGCTTGGGTAGGTGACAGCTCCCACGGGCAGGATTCGAACCCAGTTTCACTGGCCCCAAAGCCTGAGTCTTAACGGCCGATGATTTGCCCGTTCTCCTACCTCTCCTAGCTGACATCTCCAGTGCAACGTCCTCCAATCCAGACAGTCGTGCACACGCCGTGTGGCCTTAGGTAACTCCGCAACCTCTCTGAGCCTTGGACTCTGAATTTGTGAAACGGGAAACCAACCTAGCCGCACCCAGGCAGGATTTCCCTCAGCTCATTTTTCATCTGGTTTCTCGGTACCTAGGGCTGGCTGTGGCATGCAGTCGGGGCCAAATAAATCTCTGTCGATTAATTAATTGAAAAGACAAGTTTACTTTAGAGCACAGGAGTCTGCCCAGAAGCTCGGGGCTGATGGTCTCCGGGAACATATTTCTTCTCTCTCCACGTTAAAGAAAGAGAAACGGCAAATGGTAGGAGAGCCACTGGGCACTCGGTTTATGGGGGAAGGACGAGGGGGATCCCTTGTGTGCAGACCCCCCAGACCCGTGGAAAAAAAGATCTTTTTTCTAATCGAAAAGTAGGCAAGTGCGTGAGAAGCTTTCTTTAAAATGAAACATTGAAGGACTAGATGCCACGTTGGTTGTGATCCCAGCTCCCGGCTCTGTGGGGCTGGCTGAGCAAGGTCCCACCATCCTCCTCCACTGGAGGCCGGTCGCTCCTCCCTTGTGCCCCAGCGCAGCGCCAGGCTCTGAGAGACTCCGGTGAGAAGCTGAGCCCACTCCCCCGACCCTGAGGCAGCAATCCAGAAGGTTCAAGAGCGGAATTCCTGAGGTTCCAAGAGAACAGCCACGAGTCCCCAGTGAGCACGTTCAAGCACCAAGGTGGGTGCTTTCTGGAGATCCCAGAGTGCTTTCCGGAGAGGTGGGGGTGCCTGCAGCAGACTGCACCCCCAGGGCCAGCATCAAAGGTGGCACCCACCAGGGGGGCCCCAAGTCCCTTGCAGGAACTCACAGGTGGCAGCCTCCTCTTCATACACCAAGGAGAGGCTGCGGGCTCTCAGGACATCTGGGGCCCCCTGCCCTCCACTTTCCAGGGCTCCCCAGCTCGGCTGAGCTGCGCCGTCCAGTGGAGCCCATCCTGGGCACCCAGAGGGTGTGCAGCTCACAGACAGCCGTGCCCGCAGCTTCCTGGCCAGCACCTGCTGGGCCGGCTGACAGCAGGCGCCGCACACACCCACCGGCCTGCAGTCTGTGGGAGCGAGCCTCGCTCTGGGCTCAAACAGGACAGTGGGGAGGGTGTGTGTGTGGGGTGCCATGCCCTGGTGTGCAGCTCCTGGCTGCTGCCATGACTGTGGGAATGAGGGGCACTTTTACAGACTTTACAGACCCTTCCTGCTGATCCTACCAGCGCTGCCAGGCTCAAGGGGCCAGCAGGCCTGGTCAAGGCCCCATGCCCAAGCTGCCAGGGAGAGGGAGGGGACAGGGGCCGGGCGGTCACACAGGCCCACTCATGCTCAGGAGGGCCCCACCCTTGGTTTAATGCTCTGCCCTTGCCGTCTTGAACTTCTTGCTTCTCTCTGAATAGGAGCTGCACATTTTAATGTTGCACTAGGCCCCCAATTCTGTAGCCAGTCCCGGAAGAGGGGGCCCAGGGGCCCGGCAGGTGAGCCCCTTCCTCCTGAGATTCTCAGATTTTATGCAGAGGCTTCAGACACAGGCTCTCCATGATTAGAGATCCGGGTGCCCCCCCACCCCCACTTCTGCAAACCTCCTTGAGTGCACAGCTGGGCTCATGGGGGCTCACACACTCACTCGCACCCATGCGTGCCCACGTGTGCAACAGCAGGTCACACCAAGGCACAAACTTCCTGCTCGGGGGACCTCAAAGTGCCACTCGAGCACACCCAGAAAGCAAATAGGGCAGCACAAAGCTGGGGAGGGGGCATCGGGGACAGAGGGAGAGAGCTCCTGCCTCCCCCAGTCTCCCAGGAAAGGAGGTATCCCCCTCCCTGGCCCAGGATCCCACTCAAGCCCTTTGCACCTTATCCCATTGAATCCCTGCAGCTGCCCCTGATGTAGGTAGGGTGTGTATTATACCCATTTCCAGGATGGAAAAACTGAGGTTCCAAGAAGAGAAGAAGTTGCTTGCTGGAACCAAGGCGGGCAGGCTCAGGAGCTCCATGCCACGCAGTGGCTCCTGAAATAGGACAAGCCTCCCTGCCCTCCTCTGTGCCTCTGGCAGGTGTATCCCCTCTTCCAGGTCCCTGTCTGCAGGGTGCCTGTTCCTCAGGGGGCTGCTCAAGCTGGGTCCTCCCTCCGGGGCTCCACTCCCACCTCACCATGGGCACAGGTGGAACCAGGGAAGCAGGGGTCAGTTTTTCCCAGGGTTCCCGGGCCGCCCCCACCCTATAGCCCTTTGGCTGGCCTTGCCCTCGGAACTCACGGACCGGGCCCCAGGAAGGGCTGACGGGTGTGCCTGGTGAGCCACAGGGGAGGGGAAGCAGCAGACCCCCCCCCCCCAGGGTGCAGGGGCAGGTGTGCGCGTGCAGAGCAGGGAGGGGAGGGCAGGCCGCGGCTCTGGCCAAGCTGGGAGGGGGGAGTGGGGGGGCCCCCTGTAGCTGCCCAGGAATTGCAGGAATCTTCCTCTCGAGATCCTAAATGGAGCTTCTGAAGGTTCCAAATGGAACATTCCAAGGGACCTAGTGAACCTCCTCTCCCGGGTGACGCCGGGGGCACCCCCGGCTCCGCTCGGGCCGGGCTCTCCTGCACCCAGGGACAGCGTAAGGACAGGCCTGCGGGCCGGCTGCGTGGCCAGGACGGCGGGGAGGAGGGCGGACGGGGAGGCCCGCCGCCCCCGGTGAGCCTGTCCAGGCCCCGCGGCCCCAGCCTTATTTGGTCAGAGGCTGCGCCGGCCGCTGGCCGAGCTGCTGGGGGCACCGGGGAGGCCCCGCGCCACCTCCCCACCGGGCCCCCTGGCCGGAGGCGGGCACTCGGGGGGTGCGGGGTGGCGAGGGTCAGGCCCAGGCCACCGTGGCCTCCCTGGGCTCCCAGCCGGGAGGGGACAGGGGTTCCCCGGCTTTTGCCTATATATGGCCGAGGAGAGGCGGCAGCGCTCGGCCGGGCCCCCGGGCCCCGGAGGTATTGTCTTAAGAGGGTGTTTGGCATCGGGCAGGGAGGCTTGGATTCTTGTACAATCCTGGCAGGGAAATTGTTTGACAGCTTTGACGGTGTTGGTGTTCTGGAGTCTCCGCGAGGAGCCTGGCCCCGAGGGCCGAGGGCACGCGGCCCATCACCAGGCGGGTGAGCTCCGGCGGCGGGCCTGGGGCTGTCCCACTCGGGGCTCGGGGCGGGGAGGACGTGCAGCGAGTGTAGTGGAGCCCTGAGAACGGGGGGGGCATGGAGGGGCGCCCGGGAGGTCGCCACCGGGGGGCTGCCGGGCCCGGGGTCCCACTGCGTGCGGCTGCAGTGAGAGGACGGGTCCACGCCTCTTAGGCCCCAAGGAGTCGGATGCTCCTGTCGTCCCTGCTGACGGACGAGGAAGCCAAGGCCCAGAGAAGGAAGGGGATTCAGGACTCCGGGCTCTTCCTCCAACCCTGTGGGGACCTCATCAGGCCAATGCTCATTGTTCACAAACGCGTTCACAAGCGTGTCCTGAGCTCGGCTCTGGGCCGGGCATCATCCCAGGCTTGGGGCAACCACAGTGAACCAGCTAAGAAATGGCTTGTCCCCAAGAGAAACATCCTGTCAAGTAAGGTACCCAGAGAAGGTCTCTGTGCAGATGATCTTTAAACTGAGGCCCAAAGACAACACAGAGTCAGTCCTGGGAGTAACAGAGGTGGTGTCACAGGCGGAGGAAATAGCACGTGCAAAGGCCCTGAGGCAGGGAGAAGCATGATCAGGCCTGGGCCAGCCAGGAGGCCAGGGTGGTTGGGGCAGAAGGTGCAGTCACAGGTCACGATCACAGGAGCTTCAAAGGTTCACGTCAGGAGGGGGGTGGGTTTTACCCCCGAGCAGTGGGAAGCTGTGTTTTAAGCAGAGATCTAATATAATCGCATGTGCTACCGTGCATGAGAGTCTGCGCTTGGCTAAGTGCTGTATGTTCATTTTTTCATCTGATCCCCCCACATCCCTGTGAGGGGAGTGGAATCCTTACCCCCATTTTACAGATGCAAGTTGAGGCTCTGAGAGCTGAAATGACTCGCTGTGTCCTTAATACGGATGGGATAGGAATCCTGCCTTCCGTCTTAGCCGGGGCAGTACAGACCCTCCCACATGCCCACCCGGCAAAGCAGCAGGGCCCGAGGGGGGGCCGACCCCGCCTCCTTCCACCTGCCATCCCTCCCGCTGCCCCCTTGCAGAGCCGGGGACCCCGCCTGTTTCCCAGGAAATCCCCCGGTGGCAGGCACAATGGGATGGTCGGTCACCTGTCCTCGGGGGCTCGGGGCCCCACTGGCTGCTTAGACTGGGGCGCAGACATCCAGGGCCGCCGCGCCCGCACACCTGGCCCCACGCCCACCCCCGCCCAGACCAGGAAGGGGCCGCAGAGAGGAAAGCAAATAGCAACCGGTGTGTTCGCAGGCCTCGGCCTCCCACCGGCGCCAGGGCAACACCACCTGCTCTCAGACAGCGGGCGGCAGGAGGACAAAAGCAGGGCTGGGGCTGCGGGCCAGGGACGCGGAGCGCGGGAGCAGGCCCGGGAACCGGCCTAGCAGGGCGGGCTGGTCCCGAGTCAAGGAGGCCTGCCTTGAACCCAGAGGTTCTGTGACCTCGAGCGTCTTCTGGGCCTCAGTCGGCCTGTTTATTAAATGGGAACGCAGGGACAGCAGGCACGGCCGGAGGTTCGCTGAATGCAGGCCCCGTGCCAGGCGGCACCTCCTGGAACGCTCGAGCCGTCCTGGAAGGAAGGGCTGTTAACTCTGTGCAGACAAACAGCAAAGCCCAGAGGCGCTGACACAGCCACCCCAGGCCACACAGCGGGAAACTGGAGCAGGGATGTGAGCCGGGGACCATCTGGCTTCAGACCCAGGCCCAGCGCGGCAGACGGTGCTCTGCAGAGGTGGGGAGCTAAGGGGCTTGACCCTAGGCCCGAGAATCGGCTTCCCGGACACCGGGACTGAGGGGGAGGCCAGGAGAGGCCAGGCTGTCGAGACCCACACCATCCGGGCTGATCTTGGGGGACGGCGGTCAGGAAGGGGTCTTGTCGGTGGGTCACGAACTTGTGACCTTCAGAGGCGGGTTCTATGACTCTGACCACCTCCCTCTGACCTTCAGCTGCTTCGTATCTGTATTTAGAATGACTCGCCTTATTATTTTTCTTTTTTTACCTAAATAAGTTTATTTCAAAAGGAAATTCTCTATCACCGAGGTCAATGGAAAACCACTATTACCTGCCACTAAGAGAAGATGCCCCTGAACATGAGCACGGTGAAGACGAACCGGGTCGCTAAATACTGTTGTTTGCCCATGGTCCTGAGCCGGAGGCTGCTCTTTCTCTGCCACAAAGGGGGTTCGGAAGGGGCTGCTGGCCGTGAAGACGCACCAAGCCTCAAGCTGAACTAAGAAGGATAGGAAAGCCGTGAGACGGGATGGCCTGGGGGTGCCTGGGGGGCTCAGGGCATGATCCCAGTCCCACACTGGGCTCCCCGCAGGGAGCCTGCTTCTCCCTCTGCCTGTGTCTCTGCCTCTCTCTGTGTCTCTCATGAATAAATAAAATCTTGGGGAAAAAAAAAAAAGAAAGAAAGAAAGGGAATGGCCTCGTCCCCGGGCCCCATGCCCACCCCGTGGCAGCCTGGGTGCCACATTTATCACACACCCATCTGGGCCGGCCCCATCCTTTAGAGATGGGGCGGCCGGGCCCCTAGAGCAGGAGCCACTGTTCCCTGAGAGTTTGGGGCACGTCCTGCACCCACAGCAGCCTCAAATGTGCCACCAGGATGTGTCCCCTCCTGTCCCCTGCTCAGGAGGCCCAGGGACTCCAAGCTCTGCCCTGTGCCAAGTACATCTCCAAAATGTCATGCCCTCCCTGACGCCGTAGGTGCCTAGACTGTCACTGTGCTTCCAGCATTTTCCGCCCACGAGGCCGCTGGCATTTCTGCCCAGTGGCAACCCTGAGAGGTTCTAGGCAGCGGCTCAACGGCTCAAGTCCCAGGAAGGCGGCGGCATGAAGGGTGTTGGCTTGGTTCCCTGGGGCGTTCAACGCGCCGTGGGGCTGCCAGCCGGTCCACGGGCTGGGACCCTCTGTCTCGAGAGCAGCCGACCAGGCCGGCCTCCGGGGGGGTGGCTCGCCCACAATTCCAGAACCGCAGGCCGGGGCTTGCCTGCCAGGCAGCCGGCTTGCGTTTATCACCGGGCAAAGGCAGAAAGAAGCCCTTCTGCCTTCAGGTGGCATCCCGGTGACAGACGCCCCCACGGAGCTGCGTGTCACCTTCTCTTTGGGGGACAATTCTGCCCTCGGGTTAGAGAACCCGTAGCGTGGAGTTGGGACGCCCCACCCCCCCCCGCCCCGCAGCCAGGTGAGGCCCGGCAGCCCGCGCTCACACCTCAGCTCTGCTGCAAACCGCCCGAGTGACCGCAGAGACGGGGGCCGGCTCCCTGCACCCCCAGATCCTCATCTGTGACTTGGGGGCTCATAAAACACACCACTCTCCAAGGACTAAAGAAGTAAAACACGTTCTACGTTTCAGATAGTGCGAGCCCTCCACGAAGGCTGGCCCAGGCCATCTGGGGTTTTTGGTCTTTGTTTTCCACCCTCTCCCACTTTTAAATAAGGCAACTGTAAATGTTTTTGTCCCCGAGGATCAAAACATTTTGCCAAACAACAGAATGCTGGATCAGAGGGCACGGGCGGTTCCACGGCAGTTGTTCCTTGCACGGAGATTGACCTTCCACGTCGGAATGTGTTTACAGCAAGAGCCGATTGTGTCATTTTCTCCGCATCCCTGCCAGCACTGGGTTTTACCACTTTATAACTGTTCCCTAATTTGATCAAAGTGGAGAGGGGCTTTGTCCGCATTTCTTTCTTTCTTTGTCTACAAGTCTGTGCATTCTTTCATGTTACAATTAACTGCTATTTCCTTGGGAATACACGGTGTGGCGGCCTCCTTGGAATGTTTCTCAAGTGGCATCTGCGATGCCAAAGTCCCCTTGTCAGGTCCACCTTAGAAGCGTCTTCTGAGCAGGGGAGACAGGAGAGGTTGTCGCTCGGGGTGGCAGTGAAAGCCTCTCCCCTGCCTACCCCAACCCGTGCCTTCCCGTCACCTGATTATCCTCAGAGCCTCCCCAATGGAGGAAATCCTCTCCTGGGACTGCGGCTGCAGGCATGGAGGCCGGAGGAGGAAGAGTCGATTGCATTCTTGGAGCTAACAAGTGAGCCAGTGAGGCAGAAGGGTAACAGACGCCACCCCTGTACCTCCCACCACTGCCCTCCTGCACCGCCCTCCACGCTCCTCCAGGGACCCCTGGGTCCCAAGAAACTTTCCTTCCAAACCATGAGGTCAGAGCAAAACCCCTCCACCGAGTCGTGATAAGGTGATGACTCTCTGTATTCCTTTTTTTTTTTTTTTAAGATTTTATTCATTCATGAGAGACACACACAGAGAGAGGCAGAGACACAGGCAGAGGGAGAAGCAGGCTCCCTGTGGGGAGCCCAATGTGGGACTCGATCCCGGGTCTCCAGGATCACGCCCTGGGCTGAAGGCAGATGCTAAACCGCTGAGCCACCCAGGGATCCCCAACTCTCTATATCCCTTAATCATTTCAGTTCCTGGTGTCCTATTAGCAAGACACCCAGAGCTCCTTCTTGGGTCCTCCCTCCCCCCGAATTATCCAAGGACCCCACAGTCATCCTCAGCAGGTGGAGCTGCCACTGGCTCCCCAGCGAACGTCCCTGCTGTTATGGCATCTTGCCACCGCATGGGGTGGCTGTTGGAGACGGCGCCAGAACAGTCCTGCAGACCTTTGCCCATTGGGCAAGGACGTCTGAGCTGGTTAAGCCCTTGCCTGGGGCCTGGGGTCACCCATACTCGAGACTTGAGTTCATGGCTCTCGGGGGTCACCCTTTCAACACTTAGCAGAGTGACGTGCCCCACCCTGCACCCTACACACACCCTAGGTCCCGACATCTAGCACCTTGCTGACCCTGCCCAGAGCCCCCTGGGAGGACAGGATGGCAGCACAGCCCCTACTTTGATGGAGGGGGACCTGAGGCCCCCAGAGGGTAATTTTTCCAAAGTCACTTGGCCAGTTAGCCCCACTTCAAGCTGAAACCCAAGGTCTGGACTCCCCTTTCACTAGAAGCTCCCAGTGAAAGTCCTCTTCCGGCCCCCCGAACCAGAGCACCCTCACCACCCCCCAGTCGTGACACCAAAGAATATCTGCAGATTGCCCGGTGTCCCTTGGGGAGCAGAATCAGCCTCAGCGGAGAACCTCTGCTCCTAGACTCCAGCAGTGGCCTCTCCTGACCTTGGGAGCCGGGCCCTGTCCTGGTGGCCCCGGGGGCCCTGCTGACCTCAGCCACTCTGTCTTCCAGCCCGGGCACGCGCTGTCCCCTCCGTCTCCGGTCACCCTCAAATCTCCGGTCCCGTTCGAGACCCTTCACACCCTGGGGGCCAGCGGAGAGCACCCCTGACCACGCCGCTCGAGTGACCCCCGCCCATCAGCCTCTCCATCCTTCTCCCTGATTTATCAACCTCTTTGCCTTTTCTTAAATCCCTCTGTTTCTGTTTTGTCGTTTACGGATGAGCTTATTTCTGCCTCGGCTCCGTGGGGCAGGGGCCTGCATGTCCCGTTCGCCGCGAGCGGCCCCGGCTGCACAGCAGACATCAGGAAACCCGAGTTTCATGACTGAATGAATGAGCTGGGTGGACTTCTCTCGGCTTCTAGAAATGGATCCTGTGTGTCCCCAGGGCTGCGAAGGTAGGGAGAGCCAGGAGAGCCAGAGGGGGCCCCTTCCGTGGGCCTCGGGCCCTGCACACACAGCCTTGACCCAGGCTTTCTGGGGTTCTTGGAGACGAGAGGGGAAACCCGTCCCCTGGGCTTAAGGAGCCGCAGGCCCGGCCCTACTCACCAGGGCCCGGCTCGGATGGTGAGGCCCGGGGCCTAATTATAGAAGGCAGGTCTGAGAGGAAGTGGCTGCTCTGATTAACACCCTGAGGTTTGTTCACCCCTCACTGAGACAGTCCCCACGGGGAGAGGAAACCTGTGAAATGAACCCAGCCGCCGGGCCGGGGGGCCTCCGGTTCCTGGCTGAGGGGCGGCCGGAAGCCGGCTCTGCCTCCCGCGGCTTGTCCACGTGAGCGAGCCTCACCCCCTCTGCACCTTGGTTTGAGACAAAGGGACCCGGGCCACATTTGATCTTCGAGGGGGCTGTCCCGCGGGGGTTCAGGCAGGGGCACCACTGTCAGGAGCCCTCTCCGACCTCAGTTTACTCAACCGCAGAATGGGCTGACGGGGACCCCGCCTTGCAGAGAGTCTCTGGGAGGATTCAGGGGGGAGGCTCGTGCCGCCAGCTGGCCCAGGACGGGGTCTGGCACAGGATGAGCGCTCGGCCGGCGCTTCCCGTCGTCAGATTGGCGGGGCCCAGTCAGAATGAGAATGTGGGGCCCCTTGCTCAAGAGAAACTGAGAACTTCGAGATGGAGACAGCAGAGCGTTAAGTGGGGCAGGGCCCTTCTGAGCCCCGCGTGACTGCCCGGGCTGCACACCCCGGGGTTGGGGAGGGTGGCCCGAGGGGTGAGGGGGGTGGGGTGGGAGTAGGGGCAGCTGCTCCTTACAAGGATGCATCCCTCCCCACGACCATCAGCAGCAGACCTCAGCCCGCGGTCAGATGGAAAATCCCGCATCAGAGCGCCACGCACAGCACCAGGCGGCGCGCGCAGGACGATGCAGTAAGTGGACACTCATCATACGTATTTGGGTGAGGACCAGGGCAGGAGGCTGAGGCTCCCACCTCCTCTCCCCGTGCGGCTCGCTCAGAGCGGGGGCGGGGTGCAGTTAGAGCAGAATTCACCTGTATCTGTAACATTTTATTTCTTAAAGAAAAAAAAAAGCTCAGCACCTACTGTGACCTCATAAGCATGTTAAAAACTGGGTGGCGGTGGTGGCGGTTGTATTATTTTTCTGAAAGCTTTCCCTTGTCTTTGCAGTTTTAAAAGATTTCACCACTTTTAAAAATGTGGAAACCCTCAGATTAGAAAGTATCTATTCTTTTACTACCATCCGGTGAGTAAGGGGCCTCAGAAACGCTCAAGCATTAATTGAGCACCTACTACGTTGCCTGGCCCCGTAGGCAGGGAGGCAAAACCAAGCATTTTGCCCCTCAGGAGCCCAGGGCCCAGCAAGGGGAGACAGAAAGGAGACCTGCCTGCCCTGTGCCCACACGACGGGACCCACACGACACGGCCCCGACCCTGGCATGGGGCTGCCACTTGGCTACTTTCACAGGAAAGCGGCACCCAGTGTTTTTTGCCTCCTGCAGAAGGAGCCCGGGAGCCTTGCAGGAGCCTGGTAGGTACAGAGGGCTGTGGGCAGCAGCAGCAGGTACATTCAGCCCCAGTCTCGGGTGGGTGGAGGGGAGCCCCCGGGGCGGCCCCCACCACTGCCGAGCCCCTTAGGTGAATGAGAGGCATCCCCCTGAATTTTCGGCAGCCTCTCTGGCGCTAATGGGGAAACTGACCCCAGTCAGGGCCACCCGCCCATCCCCCCAGCCCAGGGTTTAATTTTGCCGAGGCCTGGGCTGGTGGTCCCTGCTGGGGAGCAAGGCAGCCCCCGGCCCCCTGCCACTCCTTGTCATTTCTGTCTTCTTGGTTAATTTTTTATTTTGAAATATTTCAAAAAAAAAAAAAAAACAAATAATTTCAGACTTGCAGAAAACGTGCAGAGAAAAATGTGCGTATCCCCACCCCCCAGCTTCTCCTAATAGTAACAGTCTATGTGATGGCACAACTGTCAGGACCAAGAAACTCCACATCGATGCAGGACCGTTAACTGAGCTTCAGACTTTATTTGGAGTTCACCAATTTCCCCCCTCACGTCTCCTTTCTGTTCCGGATGCACATGGCCTTTGGGCATCCACCCTCCGTCTCTAGCAGCGGTGGGGGGGGGGGGGGCAGGGGGGAGGTTCTCTGCTCCTTTCTGGTCTTTCATGGCCTTGCCCTGTTCGAAGAGTGTCAGTCCTGTATTTTGTAGATTCTACTTCAATTTGGGTTTGTCAGATGTCCCCTTGTGTTTTAAAATGAGACATAATTCACATTCCACAAAATGCACCCTCTTACAGCGTACAACGCCACGGCTCTGGGTATGCACAAGATTGTGCAACAGTCACCACGATCAAGCCCCAGGACATCTCCCTCACCCCAGGAGGACGGCCCCGGCCCCCTTCCCACCCCCCCATACCCCCCACCCCCCACCCTCCGCCAGCCATGGCACTTTCTCTGGTTCCCTCTCTCCGCGACTCTGTTCCTGCTTTTCTTTCGGTTTCTGTTTGTGTCTCTGCCTGTGAGTCACGCTGTTGCTCTCACACACGTTCTACTTTTCTCTGTGTCTGCATCTGTCTCCCTCTTTCATTCTGAAGGGGACACAGGCAAAGCCAAGAAAACAAATAAAGAGCAACCAGAGGGCAAGCTGGGGGCTCTGGAGACAGACTGGTAGGGACAGAGAATGTCTGAGGGTTCCAGCTAGATGGGGCAGCCCCGGGGACCCCTCCAAGGAGGTGACGATGAAGTCAATCCTACAGGAAGGAAAGCAGCCACTGCTGGGACACATCCAGGCAGGAGGGCAACTTGAGCCAAGGCCCTGGGGTGGGAAGAACCCCAAGGGACAAGCCAGCGAGATACAGGGGGGCTAGTCAGGGGTCTCCCTATGCACCAGGATCACAGGCTCTGAGGTGGGAACCCCAGCCAGCCCACAGTGCATAAGTCACTGGTGAACCTCTGAGAACCTTCCATAACCTTCCAGGCAGAGCCAGACGGTGTGCTCAGCACTGGGGACCCTGGGATAGACATGATCCACCTCTACCTTATAAGAAGCTGCAGGGGGAAGGTACAACCCAGGCTCTAAACAAAGTTTGTGGGTTGATTTGCTCAATATTTACCTCGGAAACACTTAGTGAGCGTTTGCTGCAGGCCAGAACCATAAGTGGGCATGGGCAGTGCCCCGGCCTCACGGGGCTCCGAGTCTAGAAGGAGAAGCAGCTCCCCGCGCCCCCTGACCTGTGCCGAGAAGGCCGCTCACTCACCCAGCACACAGCTGCTGCTGCTCCCTGCACGGTGGACACACACAGGTGACCCCCGAGGGGGATCCCACGTCCACAGTGCAGTTTCTAGAGCAGAATGGCGTGGGTTCCTGTCCGTGTCCTGTGGGGCATGATTCGCTGAGCAGCAGCCTTGGGCATATCAGTCCCCCTCTCTGAGGCTCGGCCCCTCCTCTGTAGAGCGGCCTGGCATGAGCTCAGAGAAAAAGATGTCAAGTGCCGAGCCCCGTCCACCCCCCCACTGCCCACATTCAGAGAGCACCCCCCACCCCACCCCACGCCCTGCCCTTGACCGGCGCTGAGGGGGCAGGCTGGCCAGGAGGATCCCGGGCAGGCTGGAGGGTCCGCACCTCCCTGGGGGAGGGGGCAGCAGGGGCAGCAGCTGGATCCTGGCTCGTGTCCTTAAGTCACCGAGGGCAGCACCAGGCCGGCTGGCTGGAGCCCAACAGCCTGGGTCTCATTTGTGATGCAAATGGCTGGCCGTGGCTTGGGGCCAGGGCACATGTCCCCAGCCAGGGCCCCAGCTTTTATTCTGAGCGGAGCCTGGGGAGGGAGGGAGGGAGGGAGGGAGGGAGGGAGGCAGGGAGGGAGGGGAGCCTCCCCAGGCAGCCACGAGAGACCTTCCCAGGTGGGTTAGGGGTGAGCAGGGACCCCAAGGCAAGGGGACCCATTTCCAGAGGCGGACAGGGAAGGCTGAGGCTGGGGCCACCCTCTGATTGCTCAATGGGACGAGGGGGACCGTGGTGGCTGGCAGAGGGCCCCATCCCGCTGGAACCCAAAGGTCACCCGTCTGGGCGTTCTCCCTGCAATCCCGCAGAAACCAGGGCACCGCTGTGTCACAGCCCGTCATTTCCTGGCCAGTGCGCGGTGGCTCTGCGGCCCCTCCTGGATCCCCTGCAAAGCTGTGGCCACGCAGACCTTCTCCCTTCATCTTTCTCTGGCTCCCGGTCACCGCCAGCCCTTCCCACAAGCTGCTTCTTGCGTCTGGAGGATCTTTGCTTTCACTGACGCCAGTCTGGCTTTGGGTCTCTGCCCTAATGCTCTACGTGTAACTGTATGTAGATTCTTTTTCTTAAAGACGGTCCCACAAAACCCGCATCTCTCCCCAGTGGTGGGAAAATGTCCCCTGACACTCTTCCCCGGTTGCCGGGTCAGCTGAGTAGGTCCCCCGTTAGGTCATTCATTCATTCAACACATACATACTGAGCAGCTCTTCTGTACCAGGCACTGTTCTAGGCACTGGAGACAGACCAATGGACAAGACAGACAAAAATGCCTGCCCCGTGGACCTACGATCCCCCGGGGGTACAGGCAATCGACAGAAAAATAAGGAATATTCGAGTAATAATAACTGACGAATGTCAGCTTGAGGTGTGACGAGAGCTGCAGGGGAAAATGAGCGGGGAGCGTGGGGCTGTAATTTTTAATGGAACAAGGTAGGAGGTGGACACCTGGGGATGAGCGGTCTAGGTAAAGGGAATAGCATGTGCAAAGGCCCTGAGGCAGAGGCTCACCTGGGAGGGCTCAGCACTTCTCTGTGGTGTTTACCAGCCAGAAATTAAACAATCATTCCGGTGATGATTTACACACTTTCTGGCATACCCACTAGGGTCTTGTATTCGGTGCTTGTTCACTAAATAAATGGAGAAAGGACTTACGCGTGTTTTTATTTGAAGGGAGGGGTTGGGGCTAGTGAAGTTGTCGTGGAGCCTCACCCCACCCTGAGGCGCAGGGGCAGCTCACAGGCTGGAGCTCTGCGGGCACATGCAGGCCAAGGCACTAGTGGCAGGCGACAGGGACAGCAGGCAGCTTTTTTCAGGAGCCTGGGGGCGGCAGGCACGAGCGGATGAGAGCAAAGCAGGGAAAAGAAGAACAGGGAAGACTCCACATTCTCCAGGCTTGGCTTGAGGCTTCCGTGAGCCCCGTTTAGACACCCCAGAAGGAACCGGGAAACCACTTGCGGGGGGAGGGAGGGGGTCCAGGTTCCTGCCCGGTCACTGAATTTGGAAAATGAATTTTAAAAATGTGGCCGTGACGCCCCTTGTGTGCGCTTCCAGGTGGCCGCCTAGCAGGGGAGGCGCGTGCAGGGGGGTCCCAGCAGGTGTGCACCGACCCAGACCACGTCCTCCCCTTCCGCCCACATCCCAGGGGACCGGTGACAGAGAAGCCCCACCCACCTGGCGGGACACCCCACAGCCAGCAAGGGAGCCAGAGCAAGCCGTGTGGGGGCTGATGGGAGCCCTTGGAGAGGGTTCCAGGGGCTGGCGCGTCGTCGAGCGCATGCACGTGCTCCGCCGGGCGAGGACGGAGGGCCCTGGGCGCAAGACGCAGGTGTGTCCAAGCTGGAGGCGCTGATGCTGGCTGTGGGACAGGATGGGTCCGACCTGCCTCCGTGACGCCGAGCCCGTGCGCTGGTAGACACAAGCTGTGCGACTCTCCTGATAAAAATGCCACCATGATTCATGGCAGGGAGGTGACCGCCCGAGCGGGAGGCTGGAGAAACCGCCGGGCTGGGGTGCAATGGAGGCTGGGACGATGCGGCTCGCCCCCCAGGGGGACCTGCCTGTCCCCTCCTGTCCCACTAAACCAACCATCCCCGCAACCCGTCCCCACCAGAGAACAGCAGCGCGCCCCCTCCTCTCCGGGGAGGACGGTTGGGTGGAGACAGCCACCAGCGGCAGGTGGGGACCTCAGGGAGGTGTCAAATGCTATCCTGGGTGGCCGCACAGAAGCAGGAGGGGAAGACATGCTGGTGATGGGCTCTGGCTGTAGTGAGGAGCAAGTGAAGAGATGCTGGGGGAGTGGTGCCTGGGGGGAGGGGAGAAAACAAAGATGCCAGAGAGTCCTCCCAGTCCGCCCGTGAGTCCTCCCAACCCGCGGGAGGCTGTGCCAAAGCCACGCCAGGTGCCAGCTTTTGTTTGGGGTTGGGGGGAGGAGCGGCTCCATGCGTTCATCCCCACCCAGTGTCCTACCTATATCCCCTGTGCCAACCTCAGCCTCCGCTCCCAGGCCACACTCTTGCTTTGCAGGCCTCCCTGCCGGCCAACCTGGCTGGACACATCCGACCTCAGGCCCTTTGCACGTGCTTGTGACCACATCGGGAACGCTCTTCCCACGCTTGCCTCTGCATAGGATCTCTGTCCAGTGAGCCTTCCGCGGGGCCCACCTCCCACCTGGACCCTCCTGATTCTTCTCCATCCACTCACCTGTTCGTCTCCTTCACAAATTTGTGACTCAGTGATTTCTTTGCTCGCCTTCCTGATCAGGCAAGCTTCAGTCAGGGCACTGCCTGGCCCGGGCATTCGGAGAAGGAGCAAAAGGATCTGGAGCCACCGGGGACCCAGGGCAGGTGCCCCGGAGGAAAAGAAGGGTCGGTTACAGGAAGCAGCCCCAGGGCAGGAAGAGCCCCAGGCCAGGCTGGGGAGGGTGATTTAGAACCAGACGGCTCCCCAGCTGAGCCCCGGTCTCCTGCCCCAGAGCCTCGTTCCCAAACTTATGCAAGAACAAACAGGGAGGCCTCTCCTGACTCAGAAGCACGCTTTACTGGGACAAAGAGTAAATAAACTGATATTTATACCACGGCCCCATCGGGTGGCCACTTGGCGCGGAGGCAAATATGGTCAAAACTGCGCTCGGAGGCCCTCGGGGAAGAGCGAGGCTGTCCCGAGAGGAGCCCGGTGGGAGGTGTCCGCAGCCCACACTCCCACAGACGCCTCTGATCGCCCAGGACAGGTCCGGGTGGCGGGGGGGTCACCTCTGGATTCCTGTAGACCTTTCCCAGGTCAGCTGCTGCCTGGGTCCCGGGCCCGTGGGCAGGGTCCCCATGTCCCCCCTGAACTTTCTCCTGAGGACACACCCCCACGCTGCCTCAGGTGACTTCTCAGCTTGGAAGATGATTTCATTTAAATACTTTAGAATCCATACGTTCAGCAAGAACTATGAGTCACCCTGCTGTGCCCGGCTCCCGCGCAGTGGCTGGCTCATAGGCGGCTCTGACACGCTCCTGATCCACCCCAGCAACCAGTCTGAGATGGGAGACAGGGACTACATGAGCAAACAACGCCCTACACTGAGAAGCCCCCGCCCAGTGGGTGCTCTGGAGGAGGTGGGCGAGGGCAGGTGGCAGGGAGCGGCCGAGGGTGGGCACACGCAGGAACGTGCCCTCCAGGGCAGGGGGAGCTGCTCGTGCAAAGGCCCTGGGACTTCCTTCCCAGCTCCTCCCTGGTTCTCTGATTATCCTGGTTACTCGTGTCCTTGTTTACTGTCCATCTCCAGGGGGCACCTGGGCCTCTGCCTTTGGCTCAGGTCATGATCCCGGGGTCCTGGGATCGAGTCCCACATTGGGCTCCCCACACGGAGCCTGCTTCTCCCCACACGTCTCTGCCTCTCTCTGTGTCTCTCATGAATAAATAAATAAAATCTTTGGAAAAAAAAAAAAGAAAACCGGTGAGGTTCCACTGACAAAGTATTTATGGCCGTGTCACCCGGTTCTAGGAGAGAAGGCCAGAGGAGCAAACAGAAGCGTCATCTCCAGGGGCTGGCATTGCAGGGAATCCCTCATTGCACTTTGCCAGCTCCCAGCGTTTTACCGTGAGGTTCTATTTATTTTTAATCTGTTCTGTTTTTCTGTAATTACAGAAGCAACATGCGTCTGTGGCACCACGTTCAAACAAGGTGTAAAGTAAGAAGAAAAGTTCATATTCGCCAGACACAGCGCCTCAGCCTGCCCTGAATTCCCGGAATGCACCTTTCATCAGACCCCCTGACCTCCCAGGGTCATGCCTGCAGGTTGGGGGAGGAGTTTGCCCCCCCACCCGTGTCCACCCACGGGCCACAGAGCTAGGGGCTCGGGGTGGGGGGTGAGTGTGGGCGGGGGCCTGGGAGGGCCGAGCCCGTCCGCAGTGTTGTTAAACGGCCAGCCACCTCCCTCCCTGTGCGTCCTGGGGACACCGCCCCCCATGGCAACCCACTCCCTGTTGAGGGCTGGTGCTGCCCCCGGTCACGGCCTCTACCCTGTGACCTTGGGTACAGACATCGAGAAGGACGGGGTGACTCTCCAACACGTCTTCCAAAACAGAAGCGACAGGTAGGTATAAATCAGTGCAGGGAGGGCCCCCAGAGTTCTGGGTTTCCCCCCTGGTGGTTTCTGTTGCTCTTTTCTGGAATATTCTTTCAGTATTTCCTCGTTTTTTCCAGAGCCACTGCCATCCTGGTTTCCGAGGAGCTGCTTGGTGAGCGGCGGACACCCCCCAACCCCCCAGCGCCAGCACCCACCCTGCCCTCTGTGCCCGCAGCCCCGGCGGCCCCAGCCCCAGCAACCAGCACACAACTCGCTGTCTGGACGCTTCGTGGGAATGGGGCGCACAGGACGCCCCCATGGCGGGCTTCTTTCATTTAGGTGCGTCCTCGAGGTCCGTCTGCGTTGTGGCGTCTATCAGAAGTTCATTCCTTGTTATGGCCAAATAATAATATACCTGTTGTGCGGCTGGACCGTTTTTGTTCATCCATTTCTCAACTGATGGACATTTAGGTTGTTCCCACTTTCTGGCCACTAGGAATAGTGCTGCCGTGAGCACTCAGGGTCGAGACTGCTGTGTGGATGTTTGCTTTGACTGGTCTCAGGTGGGCACCTGGGGCGGAATTTCTGGGTCATATGGTAGCTCTATGTTTGATCACCTGAAGCCCCTCCAGGCTGTTTTCCGTCTGACACTCCCTCCAGTAGGAGGCTTTCAACTCTCCATATTCCTACCCACCAACACTCACCAACTTACCAACACCCTCCAACACCCACCAGCATCCACAACACCCACCAACACCTACCAACACCCACCAGCATCCACAACACCCACCAACACCCACCAACACCCACCAGCATCCACAACACCCACCAGCACCCGCCAACACCCACCAGCACCCGCCAACACCCCCCACATGTGGTATCGTCTGGCTTTTCATTCCAGCTATTCTATGGGCGTGAAGTAGAATCTTACTTTTTTTGCTTTGATTTGCACTTAGTGTTATTCTACTTTTTAAAGATTTTATTTACTGATTTGCGAGACACAGAGGCAGAGAGGGAGCACGCACACACGTGGGGGGAGGGGCAGAGGGGGAACGTCAAGCAGACTGTGCTGAGCAAGGAGCCGGACACAAGGCTCGATCTCCCGACCCGAGATCATGACCTGAGCCAAAATCAGGAGGCGGATGCTCAACCGACGGAGCCCCTAGGCGCCCCGCGCTTAGCGTTATCCTCCTAAGCCAGGTGAAGCTGTCCTGGGAGGGAGCCCAGGCTACCCTCAGGCGGATGTTAGAGCCCCAGAAAGGAAAAAGACGGGGCCCCCATCTCCCCAGCTCTAACCGGCTGTTCTCCAAGAGGATTCACAAAAAATATTTTTTAAACTGAACCATCGAGACCCTAAAAAGGAAACAAATTCAAATTTTCCTCTGGCAACAGGGAGCAGAGTCTTTCTCAATCTCTGAAGAAGCTTAAGAGAAAAACTGGGGCGGGGAATGGCCAGGTGGCAACATACAAAATTGACAAGCACTAAACACAGTGGTTCTTGGGCCCAGCTTTACCGTAGAATCATCTAGAAGCTCTTAAACGCATAGCCATGCCCAGGCCCTGCTCCCTGGGAGCCCGGGTGGGGTCTGGGCAGTGTTGTTTTGAGAAGCTCCCAGAGGCAGGTCCTGAGGTGCAACCGCGACTGGAGCCCTGATAACAGGGATTGCTTGGGGTGGGGCTGCAAGGGCCTTTCTAGATTCCACGGCCGAGTATGGACCAGGCGTCTGGGTGCCTTACTCCCATCCCGCGGGGTTGAAGCCAGCCAGCAAGCGATGCTGCCGGTGGTGTTGCTCCAGTGCGATCCTGAGATCCCCAGAACTGGAGGGGTGGGAGGCGCTGAGCTCCCCGGAGCTGCCCTGTTTTCTCAGCACGGGGCAGCCAGGACGGCAGCCCAAGCAGCCTGGGAGCAACCAAGGACCCCCTGGGGCTCCTCCCTCAACCCCGGCCCTAAATGCTCCTTCCACGCGTGTCCCATGACGCACAACGAGCTATGACTATCCTTTTTTTTTTTAATTGATGGAGAAACCGAGGACCAGAGGGGGTGAGTGGCTCGCCCAAGGTCACACAGCGTGTAAGGAAAGGGACTCCAATTCAAGCTGGGGTCTGATTCCAAACCCTTGAATAATCAACCCATGCACCCAGCCACCTCCGGAGGCAAAGCCGACTTCCAGGTGTGGCAGTCCATCTACCTGTCCGTCCCTCCCTCCGTCCACTCAGGGCCAAACCATCCCTAGTTGGACGTCGGGCCGACGAAACCCATGTGGATGCGATGCGGCCCCGGTTGTCCCCCGGCCCCTCTCCCATGGCTCGTGGCCGACAAGCGGGGCCCCAAGAGCTTGGGGAGAGGCTCGGCAGGGCCTGCTGGAGACGGTGGCAAACCGGGGAGTGCACCAGCTGGTCGCTGTAGGGGAAGGCAGCCCAAGAGATACGCCCCCACCTCATGGTCCCTCGTGGCTGCACCCGGCATCGTGTCACTGCTCCCTCCAGCGGGGAGCCTGCAGCTGGCCGAGGGGCTGGCTTTGGGGTCTGCCAGCTACCGGGCCCCTGGCCTTGAGCACGCCCCCCAGCTACTTCGAGACTCAGCTTCTGCATCTGCACAACAGGGACAGGGTACACACGTCCTGCACGGAGTTGTGTGGATTCGAGGAGCAGACACCGCTGGGCGGTGGGCACAGGGCCTGGCACCAGCTGGGTGCTCAGTAGGCACAGGGTTGTCTGACCTGCCCGCCCCAGGAGGAGGAGCACGGCTGCCCCACACCCCTGCTCACCTCGGACACCTCCTAACACCTTGCCTGCAGATTCAGGGCGGTGGTCTTACCCACAAGCCGCTCCCAGCCCGGGCCCCTGGGAGCCACGCAGCCTCCTGCAGTGTGCACCCCTGCCTTGGCCCAGCAGGGTTCAGGCCGCCAGCTGGTCGGCGACTGGGCCCCACCGGTGCGCTGACCGTGGACGAGCAGGGTAGTGGAAGGCCTAGGCTCGGGCAGGGGCGAGGCCCACCCTCCGCGGGTGGGGGCATCGGGGGCACGCGGCCCAGAGAGCCAGGTCAGCTTCAAGGAGGAGCAAGAGGGGCTCAGGCTCACCCCCCGATGTGCTGAGGCCGGGCCCGGGCCCTCTTACGGGACGCCGCCAACAGAGGAAGAGACAGCTGCTCAGGGGAAATAAAAGAAAGAAAAATGAGAGAGAACAGGGATGGGGGTGGACAAGGAGACCCAGGAAGGTCCGGGGGTCTGGGGGTGGGGGTGACATCTGAGCTGACACCTGGTGACCCCGGAGCTAGGGCTAAGAGACGGGGAGGAGCCAGGGCAGGACATGGGGCAGGAGAAGGGACCTGAGGGCTGGCAGGGCCAGTTCAAGCCCGCCACGGAGGCTGCGACGGGGACCGGGGTTTCTTCCAGGGCAGTGGGGAGCCACAGAGGGCTCTATCCAGCGAACAGCGGATTCGGAGTTACCTTCTCAGACAATCGAGTCCGCTGCTATAGATGAGAGGCGGGAGGGGGTAAGAACAGCCGCCGGACCCCCCCCTCCCCGGCTTGGGCTCCGGCACCCGGATCAGAATGAGCAACTCAGCCGCAGAAAGAACCCCTGCCCGCTAGTGTCTGCAAGAGGCTCACACGGGCTCCATCCCGACTGTCACCCAGCTCTAAGCACACACAGCTCTGCTAGGAACAGGCCTCGGGCGCCCGGGGGCTCAGCGGTCCAGCGTCCGCCTTAGGCCCAGGGCGTGACCTCAGGGTCCGGGGATCGAGTCCCCCATCGGGCTCCCTGCAGGGAGCCTGCTTCTCCCTCTGCCTGTGTCTCTGCCTCTCTCTGTGTCTCTCATGAATAAATAAATATTTTTTAAAAAACCAAAACCAAAGAACGAAGCCTCTCCTGTAGTCCTGATGCCATTAACACGGGCTGTTTCCTTCCGTGTTTCTACATGTGTGCAGAGTATCTTAATACATTTACTTTATTTTAGGATTTTCCCGCAACAGTACTAACTTTAAAATTGAAAAAAAAAAAAAAACTTTATTTTTTTATTTCTCTAAAACTACCCCCATCACGGGACGGGGAAGCCAGCAGGCGGCACCCAGCACCCAGCGAAAGACGACCTGGGTCGTGCCTGAGGCCCCGGGCTCAGTGGGCCGCAGGGCCGGGCCTGGGGAGGTTCACCCATCAGGGGCGGCCAGGCTGCAGCGCACCGATGCCCAGGCCGGGCTCCGGCGACAGCGGGCAGGGGGCGCGGCCGATAAGCAGAGCCGGGCACTTATCGGCCGGCGCAGCAGGCCCCGGAGGTATCGGGAGGGCCAGGTGCCCGCCGCACACGTGCCCGTGCAGACGCCCAGCCCCCACCCCGGGCGGCCCCCCTGTCCCCCTGGCTGGGCCTGGGTGGCCCCCAAGCCAGGGGCTCCTGGTCTGCTGTTTATGTGTCTGGGACACAAACACAAGTGTGACTCAGCAGCCAGGGCAGCGAACGGGGAGGTCCCACCCCAGGAGGGCTGTGGGGTGAGGCAGTGACCGGGCCCAGGCCTCGGGCGGGCGGCATGGGGCCTCCTGATGCGGAATTCTCCTCCCGAATCCTGGCTCTGCCCCAAGTGGCTGCGCCCACCCAGCCTTGGTTTCCTGTCTGTGAATGGGGTGCAGTCGACCTCTGGCCCCGCCTGCGGCTAGGAGGGGTCAGGGAGGGAGGAGCCCCAGAGCCCGGGCAGGGGTGCAGTCAACCTCCTCCCCTCACCCACGGCTAGGAGGGGTCAGGGAGGAAGGAGCCCCAGAACTTGGGTAGAGGTGCAGTCAAACCCCTCCCTGCAGCCAGGAGAGGTCAGGGAGGGAGGGGCCCTAGGGCACAGGCAGGGGTGCAGTCAACCTCCCCCCCCCGACCCTGCGGCCAGGAGGGTCAAGGAGGGAGGGGCCCCAGAGCCAGGGCAGGGGTACTGTCAACCTTCCCCCTACCCCTCCCCACCCCGCCCTGCAGCCAGGAGGGGTCAGGGAGGGAGGAGCCCCAGAGCCCAGTTCTCACGCGCCCTGGGGCTTCAAGGACCCCAGGCCCAGGCTGGCAGAGGCCATCATGTTGGACCCGAAACACGGGGTACCTCGTCTACACGCACGACGCCAAGGGGCAGGGGGCAGAGGCGTAGCCTTAAGGCGCTTCTCTCACCCCCACCATCCTGCTTGCCCGGCTTCCCTGCGGCCCCCCCATGAGCGTCCCCCGCCCGCCCCGCCTGCCCTTTGCCCCCCACCCGCCCCGTACAGGGGGAGGCGGCCACAGTCATCCTCCCAGGGGCAGGGGACACAGCCGCCACCCCAGGACAGGCGGGAACCAGGCGGCCGCACAGCCCGGGGTGCCCAAGCACTGGCCCTCCGCACCGCCGCGATGGCTCCCGGAGCAGGGGTGCGGGCCGGAGGGCGCGGGGGGCCCTGGGGCACAGACGGTCCACCACGAGCTTCCAGGGGGCAGGTGGCGGAGGCCGGTGACACGGCAGCCTGGAGCCACCGGCAGCCGCCCCCTTGTCCCAGACGGGAGCCTCAGTCATCCCTTCTGTCAAACGGGACGTCGACCCACTCCTCGAGGGCACTTCGGGCACCCCGGGCCAAAGCCCCACCCGAGCTCTCCCTGCGTGGAGGCGCTTCGGGTCCCAAGTCCCGCTGAGTGGGGGCGCCCGTGAGACTTGAACACGTCAGTGAGGAAGCCCAGCTGCCCCCAAGGGAGGGACCCAGGTGACCCAGGGCACCCCGGTCCCTGAGCACGCCGAGCCTCAGTTTCCCCGGGGGTGAAATGGGCGCCCAGCGATGACAGGCCTGGCTCTGCCGGGGGGGCCCGAAGGTAGAGAGAGAGGCCCCAGGCCACCAGGGACAGTCTCCGCAAACCCCCATGTGACCCTTATGCCCCGGGACGCGGGGAACCCGCCAGCAGTCTGGGTGAGGGGCTTCTGTCTCCCCTTGGGAATAGTCCGGCCTCCCGTATTCCAGGCAGCCTTGATCCGCTGCCCGCCCAAGCTCCCCACCCTCCCTTGCACTTAGCTCCGGCCGAGTGACTACGTTCTGAACGATGAGGTGGACGAGGAACACGCTGTGCAACGCCCGGGAAGTCTCCTTGGGACATCTCAGCTTGAGGTACTCCCTTCACCTTCCTCTTCTTCCTTTTGCCGCCTGGAACTTGCACATGAGGGCTGGAGCTACTGCAGCTATTTTGTGCCATGAGACGGTCTTGAGAAAGTAAGCCTCGCAGTAAAATAGTTTAATGGGGAGTTAAAAGGAGCATGAGTTCCTGATGACTGCAGCACCATCACTGAAGCTCTGGACCGCCTGCTTCAGATTTTTTTTTTTTTTACATGGGGAAAGAAATGAACGTGTAAGTAGCTAAGAACCAGTGTTATTTTGTGGTTTTCTCTTGTGTGTCACTCAGTCTAATTCTAAGTAATGCAGGCACGTTGAGACGGCTGTATGTCCAGAGTTCTGGATACCAGGGACAGAAGAATAAAGTTAAATAGGCTTA
Organism: Canis lupus familiaris; assembly: GCF_011100685.1. Lineage (NCBI taxonomy): Eukaryota > Metazoa > Chordata > Mammalia > Carnivora > Canidae > Canis > Canis lupus. The sequence continues at coordinate 43,163,573 of NC_049245.1, read as the reverse complement.
TGCAGAAGGAGGAATTTATTAGTGCTTTTAACAGAAAAGCCCAGGGTCTAGCTTCAGGCATAGCTGGATCAAGGGGCCCCCAACGGTGTCACCAAGACCCTCTCTCTTCTCCGCTCCTCAGCTCTCCCTGCCCCTGTGCTGGCTTCCTTGTCAGGCAGTGTCTCCATAAGCACAAATCATCCCTCCCCATCCCCACCGGGTCCCTGCGGCTCTAGGCTTATCTGCTCCCAGCCTGGCTTCCCAGCAGAAAGCGCTTCCTTCCCCAGGAGTTCTAGTAGAAGTCCGGGACTGACTCTCGGTGACCCAAACCACGTCACATGCGTATCCCTGGGAGCCAATCACAGGGGCCCGGCGGGGGCGGGGGGGGTCCGTCTGAGCTGTGGGGCTGAGTGAGGGGTGGCCCATCCATCAGGGAGGTAGGCCAGCTCCTCAAAGGAAAACCTGGGGGGTGTTCAGTGAGGAAGGGGTGAATCCTGGGAGGCAGGACCAGCCGGTGCCACCAGGGATCACCTCATCTGTGCAAGAAGCCGAGGATCAGGGAGGCCTGGGGCTGGTGGGCCCCAACCCCACCCCAGCGTGGAGGTGACGCCGTGCGGCCCCGGCCCTGGCCCAGCCCCTCGTGACTATGCCTCCAGGTTGCGAACAACAAGCCAGTGGTCTCAGAAGCCCTCCCCTCCTCTTTAGCCGTCAGTCTGCTCATCAGGAAAGTGGGATAATGAGGCTCCATCTGGTAAAGGAAGTGCCCCCCCGCCCCCCACTGCTGGCTGGAATCCCCATGGCTCACGTGGCAGCCTGGAAGTCCAGGGGGGCCGCTCCCGGCCTGGGCATCCTGCCCTGGCCCCGCCCCCTGCCAGCTCAGACACCTGACCACGCACGAACTGCACCTGTGGGCCTCGCACCTGTCTCCACCTCCGGGAGGGGAGGAACATCCCCCCTTCCAGGAGCGGCCGAAGGATTGGTGGGGAGCGGGGGCCCAGGGGATTTTCAGCACAGCCCTGACTCCCCCACTGTGGGGCTCAGGATCACGCTCAGCTGGCTAGATGGGCACCCCCCGTGAGCAGCGTGTCCGGGGCACAGGACCCCAAGGAGCTGGGCACAGAGTGGGGCCATGTGGTGTGTTACAGAGCCAGTGATCGCTGCGGGCCCCCAGAGCTCCATCCCCAGGGAGCTTGCACCCCAGCTATCCCCAACCCCAGCCCCACCGCCACCCAGCCCTGTTGGGGCCACTCCTGGGGGCTCATCCCCTACCCCTGAGGTCAGAGGGAGAGAGCAGGGCAGCGGGCAGTGCAGCCAGTGGCCCTCGGGTGTGCCAGGAGGACACGGTGCCCGGCACATCCTGTGTCCACAGCCGCAACCTGGGCGCAGTCCCCCCCCTTCCTCTTCTGCCCCCGGGGCACAACTTCTCTCCCTCTCCTCCCTGCCAGGCTGGCTGGGACAACTCACCACTCACACTTATGGCTCTGCTGTCCCCTGAGCCCAGGCCCGGTCACCACCACCCTCGTCCCCGCCCTGCACCCCCAAGCCATGCGGCCCTGGTGGGCCAGACCTGCGAGGCTCTGCACAAGCCTGGATGCTGCTGACACACTTAGTGTGGCCCTCGGACCACGGTGGCAGCTCCAGGCTTGTCAGCACGCGTGTCTGGGAGCGAATGTGTGCGCACCTCTGTGAGTGGGCACGTTTGTGTGTCCACAGTGCATCTGTATGTCTGTCTCTGCACATACACACATGTGTGTCTGGTGTGTGGAGCGTGTATGAGGTGGCTCTGTGTGCATGAGCGACTGTGTGTGTCTGGGTGTGTGCACGTATACGTGCCTGTGTACACGTGCACGGGGGCCTGTTCCTGTATATATGGGTGTGAGTGTCCGTGTGTAGCATAGAGATGCAGGGGTGAGTGTGTGACTTGTGTGGATGCATCTGTGTGTGTGCATCTCTGAGCGTGTATGTGTCTGTATGGGGATTGGGGAGAAAAGGAGAAAGTGTGAGTGTGAGTGTGTGTGTACACCTGGCCCTCTAGCACCCAGGATGACGGCACAGGTGCAGCTGAGGAAGGAGCTGGGGCCCCCTTGGCCCCGTACACTGGCTGCTAGGGACACAGGCCAAGAAGGGACAAGGGGTGCCACCCCTGCAGGACAGTCACTGCACATCCTCGGAGAGGCAGACGGGGGTGGAGGCAGCCGCGCTCTCCCTGGCGGCCCTGGGTGGGGCTGGGGTCCCTCACCCTCGGGGCAGCCCCCCTCCAGGGCAACGCGGACACTCCGAATGTTCCCTGCGAGGGTAACGGAGACCATCCGTGAAGAGCTTCCAGCGCGGTGCCCGGCCCAGGGCAGCCCCCCGAGGTCGGCGGCTGTGCCCATCGTCATTATTTACGGTCCCTGCGGTCCCCACCACCCCGGCTCAGCCGCGGCCGCCCTGCCCTCCCCTTGGAGCCTGGTGACTTTGGAAACTCTCTTCCGTGTGCCACCCCCCGGAGCCCTCGGGCCTGGGACCCAGGCGGGTGTTTTCAAGGCCCCAAGGCCTGTCCCCGAGGCTGCCACACGTCGATAGCGACAGGAAGTGGGCTGGCAGCGTGTGGCCCCGCAGATAACCCTGGCAGCGCCCGCAGCCCCTGCCCAGCCCCCAAGCCCTTATCAGCCGCAGCAAATGTGTCCCCGAGCTGGGAGCCCCACGCTGACCTCCCTGACCCCTGGCCGGTGCGGGCAGGGAGGGGGGCGGGGGGGGGAGTGACGGGGACAGAGCCGGGTCCCTGGTGAGAAAAGCCACCCTGCCTGGCCGGCCTCACCTGACCTGACCCTGGGAGCCCCGACTCCTCCTGGGCAGAGGCCAGGGGTTCTGAACCACAGAAAAGAGGGAATCAGTAGACCTCAAAGTGGAAGAGGCCCTGAGGAGGTCACTGGGGGGTCCCAGGGAGGCCCCCTCCCCACCCCAGTGAGACCCCATCTCACTCCCCGGCCCAGAGCCGACCACATGCAGTGACGGCCGCCAGGTTCCGGGGTCGGGCTCACCACGCTTCCTTCTGCCCCATTCCAGCGGACGTCGCCATGACGTTCTCCGTGCCTCCCTCCGTCCCCTGGCCCAGCCTCTCCGGGCTCAGGTCGACCCCACCACACACTCTACCTGGAATGGGTGGTCCTGAAGCCCCTGCCACAAATCTCTGACGCCCACTCATCGCTCCCTGAATCAGATTCAGAATGCTGGCAGGCTCCAGGGTCCCCAAACTCAGACTTTTGGGCTGAGAGCTGAAGGAGGGACTCAGCTGGTGGAGGCTAGAGGACTCCGTAGCACGTGCAAAGGGCCTGTGGTGAGCTGGGACTGGTGATTCCAGCTGACAGGGAGGAGGTGAGCGTGGGTCCCAGTCCACAGTGATGGCACTGGCTGTTCCTTCAAGGCCCACAGGGAGCCACAGGGGGCTCTGAGCTGACAGGCGTGATCTCTCTGTCTGCGTGTGGAGCACGGACTGCAGGACGAGGACAGCAGCTGGGCAGGGGCCATAGCCAGGGGCAGAAGAGAAGAGGCGGTGCCTGGCAAGGGGTGGGGGGCAGGTTCCGCATAGGCTTAGCCGGCGGAAACTTCCAGGCCCAGCAGTGGGTCAGATGTGAAGGTGAGGGAGAGAACGGAGGTGAGAGCAACTCGAATCTCTGGCTCAGCCAGTGAGGGAGGTGACACCTGGGGAGGCGATGGAAGGACAAGGGGACAGATGGCATGGGAGGGGGCCTGGCTCTGCTCTGCAGGGTTGACTGTCTCCTGCCACTTTCTCCAGCCACACTGGCCTCCTTGTTCCGTGCACCCTACCCCAGGGCCTTTGCACTTGCTGCTGTCGGCCCACAACTGTCATTCTCCATCCCCCGTGATACCTGCTTCATAGGGCCCATCAGTCTCCGAGATCACCCCATACACATTTGTCACGGTCCCCTGCTACACGGTAAGCCCCAATGGGCAGCATCGTGTCTGTTAGGACTTTCCCCAGTGCTCTGCTTCTATACCGGTCCGTGTTTCTTGGAGTGAACGTATCTCCAGCCTTAACACCTCCTCTGTGAGTCTCCCATGATTTCTCCAGTACGGAGTCGTGGCTCCAGCCAAGTTCTGTGAAACACCGGGACTATCCCCGGGCCGGACCCTCAGCCCCAGACCACGATCGCCCTTCCTGGGACCTTGCCCCCTGCCTCAGTACTCCTCGGGCAGCTACCCAGGTTCTTGTAAACACCCTCCCTCCTCTTGGGGAACTGACCCTCATCCCATGGGATTCTGGGGAGCCGCCCATCACACCACGCCCACCCCTGCCCCCAGCCGCCGCTCCCAGGACACTGAGTTGGTCAGTCCTCCCCTGGACGTGCAGCGGGTGAGCAGCACCCGGAGTGGGGGTGGGGGGCTCCAGTCCTCCCCTGGACGTGCAGCAGGTGAGCAGCACCCGAGGTGGGGGTGGGGGTGTGTCCAGTCCTCCCCCAGATGTGCAGCGGGGCCACAGATGAGCAGCGCCCGGGGTGGGGGGAGCATCCATCCCTTGCCAGCTTCAGCGATGAGGTGGGTGGTGATGGTGGGGGGGATGGTCTGTCCCTTCCCTCTGGAGGCCCTTAGGCCCATGCGGGGCGGGGGCGGGGGGGCTCAAGGAACTGATGGAATCCCCCCCACCCCCAAGCTGTGACACCAGGTGTGACCTTGCCCCAGAGCAACACCCCCGTGATCACCGTGGCAGAGGGCGGGGACAGTGTTAAAGGCTCCCACTTGACAGAGAAAAACCAGAGACCAACTTTTTCTTTAAAGAAAACAAGTTTTATTTTTATAATCAGAACGTTCTAATAAAAATATTATTATAATATTAGCTACCTTTAACTTCTGGGCCTTGACTCTGTACCAGGCGTGCCGCGAAGTGCTTGCCCACGTCAGTCAGCCCCTGAGACCCCCCACTTCCCTGAGGTAGGTCCAAAGGAATACCCCCAGTGCCCCCCACTCTGCGGCCCGCCCCTCCCAAATCCCTCTGCCAGTCTGGCCCTCGGCTCACTCCCCTCCTCCGCTGAGCGGGGCCCCCCCCCGATGGCCCCCGGAACATCTCACCTCCACCCAGGACTGAGCCCCCAGGGGAGGGGTGGGTGTCTCAGCTCAGCCCCACCACCCAGGCTGGTATACAGCAGGGGACACCACACGGGGGGCAGGGCAGGTGCGGCCGTGTGGTTCTACACTCGGGGACCCCGTCGCTGGCCAGGATGCTGCGTTCCGGCCCCTCAGCCGGCACCACCTCGGGCCCCGCTCCTCCTGCCCTTTGTGAACAAGGAGGGGACCAAGCTCTGAGACGACTTGCCGTCGCCTGCAGACGCCCGCCCCCCAGCTGGCAGAGGCTTTATCCCACGGAAACACTATCACCGGGTTCCTCGGGCGGAGCCATCGACAAAGGTGTCTCTCCGAGTCAAAAATAGGTTCTGGATTCTTGGTGGTGGGAGTTCCGGTTGAAAAAATAGACTAGACATTCTGAAATCATCTTAGTAGCAAAACAACGACGGTAAGAAAAAGAGTTGCAGCTTTGACAGGAAAGGACGTCGCCAGCGGCCCTGCTGTGCCCGGGAGCCCCGGGCGGGGTGGGGTGCGGGCTGCGGTCTAGAAGATGCGGATTCCGGAGGCAGGTGCCCCCCGACACCTCCTACGGCGGCGGCTCGTGGATGCACCTGCGGCGCGGCCTGCCCCCCGTGGTGCTCTCGGGCGGCCCCGGGCTAAGGCATCTCTGAGCAGGACGCGGTGTCTCCGCAGCCCAGCGGGCAGCCAGTCTGTGGAGGGTGAGAGGGCCCGGCCGGGTGCTGGGGGGACAGGCCTGGGGGCACGGGGGGAGCGGGGACGGGCGAGAGGTGCAGGAAGAAGGCTGGCGGTGTGCGCGAGGTCTGGGTTGCATCTTCGAAGACCTTCCAGGCGTTCTTCCTCCCTAAGGCCGCCCTGGAGACGCAGCGGGGCCTGGATTTATAAAGAAGCGGTCTCCAGTCCGTCCGGGGTCCCGCGGGGTCCCCGGAGACACACGTGGGGCCGCGCAGCCCGCAGCTGGCCAGCCGCCCGGCCGGCGTGTGGGTCCCTCACTGCATCCTGTCGGGCTGCAGCTGCGGAGGCTGGTACTGCACGAAGGCGGTGCCCGCGGGGGCCGCGGCCGACAGCGCCTGGGGCAGGGCGGCCGGGTAGCCGTAGCCCACGAAGCCGGCGGCCGTGGCGGGCGAGGCGGCGTACGGGTACTGGTCAAAGGCGGCCGGCGGGTACTGGGCGTAGGCCGGGCTGGCCGGCGTGTACTCGATGTAGGGCGAGGACAGCGACGGGACCGGGGCAGCCGGGATCACCACACTGGGCTGGACGATGGCTTGCGGATAGATGTAGTGGGGGGTCAGCCTGTGGGCCAAACACAGAGGGTCAGGGCCAGGGTCAGGCGGCAGAGCTGGGGACAGCGGGCTCCAGTGGGGAGTGAGGGAGCGGGGTGAGGCTCCGTTCCCCCGCCCGGTCTATTCCTCATCTGTAAAATGGGGACAGCAACAACACACCAGATGTGCTCCTACCCCAGGGCCTTTGCACTGGCTGTTCCCACTGCCTGCCACCCACTTTCCCCGGCTGTCCAGAGCTCCCCTTCTCAAAAAGCCCCTCCCAGACACCCCCAGCCCAACCCAACGCTCCACACTCCCACCATCCCCCACAGGGTCAGCTATGTGATTTCGAGGGGGCCCAGGTTTAAAAATGATTTCTGATTTTCAGATGGTGTCAGCAAACATCGAGTCCGGCACGGGCTTCTGAGCCTGGGTCCTGTGGGACCCCACCCCTCCATGTCCCCGATTGTCTCCCCAGTGTCTGCCACCTGCCGGGTGACACCCGCAGGATGTGCGGCCTAGCACGCCTTGCCCCGCACCTGGGAGCCTCACCTGGTCATTGACAGCAGGGCCCAGCCCAGGGCACGGCGAACGTGGCTGAGTGAGCACCACGTGAGGGCGATGCACCGAGGGCGTCGACGAAGACAAAGAGGACAGGAGGGACCCTAGAAGCAAGGCCCCAGGCAGCCCTGGGCCCCAAACACCCTCAACACACTGAGTGGGGACACCTGCGGTCAGGCTGCCCTTCGGGTCCTCATCCTGTCTCATGACAGACGGGGCTCAGGGGCTCGGGGGCTCCCAAGGCCACACAGCCATCCCACACAGGGGACCCTCTGAACCCGTGCACGCCAGCCTTCCAGGCAGGGACGGGGTCCCACGCGTCGCCAGCGGGGAGACGCTCAGGAAGGCAGGATCGGCGCGGCGCGGGCCTGCTGTGCCAACCAGCGCTGGGCGTCCCTGGGCGGGTGGCGGGGCCTCCCTGGGCGTCCCGGCCTGTCAGGTCCCAGCAGCCTCATCGGGCAGGATGGAGCGGCTGTCAGCATCGGCCTCTCCTCACACCCGCACGAGGGGCACAGGACAGGGCCACACCTGGGGCAACAGGGAACCCCAACTCCTCCCAGCACCTATCAGCCACCGCCCCCCGCCCCCGCCCCCGCCAGGAGAAGCAGTTTTGAAAGACCAGGCTCCTGCCATTCCCTCCCGCTCGACACTCAGCAGGGGCGGACCCTGGGGCGGCCTTGGGAGCAGGTGGACAGGACTCAGGCGCCCCCCTCGCCCTCGCTCCGGCACCAAGTACATAGCGGGCCACGGCAGCGTCCACGGGACCGGCGACCAAGCAGAAAAAGCCGAGCGTCCCCCGAGGCCACCGAGCAACACCCCACGTCCCTCCAGGGCCCGCCGCACACGGTGGCGGGGGCGACCAGGCGGCCCGCGCTCGGCCCACGCCTCCGCCCTCCACGCCGTCAGGAGAGCGAACCAGCAGCTGAACAGACGTGCTGCCTCTGCAAAACCTCGACGTGCGTGCTCCACGTGACATCGTGGACGCTAAAACCAACAGATGTGTATCTGCGACCACGCCAAGAGAGGAGAGGCTGACCCGGATGAAACCCCTGCTTTTACGGGTCCAAGAGCTGATGGAACGTTCTCAGCACCGTGTTCCAGGCGCTCAGGGGGATCTGGAGGCCGCCGGAGGGTGCTGCCGGGCCCTGCGGCTGCTACCGGGCGCACGACTTCCCAGGCATAAGCAGGAAAAGGGGCCGTGAAGCAGAAGCCCCGCGGGCGCCCCCCACAGCGGCACAGACACACCAACGGGGTGTGCCCAGGCCGCGACGAGCAGGGCCGCTGCGCACGCCAGCGTGGTGAGCCAGGCCGCACGCACTGCAAACCCGAGGCAAGAGTGGTTTGTTAACCGCCGGGGGCTCTGCGAGGGGGCCGGGACGGAGAACAAGGGTCATCGGGGCTCCTCCTGGGGAGACAAGGTCCGGAGGAAGACGTGCCAGCGTCCACCCGCGTCTGCGAGCGCACGTTGTGCCTGGAGGTGGTGGATGTTCGGGGACCCGTCCTTCCCCCCAAGGGCAGATCCAGAGGAACGAATCCTGCACCCGTGAGCCCCCGGGAAGGCCAGAGCGCCCACAGGGCCTGGTGTGGGCAGGGCTGCAGCCCCGGGGCCCTGGGGGGAGGGAGGGGCAGGCTGGGGCAGCAACACCCCTGCTGACCACAGGCTGTGCCCCCCGACGCCCCACCCTCTGCTGTGCTTGTCAGGAGGCCTGGGGGACGGACACACCAACCATCCGACCCATGAACCAGAGATGAGACTGCAGAGAGTGGTCAGGGAAGGCCTCTCGGAGGAGGAAGCATCTGCACAGAGCCCGGAAGACAAGACGGAGGTGGCTGCAGGGAACAGCATTCCCAGAAGGGGAAGAGCATGGAAGAGGCAGGTGCGTGCACTGCAGGAGCAGGCCAAGGTGCCAGCCTGTCCTCTGAGGCCGGCCTGTCCCGCCCCAGCGGCACGCACCCTGCGTGCTCACACCGCCCTACCAGGGTCTGTACGTGCCTCTGCCTCCCTGGAGTCCCCACCCCCAGGCGTCCTCCTGACCCCACCTGAGGCCGGCCCATGCCCCTGTCAGGAAAGGAGCAGAACGGAGCCACGACGGAGCGGATCTTGGTACAGTGCCTACCGGGACGCCCCCGGCACCGTCAGGGCCCCTGCTTGGCTCCTGGAACCTCATGAACATTCCTGAGTTTGAGGCCACGGAAGCCTAAAGCCCAGAACTTCTCCAAACATGGGCAGGGACACCCCTGCCGAAGACACCCCCAAGCGTTTGCTAAAAATGTGTCTCCCCTGCAGACGAGGAGTCAGATGGCATCTGGGCATCTGCAGTTGGCGGCCCCCGGGGACTCTGATGCCCACCCTCACGCCAGCAGCGCTGCCCAGACCCACGCCTCACGCCGCCGCCCGCTCAGAAGGACCAGGTCTCTGGCCACGTGACCCCAAGGTCAGCCGGGAGGGCCGTGGTCACACGATGCAGGTTCCACACCGTCCACTGCCAGGACCAGACCTCTGTCCCGGCCAGCACGGGGACGCTGCCACGTGGTGCGAGCAAATACTGTTTAGGTCGGGAAGGAAGGGAGCCCCCGTTCGCGGACGCGCTGGGACGGTGCACATTGGCATCTGTTCACCCCCTTCCCTGGAGGGCTCTGCCCCCACCGCCCCTGCCCTCTGCAAAAAGCCCGATAACTTAGATTTCACGCCACGAGAGGTGCCGTGTTACCCCATTTCCCAGAGATGGAAGCTGAGGCTCAGAGAGGCCCGGGTGACATGCACGATCACACGCCGGGGTGTGGCAAAGCTGCCTGGGCCCTGTGCCCCCAGGGACGGGCTGCTGGCTGGAGCCTGCAACCCCGGCCCCACCTCGGGGGCCAGCCCAGGTCTCCGGGAGGCCACCCAGAGGGCAGAGCGGCGCCCGTCCTCAACCCGGCAGCCCCCAGTGCCTCTCCCCTGGAGAGAGGAGCTCAGCATCTCCAGAGACTGGGCCCAAGACAGGTGCGTGCGCCCAGACCGGGGTCCAGAGGAAAAGGAGGATTGGCAGGTCCTGCCACACAGCGAGGCCGGGACAGGTGAGTGGGGGAGGAAGCCGCAAGCCCCCCAGGAGGGGACGGACCCTCAGCTCTGCCCACTGGGAGGCCGGGGACGTCCACCCCAAGAGCGGGCTCCTCTCCGCCTGGGCAACTGTGCCCCTCCAGAACATCAGGCCATGCCTGGAACATTCCTGGTTGTCGCTTTCGTGACCAGATGCCCTGGCCCGGGTGGAGACGGAGAAGCGGAGCTGCAGGGGTGCAGGTGAGCCGCACACAGCCCACGGGGAACCCTCCGAGCTCCCGGTGGGAGGGCCCCTCCCAGGCCCGCACACGAGCTCCTGGCCGCCGGGCACCCGGGGGGAAAAGGGCGGGAGTGTCCAGGCGGCTCCTTGCCGCCCCACCTCGCTGCCCAGAAAACTCGGGGCGCTGCCAACCTCCACACGCCTCATCTTCAGGCCCCTGGAAAGGGCCCGGGCCTCACAACACCCTGTGCTGACCAAGGCTGGCCTGTCGGCCCTGCCCACGCTCCGCCAGGCGCTCCTCACTCCCACCCTGGCCCCCCGAGTCTCCCCACCATCTCTTCAGGTCAAGCCTCCACCCACAACACATCATAGCAGGTCCACTGTCCCCACCTCTGCCCCCATCTGGTGGCCAGAGGATCATCTTAAGAGCATGAAGGAGACCAGGTCCCCCCCAGGACCAAGCTGTTCGCCCCACGGCTTCCCACGGCACCAGGCCTCAACTTCCCCCAATTATTCTCACTCAGTGTCCTCACTCCCGCCACCTCCAGCTCCCTTCTGTTCCCCAGACTCAACGAGCGCCTCTACCCCAGGACCTTTGCACCTGCTATTCCCTCTCGTTTGCTTCTTCCTCCTTCCCTCAAACCTCACCTCCTCAGAGGCCTTCCCTGACCAAACCCCAGGCCAACACCAGCACACCCCATGCACCACCAGCTCTACTGCCTTCTTATGACCTGAAATCTGGTTATTTACCGTCTTGTTCTGTTGTTTCCTCCACGAAAACATAAGCCCTATGAGGAAAGGGACTGGGTCCCAACCACTGAGCACATCACCTGTCGAGTGCAGAGGGCCCCTCCTGGCACTGCTGGCACCCGGGTGGCAAAGGAGCCTCCCCCAGGATTGCCGACCGTTTCCTGGACCCTCTGAAGGCAACAGAGGCAGCCCTGCCTGGCACAGCTGGGGGACTCTGGGGAGGCGAGACCTGCCGGCTCAGTTCACGGCTGGCCTTGGCGCTTGCTCTGTGCCTGGCGGCCTCAGCTCTGCCTCTGTGGGTGGGATCCCCCCCAAGGGGCTGCCCTGAGGATTTAAGGCTCTGCGTGCCCTAGAGCCGTCCGGGGGCCTGAGGGAGGGTGAGGACCAGCCCCTAGGAGTGCAGCCGGGAGCCCTGGAGCGACAAGCGGACTGGCCGGGGGGACAGTCAGGCCCAGGGTCAGAAGCTAAAGGTCAGGTCACCAACGCCCACCAGGGCTGCTCCTGCCCCATGCGACCTACTGACCGGGGGTCTCGGGGCCTCACTCCCATCCCCCGGGGGCCGTGAGTCTGCTGGCGCCTGTGGCACCCCAATTAATGACGCTGCTGACTTGGCCCCCAGGAGGCCCCGGGGTCCAGAGGCGAGAACCCTGAGTCTGAGGCCTGGCGTCTGGCCTGTTTCCCCTCTCTGTAAGCCGAGGCTGCACTGAGCCCGACAGAGCGGCCCTGGGTCCCCAGAGCCCCCATAGAAGGCAGGGGTCTCAGGGCTCCGAGCAGCAGGGCCAGGAAGGCCTGGGCACACGGGGTCAGCACCCGACCGCAGCCAAGGGCAGCAGCGGCGGGGACAACGGCCGGGGACAACGGCCGCACGCCACACACTCAGAGCAAGACTCGGGAGGGAATCGCCAGGGCCCCGGAGGGACCCGTTTCTGAACACAAAGCCACCCCCAAAAATAAAAGCAAGAAAGGCAAATGAGCCCGTTTCACTTTTTCTGCCGTCTGGAGGTTTTCGCCTGCCTCGCCTGCCGTGCTGGACGCACAGGCAGCGCTGGGGGCGCAGGGAGGGGCCCCAAGAGGCCGCCAGCGCAGGCAGGAAACCGGGCCGTGCAGGAACCCCCACAGGGGACACGAATGCTCCCCGGGGCCATCAGACAGCAGGCCCAGGTGGGGGCGGCAGGTGTGGGACAGTGCCAGGCCCTGGCTCGCATCCCCACCCAACTTGTCCGAACCTGAAATCCTCCCATTCCCCCAAACCCTCAGCCTCACCTGCCCCCCTTCCCCAAGGCCGAGCCACCCCTCCATGTGCTCAGCCCGGAGCTCTGGAAGCTTCCCGGCTCCTCTTCCACACATTCTTTAAAATGTACTCGGAATCCTGCAGCTGCTCACCCTGGCGCCGGAGCCAGCAGCACCACGGCCTTGCACGGGGACTGCGGGGGGGCGCGGGGGGCCTGCCTAGGAGGGCGCTTTCAGGACACAAGGGACCCAGCCCTCCTCCGCTCAGGGGCCCCCTCAGGCCCGCAGCCCTCAGAACAATCTAAAGGCACCCCTGGGCCCCCACTGCCCACTTCCTCCCGCTGCTCACGCTGGTGCTGCAGCCCAATCGCCGCCCCCGCCTGCTGCCACCTGGTCCCCCTGCACACACTCCTCTGCTACAGGCCCCTCCGCACCCCTAACCTGGCTCTGCTCCCCGTCATCCCCACGGCACCCTCGGCCCTGCCACGGAGCATCTGCTGACCACACTGGCTGAACGCACTCCCGGCCTCCTCCTCCCACCACGTGGGGGTGGGGGCACGAAGGCAGAGACCCCCACAACCCTCCAGGGCCCTCATCACGTCCACACGGACAACAGGGAAGCTGGGGCTCCCCGAGAAGTCACGGCAACGAGGCATCGCACTCGCCAGTTGTGAAGAAGGCCCCCTGGGAAGCCCTCCCCCCCCAGGACACACCCATGGGGGTGCTCAGACACCCCTCGGCCTCCTCCGTCTGTGCTCAGGCCCCATGCCTCGGCCCGAGCCTGCTGGTCGGGGCTCTCCGGGCCTCAGCAGAAGGCCCTTCCTGCCAGGGCAGTGGGTCGGAGCGAGGGCTCATCCTCCAGGAGCCCCAGAGCCGCCCCGAGGGGCTGGTTTCTGTTCCAGCCGTGGGGCAAACAACAGGTGCGCGCGGGCCGCCCCCGGGGGAGGGCCACACACCAGCCCACGCCTCGCTCCAGTGGCTGCCAAACAGGAAGCTACAGTGTGGGGAGCAGGGCCACCCCAGGCACCCTGAAAGTAAAAACAAGCCAGGTGACGCCACAGCAGGCACCAGCTTCCTCCCAGCCCCCATGGCCTCCGGCTCTGACCTCACTTCCTGCCGCACCCCCAAGATGCTGACACCCCCCCAGCCTCTCCCACTCCCTCCCCACCCAACCCTTTATTTCCTCCGGATTATGAAATAATGGTACAAGCCCCAGAAGTTGCAAGGACGGCGCTGGGAGGTCCCGTGTACCTCCTGCACTGTCCCCCGAGTGGTGACATCACCCCGCGCGTTACCAAAACCAGGAACCCGATGCTGGCACGCCGTTAGCTAGGCTGCGGGCCCCGGGCAGGTGTTTTCTTGGTGTGTCCTGGTGTCAGCCCAGGACACTCTATCACATGTGCAGGCGGCCCGCCCACCACGACACGCACCACACAGAACCGCTCCCCGACGGGGAACCGCCCCCGGCCAGCCACCCCGGCCGCGACACCGGGCACCGCCTCGGGACCCTCGGGGGCACAGAAGAGTTTTTAATAGTCTGATGTCCCCACTGGAAAGGGAGCGCCCACGAGTGGGGAACCGACTCTGTGTCTCTCTTACATAAAGCATCCTGGACACGGCTCCTGGCATACAACACCCTAAACATGAGGAGTGAATGAATGAATAAATGAATGACCCTTTACTCCTGGGGACACTGGTACGTTCCCGTCACTCCCCAGCCCCTCTCCTATCCTGGTAACCCAGGGATGGGCTCAGACCCCTGCCTCAGCGTGCACACACCCGTGGCCCCGTGATGGCGAGGGCAGTGGGGGCGTCACAAGGGGCGCAGGGCTCCCGGAAAGTCAGGGCACGTGCCGCCCCCAAGAGGATTCCGGGACAGTGGTCTGTCCTGGGGCGCCTGGCTCCCATTTGTTCGGAGCTGGCCAGGGGGAGGCAGCCTGTTCACCCCCCTCCCCGCCCGCCCCCGACACCGTGTGAGCTCGGGCAGGTTCCTCACCCACCACCGCCACAGGCCTTGTCAGGGCGCTGCGGGAGACGGTCACTGACAAACCCGGAGTCATCCCGGGAAGGCCAGGCCCCAACTGGCTCTGCCCATGGGGGCCGCTCAGTGCTCAAGGCCGCCCTGTGTGGCTGCAGCATCCTGGTCCCCACCTCGCGGACAGGGAGGTGAGCCCAGGCAGGCCCCGGGATCCTCCCTCCAGCACCCGGCGACGCTGCTATGTGGGACCCGGGGCCTGGCCGCACGCCTGGCACAGAGCGGGGCTTGTGGTCAACCGGCACGAAGGCCTCAGCAAGGCCCCCTTAAGAACGGGGGTGGGGGCTGTGCCCAGAGAAGCAGCTGGCCCTTCAAAAATAACCCAAGGAGAGGCTCCAAGTACAGCCAGGCCCAGGACAAACCTCAGATCCTGGCAGGCCTCGGGCCCAGGCGTGGACACAGCCTCTGACACCAGGAGGTCCCTTCCAGGCCAGACCCAAGCTCTGCCTACACATGCGCCCTCTCCCAACAGCCCGGAACCTGCCTGCCTGCAGGCTGCGGACGGTCCCACCAGGGCAGCTGAGACGTTCGCTGGAGGCCTATGTGGAGGCCGGAGTCCTGTCATTAAGTCCCTTGTCACCTGCCAAGGAAGGACCCTGCAAGCCTCAGGCCTTGGCCCCCCCACGTATAGTTCCATGACGCAGAGCCCAGGGCAGGTCCCAAAAGACCCCGACCCACTTGGAAAAACCGAGGGCAGGGGCATCCCAGCAAGAAGCCTAACGTGTAAAACGTCTCGGGCGAACCTTCCGCACCGAGGTGTCCGGCCCAGCGGGCGAGGCTTCGGCCGTGGCCCAGCCCCAAAGTGGGGCCGTGGACTCTTTGGAGCCGCCCAAGGCAGGGGATGGGAGCCAGGAAGGCTGTGGGGAAGTCCAGCCGGGCAGGAGAGGGGTTAACGGGCGCCAGCTCCCACCGTGCCCCCGGGTCCCACGGCGCCCTGGCCAGCGACAGGCCTGCCCCGCCACCAGCCCGCAGCGCACCACGCCGACTGCTGAGTCAGGCCGGCCGCGCTCCCGCCCGATTGTTCTTGTTCCGCAAAGACAAAAGACAAAAGGGACGCTGACGGCCCAACTCTCCCAGCTGAGGGGCGCTGCGGGGAGGACAGCTGACCCCAGGCTGCCCGGCCCCAACCCCCGGGGCCAGCACCCCCAGGGCCCCACCCGCCACCCTGCCGCCCAGACTAAGGCCTGGTGGGAGGCGGCGTGACCCGGAGAGGCTTCGGTCCGCTGGCCGCTGGCAACGAGGAGCTGGACGGTCCCTCTGACCCCTTGTGCCGGTTGGGTCCCCGCCCCTTGGCAACCAGCAAACAGAACTGGCCGCCTCCTCGTCACGGGTATCCGGTGCCAGCCAGAGATCTAGTTACAAAACACCGTCACCTGAAGTCGGGAAGACGCCGCGGCAAAAGCCGGGTTGACCCCCGCCCCAACCTCACGTGGGTGGCACTGGGGGCACCATGAGGGCAAGGCCGGGGCACCCTTCCTACCCGCCCACCCCAGAGAGCGGCGGTGCAGTGTGGCCTCGGAGCCAGCCAGCCCGGTTTCAGATCGCGCCACTCAGGGCACCCTGGCGGTCTGCAAACCTGTCTCAGCTTCCTCATCTACGGAGTGAGGACCACGTCAGTCCTGACCTCAGAAGGCTGCTGTGAGGGCAGGAGGGAAGGGGGGGCAGGGGCACGGAGCCCCACGCTCGCACCATGGGACGCACTTGGTTTCGGTCAGGGGAACAACAGACGAGGCACCTGGAGGCTCCAGAAGGCCCAACAGCCCCAGAGGGAACCAGGATTTGAACCCAGGTCTGCAGGCTCCAGAGGCCGAGTCCTGACAGTTACTGGAGCCTTAGAGACAGGCTCAGAGGACCAGTGACGACCTAGAACTTGGGAGGGGAAGGCTCTGCTGCATTTGAAGCAACAGAGCTGCAGGTGCTCCAGGCCTGTGCCCCAGCTCTGCGGGGCCAGCACCCGCCCCACCCCACCCCAGGCGCCGGGGATGGACCTGGGGAACAGAGCCAAGGCTACAGAAAATGAGGAACGCCCTCCCCCTGTGACCTAAACTCCAAAGAGGAAGGACCTAGGGTGATGGCAGGTGTCCCCAAATACCTTCCAAGACGGCTCCAGACACTGATGAAGCTGATCCCGGGGCCAGAAGGAAACCCAGAACCACCTGCTCCCAGCCGCCCCCGGGCTCCGTCTCCGGAGAACAGACCAAGAGCTGAGCTCCCACACACGCCAATCCACGCCAAGGCCACCACGCAGACACAGATGCTGCCTGTCTGGGCCAGCACCCCCAAATCAGAGGCATGTAGCAACTCCCCGGCCATCTGTCTGACCCGCTCCGTGTCCCCACCCACCCCAGCCCAGCTCCCACCCCTGCCAGTGAGCCAGGTTGCTCCTCTTTCCAGGGCAGACACACACTCCTGCAGACACACACACTCACACAACTTGAAGCACACGACCTAGAGGCTGGGATGTGGTCTCTGACAGCTCAAGTGCTAGTGTCCTAACAGGGGCCACCTGTTTTATAACTGCCCTCATCACCCCCCGCCCCCCGCCCCCAACAATCAACCTGCTCCCGGTACTGGGGCACACAGCCGACATCAATCATGGGGCCGGGAAGTCACACCGCATGGCAGGCTCCTTTGTGCCCCTGAAGCGTGTGTGTCTTTCCACGAGCAGCTGCCAAGACTTATTAGAAGTTTAAAAAAAAAAAAAAAAAAAAACGGCGAAGGGAGGGTGGGATGAGCACGCCTGACACAAGGCCCACAGGCCGGGCCACTCGGGCTGGACAGCTGGCCCCGGTGCAGTCTCACCTGCTGCAGCTCTCATAAACACCAGACCCTGGATGGCAGTGACCTGCCGCCACCATCTGTCACCCACCAGAGCGGGTCACCAGGCACCCTGACAAGAGCCCAGCCGCGGTTCCACGGAATGTGGGGCACACTCCCAGAGCTCACGTGCCCCCAGTAGGCCCATCCTAAGCGCTCCACCCACACAACTCCCAGATGCCATTACCACCCCCGTTTCCCAGGGAAGAACACTGAGGCACACACGGAACCGTGCCACCACGTAAGCTACCAGAGGTCACACAACTCATCAAAGGGAAGCCAGGAATCTGAGACCAGGCTGGCAGGCTGTCGGGAGTGGAGAAGTGCCCCCCGCCCTCCCAACCCCCAGAACGCAATCACATTTCTGGAAGATCAGAGAAAGGGATGGTTCTCAGACACAGGAAGGCAGATTTGAACATGACAACCAAAGCTGTGGGGCTGGCGGTCCTGGGGTGAGACTCCCTGGGACCAAGGGGCACCTATGGCCTGCCCCGGCTGGCCTGCCACCCCTCCTCCAGCCCTGCCCCCAGCAGCCACATCCACTCACCCATAAGTCCGCTGGATCAAGGTGGGGTGCAGCTGCTGCACGCCGATGGCAAAGCCTAAAACCAGACACCAGTTAGAGGCTCGGCCTCACCAGGGGAGCAGAAACACACAGCCCTACCCATCCACCCCCCCACCCCCCAACAAAAGTTGGAGATAGATAACGGGCTTTGCCTACACTCCCAGGCCACCCTCCTCCCACCCACCGGAAAGCTCCCTGCCGAAGCGAGCCCAGGGAGCAGGGCAGCAGCACCCTCTGGGTGTGGGTCCTCGTCTCCAGCCCCGGGGACCAACTTCCTCCTTCCCTCGGGGACAGCCGATGCGCCCTCCTCCCCCTGCCCCACCGGCCCATGTGCCCAGACGCAGGGGTCCAGCTCCCGAGCTAGAGGATGGCGGCCCTGTGACGGCTCTGCGAGCACATGATAGCTGACAGCCACTCCTGGGGCCGGGCCGGGCGGGGGGGCCTCCTCCACCGCACAGATACCAGCACTGAATATAGCAGTCGAGGCGAGCCAGGGAAGGAGAACACGGGCTCTCTCACCCGTCTGGAGGCTCCTCGGCTTGGCGCCCAGATACGCCAGGTTCACATTGGCCTTGCGGCCGTCGATGTTGGGGTTCGGGTCTTTGCAAGCTCTCTCGGCCGCCGCTCGGTCGGCCATGGTCACCTGCAGGAGCACAGGGGCATCAGGGGTTTCCCTCAGGCGCTGGGAGGAGCACAGGGCTGCCTGCTCCGGCGAGGGGCCCCCACTTCCCCCTGGGGGGGGGCTCTCCCACCCTCGGGGCCCTCCCACCAAGGTGCTCCTGGATTCCTCTGCTCCCTCCGAGCTCAGGCGCTGGGGAACCTGCCTTCAAGGGCAGAGCTCCCCAGGGTAGACACGGCACCCTCCCCCCTCCCCTCCCCTCCCCTCCCCCTCCCCCAGAAGGGGGAGGGGCGGGGCAGCCCTCCTGCCTGCCTGTTGCGGGGGCCTGGGGGGCACTAGTTAGAAGGGGAACAGGACACGAGTCTTCAGGTCGTCTCCGACTTGAGCTGCTGTTTATTTGGGGCCCTGAGCGGAACTCCCAGGACACGGTGAGGGAGGGGGTGCTCGCGGCCTCCAGGGCGCCCGGGGGGGGGGGGGGGGGGGGGAGCCTGAGCTCCCGCTTGCTTGTTGCTCCAGGAAGTCCCGGCAGCGTCCGACCGTCCCCAAAAGCTCCCCGCAAACTCCCAAGTGCTAATTGGACGCAGCGGCTCCGCCTCTGAAGCCGGGAGCGGGGTGGGTGGGGGCAGGGCGGCGGGCGGCCGAGCGCGCACCTCGGCGGGGCCCGGGCGGGGGCGGCAGGTGCGGGGCGCGGCGGGGCGCGGCGGGGCGGGGCGCGGGGCCACTTACGAAGCCGTAGCCGCGGGACTTGCCCGTCTGGCGGTCGGTGATGACCACGGCCTCCTCGATGTCCCCGAAGCCCTCGAAGTACTTCCTGAGCGAGGCGTCGGTGGTGTGGTAGGGCAGGCCGCCCACGAAGATCTTGGTGAACGTGGTGTCCTTCTGCGAGCCGTGCATGGCGCCGGGGGCGGCCGGGGGCCGCGGGAAGCCCGCGCTCGGGGCGCACGGCGCGGGCTGCAGCAGCATGGGGGGCGCCCCACCGCCTACGGACCCGGGCCGCGCGGCGCCGCGCTCATGGGCGGCGGCGGGCAGCGAGCAGCGAGCAGGGGCAGCGGCGGCGCCGCTCCGGCCCCCGGGCCCGTCCGCTCGCGGGGCCGCTCCCGCCTGCGCGCTGGCTGCGCTGCGCTGCGCTGCGCTCCGGCCGGCGCTCGGGGCACTCTGCGCCGCGCCGCCCGCCCCCGGGCTTTGTAGGCGGCCCCGCCCCCGCCGCCGCGCCCCGCCCCCCGCCGCCGCCCGCCCCGCCCCGGGCGCGCAGGGGCCGCCGGGAGCCGTAGTCCGGGCCGGGCCCAGGGAGCCCCGCGGCGGGGCGGGGCGGGGCGGGGCGGGGCGGGGCGCGGCTCGCAGCGGGGCTGGGGGTTGCCCTGTGCGCGCCCCCCGGAGTCCGGCCCCCGCCCTCGTGGCGCGCACACCCTGGTGCACCAGAGGTAAGCGGCGACCGGCATCAGGTGTCCCGAGCCAACGGGACGAGCCACGCAGGATGCGGCAACGTGTATTAAAAGCTGAGATGCGGGATCCCTGGGTCGCGCAGCGGTTTGGCGCCTGCCTTTGGCCCAGGGCGCGATCCTGGAGACCTGGGATCGAATCCCACGTCGGGCTCCCGGTGCATGGAGCCTGCTTCTCCCTCTGCCTGTGTCTCTGCCTCTCTCTCTCTCTCTCTCTCTCTGTGTGACTATCATAAATAAATAAAAGAAAAAAATTTAAAAGCTGAGATGACCCTGGTTTCGTCTACAAGCAAGATTCATTCGACGAAAGCCTCCCAGGGCCCCTCGTGCGGCGGGCACGGCAGGATGGGGGCCGCCTGGATGCCCGGCACCACACCCTCGCTCCGCGGACCAGGCAACGTTGAGCCCACAGTGCACAAGCGGGAGGGACGCAAACCAGGGACCCGCCATCCGGGAGGGTCCCCCGGAGGAGGTGGCTCTGGCCTCTCCAGCCCGGCCGGCATCAGGGATTCCTTCCTCCGTCTGCGTGGACGACCCTGCCGCGCGGCAGTCCGGCCCCTCCGTCCCCGTCCCCAGCCGCGGAAGCAGGCCATGCCAGGGCCTCTGTGAGCTCCACACCAGGCAGGACCGGCCACAGAACTTGTTCCAAGCTTTTAGAAATGTCATACCAAACCCAGCGTGGGGCCCTTCTGAGCTCGGGGGGGGGGGGGGGGGAGGGTCCCACCTCCACGCGGTGCAGAGCGTGGCTCTGGGCGCCCCAAACACTCCGCACGTCCGTCCGGGCACAGCTGTGCACCCACTTGTACGGTGGAGACCTGCGGCGCTAAGTGGGGTCCCTTCGGGCCGACTCTGTGACCCTTGAGCCTCCTCTGGGGCCGAGGGATACAGGCCGGGGCCTGCGGGACTGGGGGTGGCGCGGCGGGGAGGCGAACCACGTCCCCTGGTCTTTCGGGCGTTACCCGGCACCTGCTGAGTCCAGGCCCTGGGCCCCTTGGCCCTCCTCGCCCGCCTTCAGCAGCTCCCTGTCCCATCTAACTCCTGCCTCGGCCCTGCGGCTCACGTTCCTCCCACACCCCAGGCACAGTCCTGCCTCCTCCAGGCCCTTGGCCTCATTCTTGGGCTCTTCATCCTGCCTTCTCATCCCCTTCGCTGTACTTCTTTCCCGAAGCCCTGGTTGCCTGCACCTGCCTGTACGGCCTCCCCCTTCTGCTCGGAGGGACCTTGGACGTCTTGCTCAAGCGGCAAGGCCTGGCAAGCAGGGGGCCCTCGGCAAGTGTTTGTTGAGTGAATGCACGATGGAACGGAGGTGAGGCAAGCTCTGCACGGGGTTTTCCAGAGCGCCCTCTGGAAACTTTTAAGTGAGGCCCAGACTTCTTTCCGAGAGGCCAGGGAGGGCGGCCAGCAGCCGGCCGCGTGATCTGGGGCGCGCTGAGTGCCTTCGCCGGCCTCAACCTCCCCTTGCGCGGCGGACAGGGCCTCTCGGAGGCCACCCAGCCTTGGCCGGACAGACCCGGGCGGGGCGGGCTGCGCCTTGGCCCCGAGGCGCCGGCCGCCGAGACTCTCCGCCTACAAGTCCCAGAGCCGCCCGCGCCCGGCCCCGCCCCCCGCCCCGGCCCCGCCCCCGCGCCCCGGGCCCCTCCCGGCGAAAGCCCCGCGCGGCAGGAGCGCCGGCCTGGAGCTCGGCTGCACGCGGGGCGGCGGCGGCTGCGGAGCACGTGCTGGCGCCGCGGGGTCCGGGGCTCCCCAGCCGGGGGAGGGGGGGCGGGGGGGGCCTCCCGGGGCGGGAACACGGGCTCGGGCCGGGCGGGGCGGGGCGGCCGCGTGCACCTCGCGCCCCTGCCCGGCCCGGGGCCGCGTGCGCCCGAGCGCGCGGGTGCCTGGAGTGCGTGGGGCGGGAGGGGGCTTCACCGGTTCAGCCTGCGGCCCCTAGTAGGGCTTCTGCATTCCCCACCTCTCCTCGCGCCAGGTGGCCCCACGGGCTCCCACTTCGCCTTGGGAATCAGCTCTTCCCCCAGCACATCCCTATTAATGGCCCATCAGGTGTCAGGCCAGGGCTCCAGGCCTCAGGACAGGGCGGGCAGGAAACAAGCAGACACCCCCCACCACCACCACCACCTCCAGGGCTTACATTTCATTTCCGGGGAGTGGAGAGACCATGAATGAATAGAATGGTGAATAGTAGGTTTAGGTTTGGGTAGGTTTTTCTAGTCCAGGGGTGGAAGGGGGACACCGAAGAGGAGCAGAGAGTGATACCTGTTCTCGAGAGTCAGGGAAGGCCTGTGGGATTGGTGACAGCCAGGGCCCCTGGAGGACAGGGGACGGCAGAGAGAAGGGAATGCAAAGGCTCAGAACACTTTTTGAGTGTTGGGCACACACACCGCCAATAATGATAAAGTTCCTTTGTTTGGAGCTGGGTCCTTGACTAGGTGACTTACACAGATTAGATGATTTAAACTCAAAATAATCATTATCATCAGTGGGTACTACTAGCCCAGTGTTAAGAGGGAGGGCGGCGAGGCTCAGAGTGGCTTCCCCAAGGCCACGGAGGGCAGCAAATGGTGGCCAGTCCACTGTCCCATTTATTCTTCGCACAGCCTCTAATGGAAGACTTGTCTGCTCTGGTTGAAGCCTGCGCAGGTGGGACCTCAGAGATGTCAAGTGAAGCGAGAATGAAACAGAAGTCAGGGGGAAGGACCAGACTCAGGACCCTACTCTGCAAATGCCAGCCCTTGTCTGAGAGCATGCCTGGGTGAGGGCCCTTGTTGTGCTCGAATTGTGTCCCCCCCAAAATGAGTTCACATCCTAATCTCCGGTCCTCATGAATGTGACCTTATTTGGATGTAGGGGCTTCTTTAATAATCTAATCTATTTAAGAGAAAGTCATATTGGATTAGTATGGGGCCTAATACCATGACTGTTGTCCTCACAAGAAGCCCACGTGAAGATGCACACACCAGTGACAACAGAGCAGAGGCTGGAGAGATACACGGGCCAGAGAGCGCCGGCTGCAGAGTACAGCCCCACTGAACGCCTGTGACTTTGCACTCGTGGCCTCTAGGGCTGCGTTGGGGCAGCCCCACAAGACTCGGCGCTGAAGGGACAGGCAAGGCAGAGCCCCAGCAGATGGAATCCCACAGCCTGTCACTCTTGGGATGGGGAAGCGCCATCAGGGCCTTGGGGGGAGGGGCGGGCCCCCCAGTGTCCTCCCAGGACTCAGGCGTGGGAGGCAGCTCCGCTCCCAGCCTTCCTGCTCAGCTGGGGAAGGTGGGGATCCAAGGGTGCCAGGCGCGAGGAAAACACTCAGGAGAGGTGTGTGGAGGGGGGCACGGAGCACAGCCAGAAGGTGGGGAGCAGGGGGCATGCAGAGGGATCCCCAAAGCCTGCTTATCTTCATGGAGGCCCGAGTGACTCGGGGTTTCTGTGGACTCAGGCCAGGGGTGCATTCACCTCAAAGCCAGGCTGCAAGGTGGAAGCGTGCGGGTCCCCTGCTGCCACCTCGGCCCCAACTGGAGGCTTGGGGGACCCCAAAATAAAACATCAACATGACAAACAAAAAGAGGAAGCGAGGGGGACCTCCGCTGGCCAGCGACTTTCACACATCCCTTAAGCCCGATTGGCCTATTTCGGGCCCCCCTCAACAGGTGATGAAAGCCACTTTCTTTGCAGGCTGTGGGGGGCCAGGCGGGGAGAGAGAGGGCAGGCCAAGGCCAGACAGCCCTACGTTCGTGTCCTGCACACATCACACATCTGCCGGTGACAGCCACGTCCCCAGGCCTCAGTCTCTTCAGCTCTAAAATGGGTGTAATGGTAGCAGCTTCGTCACAGGGGCCCATGGGAAGCTGCAGGAGGAAAACACAGAAAGTGCTGAGGTCATCCTCACACTGAGTGGGAACTCAGTAAATGCAGACTCCTGCAATTTTCGGTTTTTTTCCAGCACGCCTCGGCTCCAGCCTACACAGCAGCCTGGGGCCAGGTGGGGAGGTGGGGCCGCGCCAGCCCCTCCCACGCAGGCTCCTTCAGGCCTTCCCATTGCCTGGGGGATGCAGTCCCAAATCCCGCTGTTGGAGATGGCCTCCTGCCCCCAGCCAGCTGGAAAAGCCCATCCTGCCCTTGCAGGCCACGTCCCCTCTCGGGGACCCTGGGCAGTCAGCTGAGGCCTAAGGCCCCTCCTCCGACGATGGTGTCAAACAGCAAAGTGGCTAGAGATGCAAAGGAAAATAATTACATTAAAATGCAGCTATTAGGGACGCCTGGGTGGCTCAGGGGTTGAGCATCTCCTTTGGCTCAGGGAGTGATCCTGGAGTCCTGGGATCGAGTCCCCCATCGGGCTCCCTGCGAGGAGCCTGCTTCTCCCTCTGCCTGTGTCTCTGCCTCGCTCTCTGTGTCTCTCATGAATAAACAAATAAAATATTTTAAAAAATAAATAATAAAATGCAGCTATTAAAATATTTTTAAAAAACCATAAGCGTGTGAGATAGGAAGGCGTGTGCTCTTTTGCTGATGCATTAAGCCACAAGAGCCGATGGTGGCTGTGAGGGGGCTGTGGTCGCAAAGGGGGTCTCTCCGGATAGAGTCAAGGTGTTGACAGGGCTGGCTCCTTCTGGAGGCTCTGGGGGGCAATCCGAGCCCTGCCCCGTCTCAGCTTCTGGAGGCTGCTGGGTTCGTGGCTCGGGGGCCCTGCCACCAACTTCAGGGCCAGCTGCCCGGGGTCTGTCTCAGGCCACACCACCCGGACGCTCTCTCCCTCTGCCTCCTGCTTCCCTTGCTAAGTGGAAGGTGATCTCCCTGTCTCAAGGTCCGGAGCCTTACTCACCTCTGCGACGACCCTTTGCCATGTGGGCAGCACGGAGAGCAGTGGCCCCCTTTGGAGCTGACGGTGGGGTTTCCTCGGTGGACATCCCAGGGCAGGGCACCGCCTCGGTGAACCCTAGAAAGGTGACCAGTGCTGATCTGAAAACGTAGATCCACTCCCCGGCGATTCCCCTGCTGAAGGCCGCACACTTTCTGGCACTCTACAGGTTAGCGGGTGTGCTGGGAAGCTCCTCAGCCCGGCGTGCATGTGGCTTCGAGAACTCCGTGAGACCAAGGCCAGGCAGAGGCCGAGCCTGTCTGTGCCATGGGAGTGAGGGTGCCGGCCTGGTCCCCAGGGAGCCCAGGAGTGTGCTGGTGAAGGTGCCTGCAGGTACGGCGTGGACCCGGGGTCCGTGTTGGGGTGGGGGACACCATGTCACACAGTTGAGAAGCGAATGGCTACCTGGGAACACTGTCCTGGTCAGCTTGGGCTGCTGTGAAGACCACACACTGCGGGGGTTAAAGACAGAAATTACTTCCTCACAGGTCAGAAGTCAAGATGAAGGTATTGGCAGGGTTGGTTTTTTATGAGGCCCCTGTCCTTGGCTTGCAGGTGACTGTCCTCCCCGTGTCCTCACGTGGTCTTTCCTGTGTGTCTGTGTCCTGATTTCTTCTTAGAAGCCATAGTGATGACCTCACTGAATTTAATCACCCCTGTAACGACCCCGACTCCCAGTGTGGTCACACTCTGATGCATTGGGGGTTGGGACTCACCACAGGAATTTTGGCGGGGGGGACACAATTCAGTCCATACTGTATACCTACCTCGCTTTTGCAGGCAACTCAGAATTGTGCTTGGGGCCTCCCATGCTGGTCAAGGGGCCCCTCCTGCAAAGTCCCCCGGAGGCGGCCAAGGACTGGGGTCATGTTGCACGAGGTCCCACATGAGATGGAGACCCCCGGCATCACGGGACATGCCTTGAACCTAAAGACAGTGGGGAACACATGCCTCAAATAATTCCCTCACTAAAACTCATCATCTACTGCACTTTTGCTTTAAAGGTCAAGCCCAGTGTCGGAAAGATCCAGAATGGAAATGATGGCCTACCTGGAGCTGGAGGAGGCCCAAGGTCAGGAAGGGTGGGGCTCAGCCCTGCTGGGGAAGGCCCTGGGGTGCAGAGAGTCTCAGCCAGCCCCTCCAGGCCTTGGGGTGATGGTGACACTGCCCACCCCGCTACCAGGGGCCGAAGGGCCCCAAGTTTCCGACCCGTCCTGCAGGAAGCAGCATTGCCAGTGCCTGGATGACCCGAAGGGCAGTGTGGGTTTGGCACGCGGGGTGCTGGTGGCTGAGCTGCTTCTCAGCACTTCCATCCACCCCCCTCCTCACCCCCCACCCCAGGGGGAAACTCCAAGGATAAGCTCGCCTGCCAGCTCTCTTTAGGGGCTGACTCACATTTTAAGCAAGTAAGCAACAGGCTTTTATTTGCTTTGGAAACAGCCCTCACCTTAGTAGTTCTCTGAATATTGATGCAAAATTCACGACAGACTTAGTTACAACAGGCTCTAAGATGAGTTGCTCAGCATCTACGGGCCTTGTGGGGACCTCACGCCTGTTGTGATAAAAACCCAAAAACAAAAACAAAAACAAAAACCACCTCTCAAAACTACATCCCCATGGTTCTCCTGCCTCCTCCCACCTCCTCCCACCTGGTGCTCGAGCTCTAGGCCATCAGGGTACCTGCACATGCCTCGTGTGCAGGGTGTCCCGCCGCTGAGCGGTGCAACGCTGGCCGCCTCTGGGCCTCCACCCGGCCCCCGTCAAGGGAACAGGATGCTCACGCTGAAACCGCCTCCTCCGCCCTGCAGCCAGGATGGATTTCCCACCGACTAGCACGCGTAGGTCTAGAGCATTCAGAGTTACTAAGATTAGTCTCAAGGCGGCCCTGTTGGCCACCAGCACCCATCTGGGATGGAGATTTGCATTTCCTACTCTTTCCTCCCCAAAGCAGGGCAGAGATAATGCCAGAGGGTGAGTGGGCACTCAGAGTTGCCCACACCACGGGCAACAAAACTTCAATGTCCCATAAGGACACTGCGGGGTGGGGGTGGGGGGGGAGGATTAAATTTTAAGTAGAAAAATCAGGAACCTGACCTCTGAAAAATGATTTGACTTCAGTATTTCCTAAGGAGGCCATCAATCCTTGTAAAGATAAAAGTGTATAATGTCAGAGGATATTCTTCCAGCAGGATGAATAATCCCGACTACCTTACAAGCTTAGTAACACCACCAGGTGGAGAGCCCGCACTCCTTTGAACAAGCGCAAGTCCGTGGAGTAGCACCCAGAACACGGTCCCAGGCCTGGCACTGGGGGCGCGGGCGCCATCTGCTGGCGGCCTGGAAACCGCCTCAGGGCTGCGGGAAGCCTCCTACAGACCCCCCGGGGGTCCGGGGACAGCCCAGTCTGGGGACATTTTGGCCACTTCCCACGGATGTCATCCCACCTGGAAGTAGCACTAGGAGCTAGAACGGCATCCTGTTCCCTTGACGTGGGCCGGGTGGAGGCCCAGAGGCGGCCAGCGTTGCACCGCTCAGCGGCGGGACACCCTGCACACTGAGGCATGTGCAGGTACCCTGATGGCCTAGAGCTCGAGCACCAGGTGGGAGGAGGTGGGAGGAGGCAGGAGAACCATGGGGCTGTAGTTTTGAGAGGTGGTTTTTGTTTTTATTTTTGAGTTTCTATCACAACAGGCGTGAGGTCACCACAAGGCCATAGAGCTAGCACTTACTATGGGCCAGCCACGGAAGCACTCTGCAGGCTTTAACTCTGAATACTCCCACCAATCCTTTGGGAATGCTGGTTTTGTGTGTGTTAAGATTTTATTTATTTATTCATGAGAGACACAGGCAGAGGGAGAAGCAGGCTCCCTGCAGGGAGCCCAATGTGGGACTCGATCCCAGGACCCTGGGATCATGCCCTGAGCCAAAGGCAGACAGACACTGAAATGCTGAGCATCCCAGGCGTCCTGGGAATGCTGTTTTTAATGTCTCCCGTTATACAGATGAGGTCCCTGGGGCTGAGAAGTACCAATCACACACTCAAGGCCCCAGAGCAGGGATTTGGAGGCAGGCAGTCCATGTTAAGTGTGTACAATGTTGGGACGCCTGGGTGGCTCAGCGGTTGAGTGCCTGCCTTCGGTCCAGGGCGTGATCCAGGAGTCCTGGGATCGAGTCCCACATCGGGATCCCGCAGGGAGCCTGCTTCTCCCTCTGCCTGTGTCTCTGCCTCTCATGAATAAATAAATAAAATCTTAAAACAAACAGAATAAAGTACGTACAATGTGATGCGGGTATTTCAAACGTCCTGTTATAGTCAGTATCCCTCTCCCATTTGGGGGCAGATGCAAGGGAACACTTATGACTGGTACTCATGGCAGCGCTACTTGTCCTCAATTACGTAGGAGGTAATGGAGAAAAATCCCAGTCCAGGACGTGATTAACATCGATGACATAGATATGTGTAGACACATACACACACGCACACATAATGGTAGCACGATTACTGCGTGTGAGGTAGTGCAGTACAGAAGACATATTTTAATGCGGTCTTGCAATTCCATTACAAAAACACAAGCAGCAACAACCCATGGTCATGTCACAACCATCGAAGGGACTG